>NW_027468598.1:22383967-22391467 GCF_046254945.1 Alosa pseudoharengus | reverse complement strand
GCATATGTAAAATACATACAAACATACATTCCAAAATCGCATACTATTCAATGGACATCAAACAAATGCTACGTCTTTAAAAAGTATGGACTATGATTCTGACCAATTAGTCAGCAGTACGTCATACTAGTGATCAGGCTTGTATGAGCATTTAGGAATCGAGACAGGCTTACGCATTGTCAGTACTTAGGCAATCATTCATCATGCCGGACGTGCCGGGGAGCATTCCTACAATATATGAAAAATTCATAATGAGCCCAGCCTCATGACCTCTCAGATCAATAGGGCGGTGAGCAGATGTGCCCCAGATAGGCTACAGTATTAGGCTGAGTGCCATTCGAGTAGACTGGGGACTTCCCTACAGCACACGGCCTGGAGGTGTCATCCGTTGCTGGTTGCTGCTGTCACATGCACATGCGGATGAAGACACTCACACACACACACACACACACACACACACACACACACACACACACACATACACACATACACATACACATACACATACACATACACATACACACTCACACATACACACACACACACACACACACACACACACACACACACACACATACACAAACACAAATGAACACGCACACACATACAGACACATGTATGCACACGCACACACACACACACACACACAAACACGCACACACATACACACACATGTATGCACACGCGCACACACACACACACACACACACACACACACACACACACACACACACACACACACACACACACACACACACACACACACAGAAAAGCATATACACACATACACACACACACACAAACACAGACACACACAGACACACACACACACACACACACACACACACACTCCAGAGTGCTCTTCTGAGCAGAGGGAGGGAGACCTCGGAGACACTGATACCCTGAGGGAGGAAGAGGAGGAGGAGGAGGACTGGAAGGCAGAGAGAGGGGGAGGAGGAGATGGGAGATGCAATTTAATTATCTACACAATGCACTGAATGGGAGGCACGTGGTGCAGCTAATGGAGAAGATAGATGTCCTTTTTAGCCCGGCTAATTGTTCAGAAAAGAGCCGGGCCTTTGTTCCACAGCCGGCCCCCTCCAGCAGGCCGCCACAGCACCAGCAGACCTAAGCGCCTCCCCCCTCGTCTGTCTCCTTCGCTCCCTTTTTTCTCCCTCACTCTAGGGGGACTCTGTGATCTCAGCAGGGCTACGGCCAGCCTGTGGCATCAGTCGACTGTGGAGAAAGAGATAGGGGCAGGATAGGGGCTTAAGTTTGCACCCATGAGTCAGAATATTTCAGGAATGGCTTATTGTACATTCTTAATGCCATTTGGAAAGAGTGGTAACATTGCAAATGAGTATGACTAAGTGAGGAAATGAGTTATCGTAATCCAAAGATAATGCAACACCTGATGTTTTCCAGTAAATTAGAATCTGTCCGCACCAGGAAGTAGGCCTACTAACACACATAAATCAGACTAACCTGCTTACAGAACCACAGCACGGCTTCCCACAGTCAGCCAGGTTCATATCATCTGCTAACTGTCAATACCATGGCAACGACATTCATCCATCCCATGCACTTGGCCATTAAGAGCCAGGATAAAATAAGTCTGGAAATGCTAGTGCTGCTGTGGACCGGGAGGCCAGCCCCAAAGCCGTATAATGGCTGTGCATGTGTGCTCTCTCTGCAGCAGGGTTGTTTCTGAAATAGTTGTGATTCCCAAACCGCCATTAGCCGCAGTGAGGAACAGCACATGCTTTCCAGCCTCTACAATGGGAAAGAAAGAAAGGAGGAGAGAGAGAGAGAGAGAGAGCGAGAGAGAGAGCGAGAGATGTATTTTTCCGAGGTGGTATCCTGGTAACAGCTTGTTTTGGGGAGTCAACAACTACTGTTTAAAAAAAGCCCTGTAGGAGGTCCAACTCGAAACGTAAATTAATTTATAAATGTGATTTGAGGACCTTCTGCCATTTATCTTCTATTGGTATCATAATTGAATTTAAAAACGAGTGGAAACAACTCCAGAAACACCAGTAAAGTGTGTCAATGCCCCGAATGGCAGATGAACACACATTTTGCTTGAGAACGAAGAGAGGTGCTTTCTTTTCAAGCTCTGAGATGTTTTTGTACTTTTCCATGCCTGTTGTGATTTTCCATCTCGGACTCTTCTTTTAAGATCCTTTGACTGCAAAATGAAAGAAGGTGAACCTTTTTTTGTTCAGAAAAAAAAAAAAGGTTTCCTTGTGGGGTTGCCTGGGCTGTTTAAAAACATTCTCCTGTTCCTATTTACCAACAACAGCAACATTAAAAGGCCTGGCCACTGCTACAGTATGAAGATCAAAGCCCTTACATAAATAGCAATAATTGTGGGTAGCAGGTAGAACTTAATGTTACCTTATGCTGCAATGCTAAATCGGAGGTTGAATCTGAGTGCAAATATGAATGGAACAACAACCCCGCACAACCACCCCCCACCCCCAACAGCCACTACCACTACCGTCCCAACAATATAGGCACTCAGCGAACTCCAGTCAAGATATTAGTCAGCAACACCATTAGACTTAATGGCTGCCCCTGGGCACCAAAGGACCCAGGCTGTCCTTTTAAGAGTACAAGGAGCTCATTAAGAACAAAACAAAAAAAGGGTTACTGAGAGACAGGGAGGGAGAGCAAACGAGTGAGTGAATGAGTGAGTGAGGGATAGAGAGAGAGGGAGAGGGAGGGAAGGAGGGAGTGAATGAGAAGCAGGCAGAAGTGTGAGGCAGGCTGCTCCCCCCACTCCACCTATCTCCATTCACCTCAACAGTACACCCATCCGCAAACCCCCACTCCACCCCACCTCACCCCATCTCTCCACCCTGCCACAGAAACCACACTGCGTCTCTGTCGCTTCCACCATAGTTCATATCTGTCAGTTGAAACACTATCCAGGCCGGCTAATGGAGACGGCACTGAATTCCTGTTTGAAAATCCATACATGATCAATAGCGTTGGCTCGCCCGGCCTCCTGATCCCATTTAAAGATATGCACTGCCCAGCCATTACAATGCTGCCGTACCAGGGCTTTTCTCTCTCTCTCTTCTCAGTGATCTAATAAGCTTAGCCTGCACACAGATGATGATTGAAGGGCTTTTGCTGAATCCAACAGTATTTCGAGTCTTTGGATAATATTGTTTGAGGTCTAAGATCTGTGTTCTATTCTCTGTTCTGGTGATCAGCGTCAGGGCTGTGGATTGTTCTGGACAGCCTCTTCCTCAGTTGTCAGTATTATTTTGCTGCACATGCAAAACCGGCAGATCAGTGCATGACAACTGCAATGACATGACAATCTGTTGCCATGGCAGCTAATTTATTTAGTGCAGGGAATTGTCTCCCTTTCTCTCCCCCCTCCTCCTCTCCCTCTCTCTGTCGCCCTGTCTCTCTCTTTATCCATGACATCTTTTTCTATCTTTTCTGTATTGCTCCCTCTTCAAGTTTTATCCTTCAATATTCTGTCCCATTTTTCTTGTCCACCCCACTGTGTATTCGCTCTCTCTAATCCTCTGGATTTAATATGGAACATGACATAGTGATTGTCTCTAATTAAAAAAACATCCAAAAATAAGTTAGAGAGAGCGGCATGGAGGGGAAAAAAGGATGTAAATAAAACCAAGCAAATACAACATAATCCTCTCACAAATCAAATGCTCGCAGGCTACTGTGATGGATGGCCCAATTGAATTAGTGTTGATAAATAGCCCCAAATATTTGGGTCAACCAGTATCCAGTGTTGGCCATTTGTTTATGCCTCAAACTTTCCTCTGCGAAGAAGCCCAACACTCCGTTCAGGGTGGACCAGCGGGAAGACCAGCGTCCCAGACGCTCCTCGGCCCTGGGTTGGCCCTGTGTCGGCCCCGTTTTGTTCGTCTGGGGCTGGACATTCTCTGCTGTGGGCCTTACGGAGAGGGAGACAGACACGGCTTACTTTATTGATCCAGCCGAGGTGGGCAGGAAGCACTCAGAGGTGTTTATGAGGGAAACCGGTCCAGCGTTCAGATTCCCAGCCTGCTGCTGGCTTGCTATGTGTCCACAACGGTCATCACTCAGCAAAGCTTTCAAACTAGACTAAAAAGCTTGCTGGGGGGATTGGAGAATTCCTGTTATTAAAATCACATAAATTCCTTACAATTCAACAATTAGTAAATGCAGAGCTCTATACAGTAGGTTACAAGTTTAATGCCTGCCTGCACATTTGCACTACAGTTCTGCTCAGAAGTCTTCCCATATTATAAGAATCTACCCAGTGTTTGCTTAATTCAATAACATGGGGAAATCCAGAGGCTGTTTCAGTGTGGTCTGTCACCAACGAGAAATAATGAAAAGCCATGGCTTCATAGTTTATTGAAATATCATTACTTTTATGTTTTTAATGGGCTTTAATGTTGAGAATAGCACTGTGTTAAAACCAACATCAGTAGGCAAGGCTTATTATGCAATTTCTTGCATCAGGTTTTTATATTGGGTAGGCTAATGCAGGTTTCAAGCTCTTGCTCAAGTCAGATTTCGAACATGATGTGACTTCTGGTTCCTTGTGCAATAGCTCTGTCATTGCCAGTAGAATTCCATATAAACTTAACACAAGTGTTATGCGAGAAGGGGAAGTTCCCAGCTGTAATGTTTTGTTTCAAAGAGAAAAAAAATAAAAGAGAGGGAAACATTAAGCTTGTCCAATAAACGATTAAAAAAACCTTACTGTGACTTGACTTGGAGACAAACGTGTAACTGTTAAGAATTGACATCCCCAGCGACGCTACGTGATAATGTAGTGGGATTCTGAGGAGCCTCAGCTGAAAGGAATGTAATTGAATTGTGAAGCATTTGGCCTCGCTAACGCCGCCCACTTTGTAGTGTCGTACATGTACGCTGCTGTACGGGTGCTGCCTCTTCCGCACCGACAAGCACAGAAACGCCCTGACGAAGGTACAGGGAGGGAGGGAAGGAGTGAGTGAGTGAGAAAGAGAAGAGAAAGAAAGAAAGAAGGAGAGAGAGTGGGAGAGAGAAAGCGAAAGACAAGCTAGAATACTAGTAATAAACGTCGCTGAATGTCTATCAATTAGGGAAGGAAAAAACACCATAAAGAAAGTTTAAGCCTTTTTTCGGGAAATAACATAAGACTAGACGATAGTCTATAACATAGTTTGGGACTATTATATTGGGGGAAAGAAACCCTGCTGAACATACTAAATACATGATCATGACGGCAGCTGTTGATATGAAACCAACGTTAACCATAATAAAATCTGAGAAAGTGGAAGGTAAGTAATTCAGCATGTTGTGCAATATTATTTCATTATCCATATGTCTCTGGAGAATATTTTTCCTCTTTATCGTTTATTGTAACAACTGTTGTTGTAACCTATAGCACATGTTATACATCTGCTTTGTATGTACTGAAACGTTGAATCAAAGATGCGTTATGGCAATTGTAGAAGTGTCTGGTGCGGTGTTGAATGTATCTCTGAAGTAACGGAATATTTGATCCCCGTGTTGCATGTTCCCAGTTGCAGAAACGCCAAATACTGTAGCCAAAGAACAGCTGCTGCCTCCGAACGAGTTGTGTGTATGTGAAGTAGGCTAATCAGCGAGACATTATATTTCTGTCTTGTGTTAAGATACATGCTATGAGCGCATCAATTATTTATAGACGTGCGCGGATGTATCATATTGATCCTGCAGCAGCGTTTTGATCCGCTGAGAAAACGCGTTGGTGTTATTAAGTTGCTCATCACTGTCTAATGAAAAGACAGTGACTTGAATGGTTATATTTTTGTAGCGCTTTTTGGAGTTTAAATATTCTTGCTAAATCATGTCCATCCTTGTTTAGCTTCTGCGCTTCGCCGCCTGTGTTAGGTGGAGCTGGCTATTATGTAGGTCTCGCGCTTTTGACAGTAGGGCAGCCTAAAACACTGCCGGTCTGATTTTAAATGAGGCTCCTGTTGCTATTGCTAGTAACTTAAAACAAGTGTGAGCCAAATGTGTCAAAGATAAATACTATCGCTGAAGTTTCGCTACTGGTGCATGCGACTTTAAAAGCTGTTTTGTCTTGCTCTGCGAAAGGTTATAGTTAATTTAGTAGTGGTAATTTAGTTTCATACTGTTTAATATTGAATGATTGATTGGTTTATTGTCGCCCCTTATTTGTATTAGTTATCAGTCAGACTTGTATTAGTTTTCTTTCTTTCTTTCTTTCTTTCTTTCTTTCTTTCACCATCTACCTGACCTTGTTTGACCACTACATTTTAGCAGACAGACTCATTCTCAGCACCAACATGTTTCAGTGCTGTCTCACTTGCCGTCTACCCCCCCCCCCCACACCCACACACACACACACACACACCCCAACATCCACCCACCCCAGCTTACCACCCTCCACCTAACCCGCCAGGCTGAAGGCAGGGAGTCAGGGCATGTGGCTGAGGTAGTCAGCAGGATTTCCCCCCTGACCAGAGTCTCATGAGGACGAGGCCAAGGTGATGAGTACGCAGTGTAGGACTGCGGGGTTCATCCCTAGAGCACTGTGCCAGGCTCTCTCTCTCTCTCTCTCTCTGTGTGTGTGTGTGTGTGTGTATGATTCTGGGAAGTGTTTGTGTGTGTGTGTGTGTGTGTGTGTGTGTGTGTGTGTGTGTGTGTGTGTGATATTCTCACAGATATCATGGGCGGGTATAGTTACTGTTGCTCTGTGGTACCTTTGTATAGTATGTTCATTAGTAGGTTGAGTGAATAAATAGGTGACTGTGGTTGCAGCTATGTGTGGCAATATCGTCATAAGTGCTAGCTAGAGGTGTGAATCAACTGTTTGGTTAACCTGCAGAGGGTGCACACATGCAACACACACACACACACACACACACACACACACACACACACACACACACACACACACACACACACACACACACAAAAACACTTCCCAGAATCATGCACACACACACACACACACACACCCTCTGATGGAGAAACATTCTTGTTAAATATAAAAAAGTGCTGACAGTTGTGGAGGGCTTGCCAAAACTTCATGCTATCTTGCAAAACCATTTTGCAATGCTAGCTCCTTCACTCCTCACTCACTAGCCTCCACTGCCAAGGGCCGAGGCATCTAGGTCAGGAGTGCGGTCACTCCTGTTTACCCTAGCCTACTAATTAATCCAACCTAACCCTAACACCCCCCCCCCCCCACACACACACACACACACACCCCACCCTGGCATCTGATGAGCAGTGAGCATGCCGCTGGATTCAAACATATAGGCACTGCTACGGTTCTCAGGTCAGGAGAAAGATCATCTTTTAGTTTAGTTTAGTTAAGTCGAGACAGACGTTGACTATGCTTTGACAGTTCAGTATGCTTTGTGATTGTGCAGAGAGGTTGTGCAGTGTGTAATATCATGTTTGTGCTAAAGACTGTTACTTTGAAGGTATACTGTAATCAATCTTATTTTTAGATACATTTTTAATATT
>NW_027468598.1:22371467-22373967 GCF_046254945.1 Alosa pseudoharengus | reverse complement strand
ACTCCGCAGTCACCGGACCTCCGTCTGTCTCGGCCTCTGTCTCGGCCTCATTTTATGGGCCTCACACTGGGAGGCCGCAGCCTGGCCGGGCCTGGTGGAGGCCTGAGGGGTTGGAGGGTGGGGGTTGGTGGTGGTGGGGGGGGGGTTCCCCCCTTCTTCTCCCCCTCTGTCTCTGCCAGCCCTAATTGGATCAGGGGCGAGTCACTGGGCACTGTTTAACACCGTTAAAAAGGCGCTTCTGTGTGTCCTGCCGAGTGCCCGGTGGCTGTGAGGAGCGGAACAGAGACCTGTGTGTTTCGACGACCACCCCACCAGACCCCCCTCGTTCCCCCCCTCGGGACGCCACTGTCCGCCAGTGCTCCCCGTGACATCATCGTCCCCGTGGCCTCGACCTCGCGGCCCTGACTGCCTGACCCCTGCAGTGGCTGGCCGACAGTGGCTCCTCTGTCTCTCGGGCCGGAACATGTGGTATGAGGGGCACTCGCTGTGAACCACGTTCAGGGGTTATCAGACACATATCGGACCCCATGGTCCTGGTCCCACACAAGGCTCTTGCGGACCACCTTTAGGGCTTTGAACAACGGGGTCAAAAGGATAAAAGGGCCACGTAGGGGGTCGGCAGCAAGCTGGTTGACATATCAAGTGACCAACCAAACAAGCAAGCAAACAGTAGTGGGCAATACCCATTCTCCACCAAAAAGCACACAGAATAAAGCAGAAAATCTTGTCGCTCTCTCACGCACCGTTCTGACCTAATTTCTCTCCATCTAAAAGTCATCTGTATGTGTGTCTCTATTGTGTAAGTGCTTTCATCATTATGAAATCCCTGTGGAGGCTCTTACTTGGAATAGCTGCTTAGTGCTGACTGCTAATGCTATTGGCCTTCTCTTGTGTAATTTTCTCTCTCCCAGTAGCACTGACTGCTAATGCTAATGGCCTTCTCTTGTGTGCTTTTCTCTCTCCCAGTAGCACTGACTGCTAATGCTAATGGCCTTCTCTTGTGTGCTTTTCTCTCTCCCAGTAGACCTGGACTGCGGGGATATGCCGCTCCTCACGCCCGGAAGCAAGGAGATGATGTCACAGGCTCTCAAAGCCACCTTCAGCGGCTTCACCAAGGAACAGCAGAGACTGGGAATCCCCAAAGGTAAAAAAATAAAATAAAAAATTCCCTCAGGAGTCTTCGCTGGAACACTGAACTCTGTCTGTCACGCAAATCAGGGGCATTCCACACTGTTTAGAGGCCATTTGGCCCATTATAGAGTTTGAGACTAACTGCGTGTCCCAAATGAGAAACAATGTGAATGTCACATTGGCAGTTTAACTTAAACTGTTCCCCTCAAGTTTGTTTGTCAACTCAATAAAGCTGTGATGCTATTAGGCAGAACACAACATTCGATATATCTGATGCAGACAAAGTGGAGGAGGTTTTTCTGCATGTTGTTTTTTCTTAGACATATCCACTGTTGCTCAAAAATGTGTGGTTTTGGAGGCAGATCGCTAAAAAGGGCAAGAAGATAGGCACATGACAGCTATAAGCAGCACTTGTGAAATATGTTTTTCAAATTGCGGCAGACCGCAGAGAACTCGGCGCTGTGTGTTTCGGGTAGGCTCAGGGAGCGTGCTCAGTCCTGGCCTGAGTTTGTGTGGCCTGGTCTGTAAATAGCGGAACGGAGAGGGCCTGTCGGGTCAGATTCACTGCAGGATGAGGGACGTGTGACGGACCCAAAGTTCATCAAAGCTCCATGAAAGGATCCCTCCCTGGAGCTCATTTAGCGTTCCAACACCACCACTGAGACTTCAGTCAGAATATACTGTATGTTTTCCCTTGGTATGGTATTCAGTGAGGATATATGGTTTCCATTTAAAAAAAAAAAAAGTAAACAGAAAGAAATGTGGTCCTGTCCTCGGCAAGCCAAATGTCACAGTTTTAAAGCTAATAGTAGACTACCACGCAACATGGTAAGCTATAGAAAAGAGATCAGAAGATCAGAGGGTCTTGTTGGCCATCTGGTCGAGTCAGGAGTCAGCAATAGATCTGACTGCCAGAAGGCACACACAATGGTAAAATTTGTGTTTTGTCTGCATTGTATTAACGAGGATAAAAAAAAAACATGACAAATGAATTGTGATGAGAAAAGCATTTTTATGAGGTGAATATTCAGACCATTCACATATTTAGACCATCCAGTGTCAGATGTTAGGCCATTATTAGATAGACTACATTCATAGACTGTAGTCTTTTTGCATGTTTTTAATAGACTCTGGCTGAGTCCTTTTGCCTGAGGAGATGATTGACCCCCCCATCGTCTCGCCCTCCTGACAATGGCGCTTTTTGTCTCTGCAGATCCCAGACAATGGACAGAGGATCATGTCAGAGAGTGGTTGACATGGACAGTGAATGAGTTCACCCTGAAGAACGTGGACTTCCACAAATTCTGCATGAACGGGGCCAGCCTGTGTGCGCTAGGGAAGGACCGCTTCCTTGACCTCGCTCCCGACT
>NW_027468598.1:22326467-22368967 GCF_046254945.1 Alosa pseudoharengus | reverse complement strand
TGGTGTGTTTTTCGCAACGTGGGAAAGTATTTGTGGCACTACCAAAAAACGTAACATGTGGCTTCAATTGTGCAACTGAAGATCTTGGGATCAGCCGAGCCTTGTATTAGCTTTCGTTCTTAAGTGGCGCTCAATTGAAACAGGACTTTTATCTCACAGCTGGCTGAAGATAGAGAAACAATTTGCTCCCAATTAGACAAACCCAAATATCTGCACGTTGTGGTTTGGCAGAGGCAAAGCAACTGTAGGATGATGTGGTCTTCGTCTTTTGAGAGTGACTGATACATGTTTTTTTGGCTTGTATGCATTGCATAGATAAAGTAGATTCATTTTGTAAAAACAATCTTTAAACCACCTCCTCTCTCTCTCTCTCTCTCTCTCCGTCTCTTTCCCTTCCATTATCTTCTATTGCTGCCCTCCTCTTAGGGAAATTGGGCGGTCAGGACTCGTTTGAGAGCATTGATAGCTTCGAGAGCTGCGACCGCCTGACGCAGTCCTGGAGCAGCCAGTCGTCCTTCAGCAGCCTGCAGCGTGTGCCCTCCTACGACAGCTTCGACTCAGAGGAGTACCCCAGCGCCCTGCACAGCCACAAGCCCAAGGGCACCTTCAAGGACTACGTGCGCGAGCGCTCGGACCTCAGCAAGGACAAGCCCGTCATCCCAGCTGCTGCCCTGGCCGGCTACACAGGTGAGGAGCGAGACTGCTTGCTGACACACGCCCATTGCCGCATGGTCATACCACAACAGTGAGTGACCATGCTGGGGATCAGTTACTCATTAACACGACACACAGGGTGATATCAGACCAGTGGCCAGGCTACATATACAGTCATCCATTCATAATTCACTTCACACGCACCCCACCCCACACTCATTCACCCAGTTTGACGTCTACCCATAAAAAGGAGTCATGGAATAGTCAGTCATTTAATGAGTCATCCCCTGACACAGTCAAACATGGACTCTTTTTTTACTGCCCACTAAGAGGACTGGGACCAGAGCCAGTGCACAGAACTTTCCACAGTAGCACAGTTTTTTTTAATTACTATTGATATGTTATGTTAAACAACGGTCGATTATATTTTCCTTTTAATTAAGTTTTAATTTAGCAAAGTTACTCACTCAACATATTAATTTGGAGGTTAATGTGTTCATTTGTCTTAACATTTATAAACTCAAACCAACTGTACAAACAGTTTAAATGACCTTAAACACTCAACAAAATGTTTGAGTATCAAATGAGCATTTGAGTATCACATGAGCTGCAGGGTAGTATTGTAAGCTGTAGTATTGTTGGCTTGCCTTTCTGCACCAGTTTAAGCTATGTCTATGTGCAGCACCATTCTCCTTCAAAACATTCTTATGAAGTTCTGGAAGTCGAGCCAATTATTTCTGCACCTCGGCGGGAAAATTACACAAACTGGTCACCTTTCTTTCGACAAATCTCATCACAGTCAGCGTGCTGTTGAGATGTGAGAGCTGAACGCAACAAGCAACGTGCACTTCAGTCCTTTCTAGCCGCGCTTTGCCACACTCTCTGGAGCGATTGACGTTTTTATATCTGTGGCCTTCATCTCGACCTATTTTTTTTTTAGGTCGTCTTGGCAACCTTAGAGTAACATGAAAAGGCACCAGCACTTAACTCCAGACAAGCGCTATCACTCCATCTCAGAGGAGCTCTTTTCTCGAACCCAAGCCTGTTTTGGTTTGTCAAAAACGAGTGGGTAGGCGAGACAAACAGAGCCGTGCATCTGCTCTAGCTACATATAGCGTGTTATTTTGGGGTCTTTTAGATGTTCCACCGTGGATGCCTGTATCATACTCTTCGTATTTTTTTAATCATATGTCTGTAGTCTTTTTTTTTTCTTAGTATGTGTCATAGAATAAATAGCATATAGATGCTTTATAGACAATTTTGTTTGTAATCTTCAAAACTCTAATCTTCAAAATCTTTAATTTGCAAATGAAACCTAAAATTATGAGGTGTGCCATAACCTCTTTGATATAAGATGCGCGTGTTCGCCCTTGGTCTTTCTTTAGTAAATGTAGTGGATGTGCTTTGGTGGGTGTTCGGATGTGGAATGTGTTTGCCTTTTACACATTCTCTGTATGTGTATCTGGTAACATCACTATGACTGTCTATGAAAGCCTTGCTATTGAGAACTATAACTATTGAGAACTGCACTGATACTTCTGCATTGGAGTGAATGAAGCCCAATGCTTACTCAGGGACTAAAGAAAAAGTGTGAACACAAAGAAGCTTGTTTGAGGAGAGTTTCTGTTTTTGTCGGACACCGTACTCTGTCAGTGTTCTCTCTCTCTTTGTGTACATGAATATTTAAGTCGTTGTGCATGAATACACCGTATGCACGTACTTGGTCTACCTTAGGTTTGAATATGTGTTATGTTTTGTGTGTGTGTGTGTGTCTGTGTGTGTGTGTGTGTGTGTGTGTGTGTGTGTGTGTGTGTGTCTGTACTTGAGGTGAGGAGAGCAAGATTAAAAATGAAGGGAAAAAAAACTTGTTTGCTTTGGAACATTCAGGGCTTGTTTATCAGAGAGAAGGCTGAGGTGTTACTGCAGCTTCACAGTTGGCCTGATGATTCTTCAGATAATGCGGTCTGATAGATGAGGTGAGAGAGATAAGCCAAGGGCTGCGTTCGCACTGAGGTTTCGAAGCACCTTTCTGTCACAACTCTTCACAAGCCAAGTAACAAGTTATGGAGAGCAGTGCAACCACAAAGTCGACGTCTCCTCCGCCTTCCCTGAGGTGCAGGAGCAGAGCTTTGGGTAGAGTGTTGTGTGCACTGGAGAACGCAGTCTTCTCGTCGCAGTTTTTAACTCTTCTTAAAGTGCAAAATAGAGATTTTGTGGAAAGAGTTCCAGTTTTTTGGGGTATTGGAGCAACCAGGGAGAACAAAGCGAACAAACTAATGATCAAACAAACAAGCATGCAAACAAGCAAAAAAAAACTGTGAGATTGTGATAGTCCAGAGCATGCCTGGAGCGTGTCTTGTTAGTCCCTCTTTGTGCATGGCTAGTTTTCGGTTTAAAAATAATGGTGTGATCTCTTGCTGAGGTTCGGCGCCAGGGTGACAACTACAGCTACACCCCCAGAGAGCACAGTTTTTTTTTTTTTTGCCAACTCGGTGTCATACACTCACAGGTGCTTTCCAGGCAAGGTTATTTACCTTACCCTCAACCCAAGTCAAAACGTAAAAGTAAGCAACCAAAAACAAAAGTGTTCTTGTGAATACTTGAAACCACCTTGAAAGGGTATATTTGTCAAACATAGAAAAACTGAGCTTCTTAGAAAAAAAGATAATATCATACAAAACTACTGATCAAAATCAGATGGCATGTGTGGCATTAAAATCTGTTATTGGAAGTGAAGTGATTTATATACAGCTATATTGTTTCATTCATTCAGCTCCTTTAGTTCCGTTCAGTGTTAGACCAAAAGCAGTTTTCTACAGTGATGTGATTTTCAGTGTGGCGTTGGGGTGGGGTGGGGGGTATGTGAACCTTGGCACTGGCTCCACTGTGGCACACATAGCCACTGAGGACCAGCCTTCCTCCTCCTCCTCCCTCTCACCCACCCCCACACACGCACGCACACACACTAGCACAGCTCCCTGTAGTCAGGGCCCTTATCTTTTGCCCTGGGGAGGCTGGCCTGAGTGTGAGCTCAGCAGTGTGGAATTCACACACAGGCAAGGCAGCGCTGCCCAACACACTGTGCAGACACACACACACACATACAGAAAGACAGACAGACACACACACACACACACACACACACACACACACACACACTCAAACACACACACATAACAGGGCGGGCTGGTCAAAAGGAGCTTTGTGTTTAAATGGGCCTTGTTCCCTGTAGCTAATCACACAATGCCTCTGTGTGTGCATGTATGTGTGTGTGTGTGTGTGTGTGTGTGTGTGTTTGTGATTGATGAATAGTTGATATGAGACGTCCCTCCGAGGAAAACCATGAGAACATGAGAAACATGGTGTTTTTGGATTCCACGAGTCTCTGAACGCATTTTGGTGTGGGGGAATCTCCTGGGTTTCCTCTTACTCGGTCACTAAGCCGCTGTGTGTTTGTCTCTGGGCTCCGTTTGCAGGCAGCGGACCCATACAGCTGTGGCAGTTTCTCCTGGAGCTCCTGACCGATAAGTCTTGCCAGTCCTTCATCAGCTGGACGGGAGATGGCTGGGAGTTCAAGCTCTCTGACCCAGATGAGGTGAGAGCATACGGATACATTGAACAACAAAATACACTACATATGAATAATAATAATATATAATAATGCAAACAATAATAATGAAAACAATAATATATAACATGACACAATATAACATATAACAATATAACACAATAACATACAATGAACAATATTACATAACAAAGTTATAACTGCATGAAGAATGCCATATTCATACAGACGTTGGTCTTGTGGTTATCTAAGCAAAGTCATGACACTCTTAGACGTGACATTTAAAGCATCCACATGCTGTATATCTTGGCATACTGTATAAAGAGCAAGAGCCATTGTTTATACTAGCTTCAAAAGCTATTACGGCACCAGAGGTGTGTGGATGAAGTGGTGCTTTAAACTCAATGAGTGACTGAGTATTCCCCCCCCCCCCCCACACACACACAGGTGGCGCGCAGGTGGGGAAAGAGGAAAAACAAGCCCAAGATGAACTACGAGAAGCTGAGTCGAGGCCTACGCTACTACTATGACAAGAACATCATCCACAAGACGTCGGGAAAGCGTTACGTCTACCGCTTCGTTTGTGACTTGAAAAGCCTGCTCGGCTACACGCCCGAGGAGCTACACGCCATGTTGGACGTTAAGCCCGACAATGACGAGTGAAGGGGGAAACAAGCGAAGACAACCTGGGACCAGAGAAGTAATCGCTCACTAATTCCACCACCCCATCGGGCAGAACGTGTCCAGTATTTTCCAATCACAGTCTGACTAAACTCATCTTTGTGGTTTAAAGAAAAAAAGTTCGTTTTTTTTGTTTTGAGTTCTGCTCAGATATATTTTTTTGAAAAAAGCAGGCCTCAAGAAGATAAAAAGTGCACCAAAGTTCATATTCTGTCGAGAGACAACGTGTCTTATGTTATGTCTCTTATGCGTCTCTGGGGTGGAAGGATAGAAATCTGTACCGATGCTGGATTCTACCACTTGTACAGCTTACCTCTCACTCAGGTAGCAGAAAGCAGTCAACAGGATGGCATGGGGCCATAAAAGTGAGATGGTTTAATTCTCATCAGACACTGCATGGACACGGCACGTGTTCCTATTATAAATATGTGGCCAAAATTGAGAAGTTTTGAGAATTATGTATTATATTACCTTACACACACTGTCTTAGCCATCCTAATCATGGGAGGCAATGGTATGAGTTTTAACATATGGACCAAAATATGTGTTTGCTTTATTTCAGTTGTTTCACTTAATTTCAGCTGTTTGTGCCAGTATTATTTTAATGTACATCTTTTTTTTAGATTTTTTCCCCTTGAGGGTTGTTACATTGCTTATGTAACTTTCCAGAAAAATGAAGGTATTCAGAAATCAAATGTTTTTTTTCTGTCATAGGTAGAGATTTTGAGTTTCTTTTAAGTGAGGCGCTAAGCAGAAATGGTATTGGGATGGTGACAGACTCGCGTCTCGCTCATTCGTCTCTGAGCCCGTTAGCTTTACTCAAACCGAGAGAAGGGTTGTTGACACAACTGAAAGTGGCCGTTGCTTTTCAACGGTGACTGCCAGCGCTCGCGCTCACACAGACGCCTGCCACTTCGCAGCAAACAAGTACAGCTATAACTCATCCAGACACTGCAGATGTGCACACTCAACCACCAGTCGCACTATCGCAGCCAAGCGCGTCCTTTTGTTACGGGTGCAGAAGACATCATTGCCCGACTTTGTTTTAGTCTGCGTTGCCTCAAAGTAGCAGACAGTATTTAATATGCCATTCTCAGAGCTAATATTAGTCTAGTCCACATGGAGAGAAATGTACATATGATTGTGATGGTGATACTAGAAGAGTCACTTAGAAAAGAAAATGATCCATATCAATCATTGAAACTCAGAGAGAAAGATAGGGAGGTATAGCAAGATCAAGAACGAGATTCTACTAATGAAACTGAATGAAAACCTTGGCTATTGGATCTGACGCTTTGTCATTGGAAAGTAAAGGAAAGTAAGTTGAAAAGTTCTGAGTGGGTGTTTGGTATTGAGAGTGGGGAAGCCTTGGTGAGTGAAGAAAGAAGTCATAGATTTGGTAACAGTTTGGTGTTGTGACCAAGTAAGAGAACAGGGAGTTTTAGAATAGTGTATGTCATAATGTCTGATATTGAGATGGCAAGCTCTTGTTATGGAAATCTCTGTGCAACTGCAATGACTAAATCATTGGTACACTTTGTGAAAGGCTTCTGCTAATGCACTGGTAATGAGTCAAAATGCACAGTTTCTCTTTTGGCTTCTAGTTTCCTTTCCACTCTTTCCTTCGAAGTTGGAGACTCTTATTGGATAAAGGAGGGCACTAGAAGCAGTGGCAGCTCGCAGGCATTAAAATGTTTTCTGATTCAGTTCAGTTCTGTTATTGAAAAGTCCTATGAACTTCCAGTATGTTCTGTATTTTTGTGTAATAGAAAATAAGTCATTGCATTGTGACTGCCATCGTTGTGTTTATTACGGTGATTGTTTTGTTTTGTTTTTCCCACTGAAGTGCTGCCATTTTTGATTGCGCTCAATGTGGGAAGAGCACAGTACACTGGCCTTATGGGGCAAGCCAAAGTCAAGAAATTTCATCTTAAAAAACAAATGTTATTGTTTACAGTAGCTGAATGTTACTCATCCTGATTAGAATAGCTCTCCAAACTGTCTGTTTGTACAGATTGTATTTCATAACCCTTTATTAAAATATCTAGATGAAACAAATAAACAATCGACAAAGCAGAAATAATAACCAACCCATGTGAGGTCTGAGAGTGTTAAGCATCAGGCTCATCTTCCCCTTTGGAGAATGGAAGCCAGGGGACCAACCGCTCTGTGTTTTACTTTATCCATTCCACAGCGTCCGTTCTATTTTGTGTTCACATAGAGCTCGGACCACCCTCCTCTGTGGAAGTACAGTGCCTGTCGTTCCTCATGTAAGGGTCATGATGCGTGTAGACAATATCATCCTATCCTTACGTTTGCATTACTTATCAAAGTAACTGGTATAAGATTCAGGATTTTTTTTTATTCTTTGTATTCTGTTGTGTTAGTTGAAGTTTTATGACAGGGAAGAGTCCTTATCACAAGCTCAAGTGAAGAATTGTTCTCATTCAGCCGGTTACAGTGTTGAGCGGTTTGTCGTTTGTTTTTTGTATGCATATGATATAAGCATATGCATATGATATAAAAGGATATGCATCTGTAATGATAAAGAAGGTATATCAATAACAATGACATTTTGGCAAAAATCTATGTACCAGAGTACTTCAAAATAGAAGTATATAACTGATATTGATAAGGAAAGCGTTTTTTTTTTTTGTTTTGTTTTTTTGTATATTTTATAGTGTTTCTGTATTTTTTGTTAAATGAAAATTTTAATGTATTTTAGTTCACAAACATTTGAATATTTTTCAATAATTTATATTTTATAACTTTGAAATATGAGATGCAGACAGCTGGTGCTTTCATGGGAAATAAAGGTAGCACAGGACAAAATGTAGCGATGTTTTTTTTTTCTTTTTTATACGAAAAATATATGAAATTTGAAGACCTGTCTGCTTATATACAGTTGTTTAAGAGAGAAAGGCTGATGCTGGCCCATCATTATGTTCTGCTGGAAAGTTTTATAAACTGTAGCTTCTATTGTACTTCAAATTGTTATGTTATAAAATATATGTAAAAAAGACTTTTGTGATTGCGTCTCATTTATTGCTCACTTACACCTGCCACACACCACTCCTACATACCTCGGCAATAATATATTACTCTGAATTCATAGGCTCTAGAAGCTTCTACTGCCATTTGAAATATGGCCGTAAGGCTTTTTATGAACAAAGATCTCTAGAAAAGTTTCTCAGTGCACCCGTCACCTGATAACATGCCACAAGCTCGAGCATATTCATTCAGTTTTAACTGATGGGGCAGCCCGGGACACGCCTAGGGTTCACTCTGCACATTGCAGGAGAGCCAGGACTCCAATAGTCAAAGCCATCTGGGGTCTTAGCTGATACTTTGAAGATGGAATTGGCCAAACCTCTTTTTCGAGGCGGATCAAGTGTGTCTGTGGCATGTCCTTTTGCCTTATGAGTATGTCACCTCCATGGCGGATAGTGACGCCATTGGGGGACGCAGGCACAGTGGACCCATTCATGTTTGTAGCTCCGGGCTCCTATAAATTCCACATGTCTAAATAAAAACATGCAAGGGCTGTCTCCTTCTCTCTTTAACCCCCTCACTCACCCACTCAATCTCTTTTTCTGTCCTGCTTTCGTTTGCCTCTGCTACTCTGTCATTCACATAATTCCTGCATCTCTCTCTCTCTCTCTCTCTCTCTCTCTCTCTATTACTGTTCCCCTTTTTCTCAGTTTCTCTGGACCCAGTAGTAGACTGGAGCATAATGGCTTATCGTCTATGTCAGTAACCAGCGTCTATGCCAGTCAACACTAATAAAACAGAAAACAAAAATTTTGTCTCATTTACACCTTACCATAAGAATACATTTTACAGATATCTGACACTGAACCCATACACAGCATATGATTCAGATTTTAACATGGAAACAGATCAACAGATGATCACAGAATGTAAAAACTTTACAGAGTCAAGTTTACTTTTGTAAAGCTTGTAAAAGTCATAGCCTACACCAACTTCATATCAAATACTATATTTTAGCGTGAAAACATATGGGTGAGGTTGTCTTGGACCCAACCCTACATGTGTAATGTTTCACATCAAGGAGAAACACAGAGCGGGTGTGAAAAAAATATAGTTACAGTATTCGAACATGGGTATTTCAAAGGGTTTTTCTGTTCATCTGTCAGACAAAAAAAATGACAAAAGAAAGAAAGTTTCCATCACCTTGCGGGGCTGTTGAAAAAAAAAAATGCATGAACGTAGAGGCGTGTCACACCTGGTAGACAAGTATGTTAGACAGGCGATGTCTGTCAAGCCTGACGTTCGAAGTTTAAAACACTTGCTGCTAGAGGACTCTTCACATAACAGACCTCCGTCTAAATATTTAGTCCTTATGCCTGCTCTGGCCTCTTTCTCTCTCTCTCTCTGACGGTCTGTCTGTCTGTCTCTTTCGCCCACTTAGCTACTTTTTTTAGCCTCCTGCTCATCTCTCTCTCGGTGACTCATTCATTCAAATAAACATATGCTAAAGTGTCAAAATGATAAAAACATGCTATCACTAATATAACTGAGCGTGAATACCATGCCCATAATATACCAATAGGAAGAAAAATAAAACCATTTAGATTCATGTAACAGCCCAATAAATTTACATTCAGTGACTTGGTGCGGCCTAGATAACACGAGAGGCCTCGTGACGCATGTGGGTTCTGCTCAATAATTCCATTACGCCAGAAATGGTGAAATATGACCCAGGGTAACCCTTTGGCCCATTGGCAGATATATTACAGTGGGGGTTGCTATTTTGGTCGTTTTGTTCTTCCTGCGTCTGAATCTGGTTTGGGTCTATGACGAGCATGAGCGTGAGGATGACTGGAGCCTTGGGAGATCATAAAGGCCGGAGATTTACCCCGTAGGACCACTAGTGTCTGATGCGGCACGATGGTTCTCATGAGCCTAAACCGACTCAGATGTGAGTGATCGCCAATGTGACCGTGACCCTTATGCCCACACTGCAGCATGGTATTCACTTGTCAACGTACACACAAAAAAGTAAGTGAAATACATCCTACTTTTATGTGATTAAAATAAAATTAAATGCATTTAATATGAATGACCATTGCCTTGAGAAAGCTCTGGGAGCGTGATATTTCATCCACTGTCTTGCTGGAGTGGAAAGAGTGCACTTAATATTCCTCCTTTGTTTTCCTTTCTCTCCTCTGTCAGTGTTGTCGGCGCGAGCGAGGGCGGTTTTGACCCAGATGTGGGCCCAGGTGGCAGTTGCATTATGCAGGAGTATATAGGGGTCAAAGACACCGCCCGCCATGTTTGTGCGTCCATTTGCATTTTTATTACGCCTGTTCCATCCCTCCGTAATGTGTCATTGACTCCTGGTGGCACCCGCCGTGCCCCCCGTGCCTGGTGAGAGAGCACCTTCGGCGGGCCGCCAAGGGGTATTCATGAGCCCCCCCCCCCCCCCCCCTCCGGGAGGTCTGGGGCACCTGGCATTCTGGAGGGGAAAATGGGGGTAAAAAAGGTTTGAGATGGTAATGTGGACTTTCCATCAGGAGGCTTCTGATGGATTCTTGTTAGGACGCTTGACAGCTCATAAGCATGGGCTTAGCCTACGGAGACAATGGCGTGGTCTAGATGGAGGGGGGGGGGGTTCGTCTGACCGGTCAACGCCCGCTGGAAGGTGCACAGAAGGTTGGTGGAAAGTGTGAGAGATCTCCAGAGAGGTCTCCAGTCATTTCAAAACTCTGACATCTCACTCAGTCCTTGAGATAAGGCAAATAGAGAGAAGAAAAGCTGAATAATTTTCCAGAGAGACAACTTGACCCCCCCCCCCCCCACACTCCTCCTCAGCTCTTTGTTAGAAAGAGTTGCATTGGTGACTGAAAGTCTGGGCCAAAGTCAATTGTGCCAACATAAAACATTTAGTTTAGCCTATTTATGAGAGAAGGGAATTTATGTATGTAAACTCTATTTCCTGGCCCATGACTTCGTGCTCTAGATTTTATAGGTCCTGGAACATGTCTTTGGGACTGGATGTGGTTCCATGTAAGTGCCGCTGTGTTTGTACAAGTGCATAGCGTGCGAGTGTGTGTGTGCGCGTGAGGCATGTGTGCAAGTGTGCAAGTGTGTGTTTGCATGTGTGTGTGTGTGTGTGTGTGTGTGTGTGTGTGTCTCTGTATATGCAGCTGGATTAGTCGAGATGTTGGTCCATGTCCAGTTGCTGGATGGAGTGTTTTCACTTCTCTTTTACGGCAGGTCGGCTGGGATTCAACAACGTTCCCAGGACATCTGCTCCCAGCGCCCACGCTGAAGACGTCGACCAATCATGCGGCGTCTACCAGCCCCGCGGCCAAAGAGTCCGGCTCTCTGATTGGTCGGCTGAGACAGGGCCCAGAAAAAGAGGGGCTTAGGCCTGAGAATTTTCCCTAACACGCTCCCCCACTATTCCCCACCCCACTGCACACACACACACACACACACACACACACACACACACACTCGCTGCCTTTTCTCTCTGCAACATCTGCTTCCAATCACTCCTCCTCCTGAGAACAGACCGCCCCCCTCCCCCACCCGGCGGCCCACTCCTCGGCCTCCTTCATCGCAGCACTCCGGTTGGGATTTGCGGGCAATGGTCCCCTGCCGTCTGCAACTAGACATTTTAGATCTTTATGTGATGTTTTACAAAGACAAAAAAAAGGGTTTCCACGCTGCATCATTGGGTCTGGTGAGAGTGATTACTTAAAATGGTGAAATATTACCCATAAACAGGCCCGCATGGGGCCAACGAAGAGAACGGTGTGAGAATAGTCGTGGGAGGAGTGAACTGTTGCTTAGATTGATGGGTGCATGGAACAATGGCTGAACGGGTGGGTGGTTGGTTGAGTATCAACATGTACCAGTGGAAGAAATAATCATGCAATGAGCATTGAATGAATGACTAATTGAATGAATGACGAAATGAATGAATGAATGAATGCATGAATGAATGAATGAATGAGTGGGAGTGGGAGAATGAGGGAAGGGGAAAGGGAGAAAGAGAGACATCGTGAGGGTATGAGAAAATCTGTTGATATTAAGAGATGATGATGTGTCCTGTCTGGATGAGGAGAGCGTAAACGTTTTACAGTGAATGTACACAAAGCCGGAGTGGGTGAGTGAATCGAGCCGTCCTGGCCACTCAGGTCCCAGGGCCCTGGTGCACCCCGCCGCTGACTCATAGTGGGGCTGAGGACGCGGCCCCTAGCAGGACCGTAGACGTACCCTTTTCAAGTCAACGGCACCCAATCCCACGCCATCCGTGAGAAAATGGGGCCAGGGGTTAACCCTCGGCCCCTCCCCTGCCGACAGCCTCCGCTCCTCTCCTCTCCTCCTCGCTCTCCATCTCGTGCCCCTCTGTGTCCCAAAAGGGAGATTAAGGCTGAGGAGCCTCCGACCAACCACCTCGCTGCTCTACTTGTGTGTGGTCGCCGTTGCAAGTGCAACTTTCAACTCCACTCTGTCAATAAACTCCCCAAAACCAGCTAATAACAACGGGCACTTTTCCATAAATATTCAGAATTAAGCTGGGTGAATCACTGGAGGCTAAGACAAACACACAAGGGCAGGAATTCTTGCTTGAAGTCTCGCTGCCCCAAACACATGCTGGAGGCTGTTACACTATTAGGGTACTTCTCAAGATGTCTTATCGTGGGATAAAAATCCAGCAATATTCGCCTGTGGGCATGTGAAGCAAATTTACATTTTTTAAAAATCACAGTATGACTTTTTCACAGCACTTGTGCTGTAATGTTTGAGAAAATATATCCCCTTCTCTACAGAAATATCTTATCTGAATTTGAACTGTTGTTTCAGAGAGTGACAAACTTGCTAGTACATTCCATTGCATTGCAATGGTGAAATGGAGACTGTTTTCTAACTGGTAGAGTAAATGCTATTCGATTCACTTCCTTCTGACCTCTGGCCCTTACCACTCCAGTGTTTCTGAAGCCATCCTGTTAGCGCTTGCTTGATTTACTGCGCTGAAGTGCCGGCTGTTTTTCCTGGTTAATCTTCCCTCTGCCCAGAACATAAATCTGCACTGGAAGACCCACGTGAATGTTAACCATACTAGACCACTGGACAGACATCTTGCTAAAGTTGGTGGTATTTGTACTTGCCTCTCCCCACATTGGCTTCTGGTACTAGTCTATCAGTGTCAGTTACACGAAAGCAGCAAAGAGGAACTATTTTTTTGTGTGGTTGAGGTTATTATTGACCACTAAGCGCTATATTTATTCAGGACAGTGCAGCAGTTTGTACTCTCTGGTTGAGGCGAACGCTTTAGGATCGGGTGAACTTCATTGATCAAACGGGCTCTGATATGGAATATCTGTGGCGAACTTAACTTTTTTATCATTGATCATGGACATTTTCAGAACCTAAGCTGCCGGAATCATTCATTTAGACTTCAACTATGACAGTTTCGGTTTTTCGGCTTTTGCGTGTTTGTTTTCTGACTAAAGCAAACTAAATGCAACAGTTTCCGCTTCTGTCACAATTCTGTATATTCTTCCTCAAATTAAACACGAAACTTTCTGATGAACAAATTTCAAAGAAATCAAATGGCATGATCTAATCCTCAGAAGCACAGACTGCTGATGGTGTGAAAGAGACAGAGAGTTTCGGTTTCCCTCCAGCTCAACTGGACACCAGCTGCACATGGGCTCTGGCCACCAACACGGTGACCTCGTCCTTAAAGGTGCCATGTGTAAGAATTGAGGTAAAAATATCAAAAAAATGAGCTACACGCATCAAAAGAATGAGAAGAAATAAGGGCGATGATGTCATTAAAAAAATGCCAAGGTATAGTGCTGCAGAGATATCAACCAGAATTAGCATGCTAAATTACTAGCCACAGCCCGACAGGTGTCATAATACCAGCTTCAGCCATGGGAGGCGGTATGCGGGCAACATAACCGCCAGCCAAACTGCAATACACGTTTCTCGGTTGTTACTCTAGGGTAGACCAACTCACTTTCTGGAGGTATACTGCCCCCATCTTTTATGGAATGTGGAGTATGAATTGATTTTTTGGCGGATATTACACATGGCACCTTTAAACTTTCTAGGGAACATGCGTTTGGTCCAAGCAGCATGTGCTTGGTGTGAAGAACATGAAAGGATGAAGGGGAATAAGAAGAATAAAGAGGGAGAAATAGAGAGAACCAAAAGGGGCTAAATGGAAAGAAAGTTGCTGAGCTCTTGACATTCCTACTCCTCATGAGAACTCACTTGGCCAAAGAAATCTTTGATCCATCTGAGTTTTTCCAAATCGATGATTAAAAACCTGGTCTCAAGTATGACAGTGGAATTCAATGTGAAATAGATTTGCATTTGTTGCCATCATGTCTCATATTCTCAAACAGCGATGACTAAAAATATGATGTATTTAGAAATGCTCTTTACCTCATCTAGAAATGACAAGATCATTTTTATGTTGTGTAATTGGTTGAAAAGATATTACCTCTGAGGAGAAACCATGTATTTGAATGCATGTATTTAAATGGTTGTGTGAAACAAACTAATCGTTACACGTAGGCTACATGTATGTATATATTTTTTTACAATGTCCTTGAGAGATACTCAGATTGATACTCACTAGCACTGTGCTGTCTCTTATGGAAATGTCTGGCTTCTAAGAGGTTAAAGCTTTGTGGGAAAGGGCAGAGAGCTCTCATCGCTTTCCCCCCCTTCACTCAAACACAGCAGCATGAGGAAACTTGTCCTCTAGTGCTAGCACGTGTAGATATCTCCGATCAGCTTGAAGCCATAAGATCGCTGAATCACACAAAAGAAACACACTCGGGCTTGAAAAGGCTGCTGACTGGTTCACTGCCTTCATGCTTGGCAAGCTGGTACTGCCAAGTAAAGAACTGTTACTTGCGTATGGCTTGAGGGAGGCCCTTTGGGACACCAAGCCTAGACCTCTGACTCCTAAAGAAAACAGGGTGCTCGATAGCTGGAATCCTGCATCAAAGTACTTCACAGAGAGCGGAAAAATGTAAATACTGAAAGAGAATATTTATGCAACTTCACAGTAAGTATGTTTGTTCATGTCTGATGACATTGAATTTCTCATGTCACCCAAAGTGTCATAATCATATAATGACCTTAGTAACAATACAAATGAGTAAGAATTTCTGAAACTCACATTAATAACTGGATGTGAATAACACTGAAACACAAAAGATGTTCATCTTACACAAAATACATTAATGCCAGAAGCACACTTACAATCAGCAATCTGGATGAAAGTGGAATCTTCTTACCACTATAAACAACACATTAAATGAGAGTTTAAATGGATACAAATGACTTAAAATGGACACAAATATACAAACTTTGTTGCAACTGTGTTGTCACTGTTTGTATTGCATGTTGCAAATGCATTCCTGACTCGTTACTAGCTATACTAACAGAACAATGCCTTTGACACTTGTTCTTTTGTTTGAAAGATTTGTTTTGTAAGAAATGGTTGACTGGGTGAGATTGTGTGATAGATTTTATACACTGAAGATTGTGGTTTCAGTCATGGGAGGCCATGTAATACATGTCTCTTTGATAAGGATCTCAATTTGGTTCTGTTTTGCATCTCACTGGTGGAAAACAGTTACCGGAGTTTTGATTATAGAAACGGAGGGTCTGTGTAGCCTTAACATACCCTGAAGTTTAGCAAAGCATTTTTCCGTTCCTTAAGTACAGATGGAGACCTGCTAGAGGCTTTGGGAGTCCATCTGCATTTTATCTAATCCTGCATCCAAACTAGCCCCAGCATCCTGGTTTATTTTACGGAACTATGACATACTCCAAGCTCTCTATGACACAACAGAGTCAGCGTTCTTAGAACTCACAGGGAATTTAGTCCAGATGTTACTCTATGCCGTGGGAGCCGATAATCACACATTCAGTGCACTGACCAAAGCAGTCAGTTGGGATTTTTTTTTTATTGAGTATATGACTAAGCCATGTGGACACATCAGCCCCCCCCTCTCCCTTCTCAGTGTGTGTGTGTGTGTGTGTGTGTGTGTGTGTGTGTGTGTGTGTGTGTGTTTACGTGTGTATAAGTGAGTGTGTGTGAGTAAAGTCATGCAGTGACGTGCCTACAGGACTCACTTCATGTCCTACGCAGGCCACCCCATAGCATTATTTCCCAACCCTTATACAATCCTACAGGTTCCTGGGAGAGAAATAAAGAGAGCGAGAGAGAGAGAGAGAGAGAGAGAGAGAGAGAGAGAGGGAGAGATAGAGAAGACAAGACAGAGAGAGAGAAGAGAGAGAAATAAAGAGAGAAATAAATAGAGAAATAGAGAGAGAGCGAGAGAGAGAGAGAGAGAGAGAGAGAGAGAGAGAGAGAGAGGCTGGAATGGAGGAGCAGCCAGGGTTGGGGTGTTAGCGTGTGTTGCTCTGGCACTATACACAGTGAGACTGCGGTGAGTCAGAGGTGCTGCAGGGCCCAGGCTGGACCCTCTGTGCCACTGGCCACCTCCCCACTGACATCAAGGGAAACTCCATGACCAGCAGATTCAGGAAAACAGAAACAGTGTAATAGCCTATACACTAACACTTGTGCAATAGCTAAATAAAGATTTGGTAACACTAACTGACCCGAGAAGTACAGGGTAAGTACTGGCATAAGACGCGCGTGTGTGTGTGTGTGTGTGTCTGTCTGTCTGTCTGTGCCTTTGTCTAAGTGTGTGTGTGTGTTTAATATATACCATGTCTGGCAATGTTGACGCTTCAACTTTAACCCCTCTTCTGGTTCCTCAGGTACAAGATGCAGCTCTGTATCTTCCAACTACTCAGGAAGGAAAGGAGAACTAACTAGCTCCCCTGCTGGAGCAGTGTGTTGATGGGCTTCAGTAGGATGCCAGCCGGAATGGATGTGGAGGAAGGGGGCCCTTACTCAGCGTGGTGGGCTGTAGACATAACAATGAGCCCTGGCTTGTATCAGTCTATCGTGGAGCTCAAGGATTGCTCCTGAAGTCTGCCACCCTGCATGGGCTCTGGAACATTGCATAATGTATATATAATGATGATACGAGGATAACGATTGTTTTTTTTAACTCAAAGGTATGACAGTGATTAAGGGTTATTTTTTTTATACTGACTGGAGCTGGTCTGCTTGATAAAACACTCATATTACATGTACAAAAAAAAAGTACATGTAAAAAACAAGGAACAAAGGGAGAGGAGAAGAAAAGAAACAAGTGGAAAAAGATCATGAGAGCTGCCAGGTGTCTTCAACTACCACTATGACTTCAGTGATGATTGATTTCTATGACTGTGTCTTATTTCTATGTAATGTGGAATGTATCTGTATGGACACAGCAAGGACAACAAATTCCCTACAACCCCCTCCATGGCGTTCACATTTTCATCCCCCACACAGTTCACATTCAAACACCTACTTGCTACTTGAATTAATTTTTAGGCTCCCTATCCCACACCCCTTGCGGAGAAACAACAAGCTGTGTGCAAGCGCACGTGAAAACACACGTAGGGGTGTGTGTGTGTGTGTGTGTGTGTGTGTGTGTGTGTGTGGCGGGGGGCTATCTTTACTACTCTGGCCAGACTCCTCCATGGCTCACCGCTGCGCTCGGTCAGATCTCCACCCAGGCCGTTCCCACATTAGGCAACATTAGTCCACAGCTCTCTCCTGGGCAGTGGCTGGGAAAGACCAGTGCCTCACATTCTCACATCCCAACTAAAAGCATCATCATCAGCAGCAACAGCAGCAGCGGCAGTGCTGCGACTGTGAAGATGTGTGAAAGCATGGGTGTTAGTGTAGAGCTACAAGAGAAAGACCACAGCCCCCAAGAGAAGTTGAGAGAGGCACTTTTGTCTGACTGACCGCATGTGAAACATAGTGGGGGCTGACCGATGTGGAGGGGAAAGTGTGTAGGAGGTGGGTAACTTATACCAACTGGTGGGGCCCGCTGCAAGTCAGCAGATAATTTTGTTTTAGCCCAGGCACCATGTAAAGTAAAGGGTAAAGAGAAGCAAAGTCAGACAGGTAAAGTAGAATAAAATGATTAAAGGTTATGTAAATTAAGGTGTGGTATATATACGGTATGGTAAGTATTTTCTTAAACATTTGCATTAAGACAATTGCATAACTCATCCTTTTGCTTCCTGTCATATAAAAAGGAGTGAAAGAGTGAAAAAAACATAAAACATTCCCTTAAAATAGTGCATCTATAATTACTCTGGGTGCCTGACTTCAACATGCTTTTTTTTTTTCTCTGCTCAAAAAAATAAAAAAAGAGGCACAGCTCTTTGACAAAAGCCCTGACGAACAACAGAATAGCAAACCACAGCCCAAAACGCGATAGAACACCTTGGCCCTTCCACCCCCTCACAACCCCCCCCCTCCCTCCCTCCCTCCCTCCACACCACCAACCCCCACGCGTTGTAAGCAAACGAGTGCAAGCGAGTGGGTGGCAGCTGGCGAGATAAGAACAGAGAGAGAGCGCGAGAGGAGAGAAAAGACGTCTGCGTTCAGGTCAATGACCCGGCAGCCATTCTCCTGTCTCTGGGAGGCCCGTAAACAGAGGCCAGGGTGACGCGGTGGTGTTGCACGGTGGACCATGGGACCGTGGTGACCAGAGGAAGCTCAGAGCGCTGATCTGGTGCTCTGTCTGCACCTTCCCATTTAGCTGTGATAGCACTTTCACAATCTCTCCTCTGCAAAGTGGTGCATTGACAGGAAACCACCTTTATCAGGAACACATATGCGCCCCAGAAGACACCGCTCCTCTGAACTATCTTCCCCCAGAGATGAACTTAAGAAAAAAAAAAGAAAAAAAAAACAAACACGACAGCTAAGCTTTTGTTGTCTCTAGTCTTAAATTGGGTGTAAGGCTTTGGGAAAGTTCACGTTGCTTAGAGGATTATTTTCACTCCATTTCTTAAAACTGTGTGTACGGTGCTTAATTAGGTGTGACTGGAGAAAGGCAGTGAGCTGCAGAGCAGAGCAGTGCAATGCATTATGGGTTAACCACAGAGCATGCTGAAGTTTCACTCTGAGGTTTCTTTTTTTTGCAGCATCCCACGAAAGGTGTGGAAAAAAACACAGCCGAGACACCAGTGCAGCACTTTAAAGGTGCTTCTGATATCACAACCTCTGTTACCGAGCACCGCTGTATCAACATGAACATAAACAATAGTTGCCCTGGGTATTCCCATGGTGACACAATGCAGTGTTTTTGAAATACGAAGACGAGTGTTGCCTTCTGCTGTCCTTGTGAAATACTGTATCTCAATGAGCAACAACGGGGACTTGACTTTGCCTCATGCATAACACACATCCAGTCAATGCGTAACAGACTCAAATTCCCCCCAATTGGCCAATCAGTGGCCAGGAATGTGTTTCTGTGCTCCCTCCGCATACATGAGTGATGAGTATGGACATGCCAAGGACCAGCTCTCGCCACGGTCCACACTAGTTACCTGCGTTCCACTCTGGGGGAACATCTGGTGCCCATTGCACGCAGTAAGTGTGCAGGTGGAATGGACTGAAGAACTCACCAGAAAACTATTCCCAAGCTACACCAGGGCCTACTACCTGCTGAGTCATGTGACGCACACACACACACGCACACACACACACGCACACGCACATGCACATGCACATGCACATGCACATGCACATGCACACACACACACACACACGCACACACACACACGCACACACACACACACACACACAGACACACACACACACACACACACACACTCACATACATTTCTTCTCTTGTGAAGTCTAATAGGGGTGTGATGTTCTGTATGAGGCCCATGGAATCTGTATGAATCACAATAATGAGTTCTGAGAGAAAGAAATCTGGAGAGAAAAGAGTGGGCCTCAACAATGTGAGCTTGGGTTCCTGAAAATAAAGTACTCATTGTTATCCTTCGGGTAATAAAAAATGATAAATGCAAGATAACCTTGACTATTATGGTCAAAGAATATATATATATATATAAACATTAGAAAGGCCCTGCTGGGCAGGTTTTGTATTTTGGTATTCAGAGCAATCGTACAGTGACTTTATCATCTGTTGGTCTATAGTGGACATGAGAAGACATGTAAAATGCACAGCCACAGCGGAGGTGAGAGACGGAGGACAACTCCCCCGTGGGCTGCGGCTGGGAGTTTATAAACGTACGTCCCGCTCGCCGGTCAGTGATACAATAACGTGGAGCATCTGTGAGCGACAGCGGCTGGCTGGGGAGGCTCCAAGATCCCGGGCGCTTTTAGCCACGGACGTGCTTTTCATTTACCTAAAGACACATAAAGGAATGATTTATTAATTCCACCATTTGGCTTCTCTGCTCCACGGGAGGATTAATCAGGTGTCGGGCAGACGGCAAGCCAGACGAGAGGGGAGGGAGCGCGCGGCTGGGAGGGTAGGTGTGTGTTGGGGGTGGTGGTGGGGGGATGGGGGGTGGCACAAGTCAAATTGGAAACACATCTTTTAGACGTGTCCAATCTGAATCCCTGTGTCTTATCTGCTGGAGTCAAAGACGAGGAGGAGATGGTGGGGGCAGATGTTGGCCGCCTCACTGGTGTGCGTGTGTGTGTGAGGATGAGACGGTGAGGGGGAGAGGGGTCAGATGCTCCAGCCGAGACAAGCATGGCGGAGACAGGCCGGCCCAATGCAACCCACCCCTTTGTCCCGCCCCACCCAGCCCCAGCCCCAGCCCAAGTCCAGAGCCTCCTCTGCAGGCTTTGATGTGAGACTGCTGAGCTTTAGCTACGCTCGGCCACCGAAGTTCTATTTTTATCAGATGCGGGGTGGGATTGGATCCAGATGGGCCACCTGATTAAACTCCACTAGGGTGTGTGTGTGTGTGTGTGCGTGTGTGTGTTTGTGTGTGTGTGTGTGTATGTGTGTGTGTTGGGGGGGGGGGGGGGTGAAGGTGCAGTTTCCTGCTCCTGCAGTTAACCCCTTCATTTACTCAGCAGGGTGAAGAATGACCTGTGAAATAGACCAGAAAGACACTAAACCTTTAAGTTCACTCAAAAAATGATTCTGTTGTATCCTCTTATCTCGTGCACTAAACCTCACACCTAAACCCAAACCTAAAAAATCACATTATACTCGTGTGAAGTTTTGTGAATTGTTATTGTTGTGCACAATATGTTATCTTTTGCTGAGAAGATAATCATCTTGCGCTCAGAAGGCAAAACCTTACATAGACACACACATACATACATAGTACACAGACACAGATAGACAGACGGAATGACAGAGAGATAGACAGACAGATACAGACATACAAACACACACACACACACACACACACACACACACACACACACACGCACCACCACCACCACCACCACTACCAACAACAACAACAACAACAACAAAACAGGCACCCGGTGTCACCTTTACCCACACACAACCAAGTGCTTTACCCACACACACATACCCACACACAACCAGCAACTTGCACGGTGCTCTGTTTACACACAGTTTACACACTGCCTGCTACCATGCCCTCAATACTGCTAGAAAGGTGGATGAGTGTGTGTGTGTGGTGCTTGTGGTGCACAGGTCTCTAGACTCCGCTGGCTCTGATGCAGGAGCACCGGGCGCAGGCCTGAGCCAACAGGAAACCTGCAGGATGCACCTTATTAGGCCTCCACTTCCTCCGACTCTGAAGCTTCGCAAGGTTATGAATGTGAGGCGAGCTGCCATGCGGATCGGACGGATTTCCTCTCCCGTGAAAGACTCAGCTGAATCTTCCCTTTTAAAAACAGTAAAAAAAATTGAATAAAAAAAAAAAGAGTCAACGAAAAGTTAGAAAGAATAAAAAAACGGAGTGAAAGAAAGAGAGAGGTGAATAAAAGAACCATCTGTTGGGCATATACCCAACTCAAGCCAAGCAGTCTGGAGGCAATCAATCCATGGCAGTGCTATAAATACTTGCTCCATAAGTCATGCGATAAAGAGGAGGATATTAAAATGATCCCACGACTTAAAGGCCTGTATATCAACTGGCTACCAGAGGACATTCATGAGACAAAAATACTGATTATTTATGGTGAAAACCATGCGGCTAATCGCTAAAAGCAATTTTTATCTGCGTTATGCCTCAGACTCTTGGATACGTCTGAGTCTGTAAGCAACACGAGGTCAAGGTACAAAGAGCAGAGAGGTAGCACATCCTTTTTTGAGGCATAAATCTGAACCGGACACATTCGGTTGTTCACATGTAAATTTCACGTCGCGTCTTGAAAACAGGTGCGAATTTATTTTTAGAGCACCTAACCAAATGTGGACACCCATGCGATTACCTTGGCATTCACACTTCCTCTTTTAGGTCTGATATACTCTTTTAATACAGTTTTTTTTAAATAATGTCTTCATTTTCTTTTCTGTATCTAGTTTATTTTTCTGTAGTGAAACCGGTGATGATGAGCACTGGTTGTGAGAGTCACTGAGGACTCCAGTGGCTCTGACCACGGTCATGGGGCGGGAGAGCCCCTGTGGGCCCCCACACCGGTCTGGCTGGGCCTCCAAGAGCGAGCGCCACATCAGAGTGAGACTGAGGACAGGCGAGGTGAGGGGCCCCCTGGGCCTCTCAGTGTGTGGGTGTCCACACGGCCAGGAGATAGAAGTGGAACAAGCTCTCTTCTTCTCTCTGTCTCTTTGTCTCTGTGTTTTTATCTCTCTTTATTCTCACTCTCTCTCCATCTCCACCTTTCTGGGGCCCCACTGACAGGTATAAAGCGAAATCACACTGACACAATGCATATGCATAGCACCCACAGAACACAACCGACACAATATGTACACGCCCCACACCTACACATATGCTCAGACACACAGACCCCCCCACCCACACACACACACACACACACAAACACACACACACACACACACACACACACACAGACAGAGACACAGACACACATCCACCCCTACAAACACACACACACGCACACACACACACCCTCACATATACACACAAAACCCACCTGAATACTCGCCCACCTCCTTATGCACCCCCAACTACCACCTTGTGCAACACATACACACACACACTCAATTTATCCCTGAACACGTGCCACAATGGAACTCAGATGCTGCACAGCTCTGCAACCATGCAATGATGTCATCCTCTTGCCTCTTGCACTTCACTCTTGCCCATGCCGCAGGTTGCGGCTTCATGTGACATGAAACTAACAAGAGCTGCGATGGCATCTGGCAGATGTTATTTTCAACACAGCACTAAATGCAGCCTTTTACAAACAAAGCCCTTTTGCAAACAGTCCAGTCGCACTGCTGGATGGAACATGATCAAAGGAGCTGCGTAGGCACAATAAGAATGCATTACGTAGGGTAGTTTAATTGGCTTATGCAGTTCATGGTGTTTCTTTACATTTTACCCAAAGAAAATGCAATTCATGGCATATGGCGGATTATTGACATTGCTGATGATTTAGATGTAGGGAGATAAAAATGATCTCACACCATGTTTTTGAGTGCATCCTGAGGCCCTTGTAATGTAATTTGAAATGTGCATACAAGTGACAGTACATAAATTGATGAAGGGAACATCCTCTCCCCTTAAGAAACTCCATCTTTCTCCTCCAGATCCACAGTATATCTAACAAACTACAGCTCAGCACTGTTTGCATTTGTAGCATGCTTATGCTATTTGTCTGCGTATTCTGAAATTAGTGAGGAAACATGATAATAAAACACTTTAAACCCTGAAATGGCTCATTGGTGCCATATTTAAAGATTTATTTAAAGGAGAATTCTGGTGTGATTTTGACCTAAAGCGTTTTGAAACATGATACCGAGTGTGAACGTATGTCTCATAGCCCATCTCGGCTTGTCCCCTGCACTTCCAAAAATAATTCCGTGGAAATGCATGGATTCCATTCCATTTCGGAGTGCAGGGGACAAGCCGAGATGGGCTATGAGACATACATTCACACTTGGTATCATGTTTCAAAACACTTTAGGTCAAAATCACACCGGAATTCTCCTTTAATCTCCTGTCTGAATTTCACTTTATGATTCAGTCTCTCATCATCTCTTTTGTCTACTCTTCACTACAACTAGAGTATGCTTTGCAACTACAGTATGCTTTGTTTCCTTTCGGCAATCAAATGACGCACCATTGGTTATGAGAGCGGCTGGTATGCACTTTTTTTAAAGATGTGTAGCCTATACTGTACGTTTTTGAACACCCCTCTCTTCATGTTGTCAGTGTCGTAATGTGTGATGTTTATAAATAAGCACCTGGCACATTTTCAGATATTCTTTCTGCTTAATGGGTGTGGAAATATGCTAAAAAAAATTTTTTTTAAATAGCGGGGGATTCCATTTAAGGTTTAGCACTAAAGACCTGCGGCTGTGTTCCCTCAATTGTCTTCCTGTTAGCATGAACAGTGTCTGTGCAGAAGAGGGTATGAAGCACGTAAATGAAATCACAACAATACTGGCTCGCAGTGTGCATTCCATGTCCAGAGTCTGGGTGAAGGTGTACGGCGCTGGCTTCGGACCAAAAGCCCAGATTTCGAGCGGAGACAAAGAGCCGAACAAAAGAGGACTAGCCTTGCCGAGTGTGGTCCGTCACGTAGGCTTGCAGTTCTTCAGGGGGAGCTGTACCTGCACTATCTAAACACTCTCCCTCCTTCTTACATAAATCACCATTAAAACAAAGCACACAGCCGTTCCCTCCTACGCATTCAACCTGAAGGCAGAAAATAACATGGCCGAGACTCGGAGATTAGCTTTGTCTACGAAGCTTTAGCATCTTGCCAACCGCGAAGACTAAAAAATACATGTTGTGAAAAAAAAAAAGATGGTTGTTAGGACAGCCTTGTCGTCGGTGAGCATGTATCTTGTAGAGGAGCGAGCTTTCTCCTCCCTCACATCTCTGTGGTCAGTGATTTGTTTAGTCTTGTTGCTAAGGTGCCAGCAGTGTGAACAGCGTCAGCTGGAGCGGTGAGCTAAGCACCAGGTCAGGGCTGAAGGGGGCCTGGGGGATGCGGTTAAGTGAGCAGCCTGCTCTCTCTCTCTCTCTCTCTCTCTCTCTCTCTCTCTCTCTCTCGTTAGCACACACACACAGACTCAGACACAGACACACACACACACACACACAGACAAAGGCACACATAGATAGACAGACAATCAGACAGACAAACAGATAGACATACACATAAATGTACACACAGACACAGACACACACACACATACACAGAAAAAGACAGAGACAGACAGACAGACAGACAGACAGACACACACACACACACACACACACACACACACACACACACACACACACACACAAACACACACACACACACAAACACACACACATACACACACAGACAAAGGCACACACAGATTGACAGACAGAAACACACATTAACGTGCACACACACACACACAAACACACACACACACACACACACACACAGACACACACACACACACACACATGCTGTGACCCTCTCACCCAGCAGCGGCTGGTCAGGAAACATCTGGGCGGGCTGAGTGAGCAGCAGATGTCCCCGGTTGATAAGGAGCTGGCAGTAACACCCCGTCGCCCCCACCCCCACCCCAACCTCCACCCATCCCCCTCCACTCACATACACAATCTGCACCCCCCCCCATCCTCTCCCCACCTAACACCAGGTGGCCCGTAACCTTGACTGAAAACAATCAAACCAGCCCGAGACAGACACCTGGCCAAGATGAGGGAGTGTGACTTTGCGCCATTGTTTGACTCGGGAGTTTGATCCATTGTCACCGCGAGGCCACTTGAGAGTCCTTCTCCTCAGCGTTTTTTTTTTTTTTTCTCTCCATGATGTGTTTATGCCCCCCCCCCCAGGCTGCTCTCTGCGTCACATCCTTGCATGGTCCAGATAGCCTGCACTCACAAAGGGCAAAAGTATACATGTTCACGCCAGGCCATTCATGCGTATCTCCACTCACAAGGTCTTTGTCCATGGCTGAAAGAATGGTGAATTGTGCTCACATCAAAATTTTTCGAGTGTTATTTTTCATTCGCTGCTCTAAACTCTTGATCCCCCATTGTTGGAGTGTAAACCAGTAATTCAAGAGTTTGTACAACGAACATCTTGTTTTTTCTCTTTTAGTTTCTTTTTTTTTTGAGAATCCCATGCAGCTGTGTCACACAGACATTTTGTTTTTTTATGTGACGGGAATCTGGGAATCACTCCACCCATGAAGAATCCCCTTCTCTCAATCTGAACGGGAAAAATAATAGAAGAAAATTAATACAAGAAATATACGGTCTCTCCTGAAACAATGGTAAAAGAGGAAAGGGATAATATTGGGAAACTATGTCAGGCAGACAGACTCTGAGGACCCCATGGGGTGACTGGGTTCCTGCTCAACAATAAAGACTTGTCCCGAGGGATCCCTGATGAGCACTGAGGACTGACTATTTTAGACACAAAAGATGGCTGCAGTTGCAGTGTTGATTGGTCTACAGAGAGTATACATTTATGTCATTGGGTACCAAAGGACTAGGAAGTTTGTTTTGACTTCTGTCTGACTGTAACATGACCCCAAAGGCATTTGTAGCCTTTTCAGAATGTTTTCATAAATGGCACATTGAAATATATCTTGGCATTTAATAAAACATTATTATATGGTTGTGTATTTGCCTACACACATCTAAAATGTATGTTATTTATAAATATCACTGTATTTATATATGAATTGTGAATACATTTCCCATAAGCAGAGTAATGGTACACATTTATGTGTAGAGCAAGAATATGATGTTCGAAAATATATCAGACATCTAAAAATATGAACAGGGTGTGTTTTGATGCCAAACATTCCAAATCCCTGAATAACAGTGAGTGGTTGAAACAGAGGTTATGAGTATGCAAGCTTGCTTTGTGTGGCAATGATTTGGGAATTTTTCCATGACCAGAGCTCCAGAAATGACCACGCACCCTGCCCTCGTCTTGTCCGGCCAGAGGGAAAATAAAGAAAGGGTGGGGATGATTAGACATGACTCACTGGCCTTGGCGCTGTCCCATACTTGTGTACATACACACACGTACTTGCAAACACGTAATCATACCGTAAATGTTGTTAAACACACTCATACCCCCCCAAACCCACACATACACACACACACACACACACACACACACACACACACACACACACTCACACACACACACACACTCTCACATACACTCTCTCACACACACACACACACACACACACACACACACACACACACACACACACACACACACACATGCCCACCCCCAAACACACCACACACACACACACACATAATTAGCTAACTAGTGAACAAGCCCTTTGACCAGACACATGAGCGCTCCCATCACAAACAGGAAACAGGGGGAGAAGGTGCAAAGGAGCGGAGGAAACCAGGCCAGGGTGAGCGGAGCGAGGGGGCCGCTGGTGACAATACCCGAGGAGGAAACCCAGCATTATAAATAGGAGAAGCGCTCCCTGTGGCTGCCAGGGTCAGGGCCGACAGCTCACACAATGGCGGAGCGAAACTGCAGGTGGGGTGAGTGTGTGCCTGCGTGTGTGTGTGTTTGTGTCTCTCAGTGTGTGTGTGTGTGTGTGTGTGTGTGTGTGTGTGTGTGTGTGTGTGTGTGTGTGTGTGTGTGTGTGTGTCTGTGTGTGTGTATGTGTGTGGGTTGGGTGGGGTGGTGAGGTGGTGACTGTGGCTGATGGGGATTTGGCTGGTTGGAGTGGGGTGGGGGGATGTGGGGTGGTTGGTCAGGAACTCTCCGTAGTAGATCACTCAGCTGCTTCACTGGAGCAGGTACATACAGTACATTAACCACAAGTACATCAGCACAAGTTTTTTTTTTTTGCGGTGGCGGCCCTACAGACATTATAGTGGCTATCAAAATACTATAGCCTTAAAGTGGCTATCACAAAAGTACAGCAACAATAGTATAGCCATATGACATAGTCATCACTACTGAATGGTATCATCAGACATCAATCATGTTTGAATACGGGCCTCTCCTAAACATTGCTTTGGCCTCATGTCATAAGACAAACAGTGATACATGTCATAAAACATGCCATAGAGGGCTCCTTATAGAGTACTTTCCCTGTTATTGTAATGCATTGTACATGATCAGTAACTGTCCTGATGGCTCTCGAACAGTAATCTCTGATGTCATGGCAGGTGGTAAGTGTTTAGACATTCACTGTCCATATGACGAATGAAGAGACGTAGTATCAGGTATGTTTATGACTTGGCTCTGTCAACATAATAAAGAAGATTTCAACCAAAGTGCTTTGCAAAAATTGCTCATGTTTGTGTGAGAGCGACCTGTCTTTGCCTTTGAGTGACTCATTATGCACTGGTACATGTGAATCAGTAAGTAAAAGCACAGACATTGGTGAAGTGCTTGAACTAAGATTACGCAATCTTCGTTGTTTCTGATGTCTGTCATGGAATAAGAGAATCAATTTCCATGAGGTGAAATAATAATCTCTGTACTGGCCCACCTACTAAACAGTATGACTTAGTTGGCTAAAGTTGTCTCCTTTGAAACATTCATATTTAGTTTATGCTACATCAGTATGTGACAGCAGAGTCCAACCGTTCAATAGCGAGACACCATCCTTGATAAGAAATGACAGCTTTAAAATGAGGTGAGAGAGCTAAAGGCCATGACAGCCATTGGAGATCAGAACTCAATTATTGCCCAGGTATTGACTGTGACAAGTTCAAACACACAACAAGAGGCAATAATAGTCCATTTGATGAAAGAAGTCTCTATGTGAGGCTCATACTGCTAGCCTGTCAATAAGATGGATGGCAAGACCATATCTGGGGTTAAATCAAGTGAATACAAAACACACATTTGTTTCACCAACTCCAAGTGAATCAAAATGCTGGAATGCAAAAATCAAACAAAACAATGTGTTCTCTCTCTTTTTTTCCAGACTCAGTCTATTTGTTTTTGATAATGAAAATACAAAGGTTTCAAAATTGAAAGTTAGTTGTGACATTATTTTCTATAAGAATGAACCTCAGGGCCAGGGTTAAGCTAATAAACAAGCCGCTTGGATCCAAGCGTGATTTCTAGCCAGAACAGAGGAAGCCCTACAGGTAACATGATAATTTACAGCTGTCTGAAGGAAGAGGAGGTATTTGGCATGGGTATTTGGGCTGTGAATGAAATGACTTTCCAATGTGAGGAGCATAAGGGAGGAGAGCAGCAAAGTAGCAAAGTAGCAAAGCCTTCTTCTCCCAGTAGCTGTTAACAGCTAGGGTCATGATCTCCAGGCCCATTAAAGACCCCCTTGGGTTTTGTGCCCCGTAACCGGATATGTAGAATAACACAGCACTGGGCGCCCTGGTGGCATACCCTCCTGGGCAGGGGTTGGTGCCACTCCCCCGCCAGAATGTCAAGGGAGGGGAGGTGGAAGGGGCAGGAGAGGTTAGGGGGGGGGTCACTGAGTCAGAGGGAGCAGGCAGGGCTGAGGCCTGCAGGGTGGTGGGGGGGGGGGGTTAGGAAGAGAGAGCGGCCTGTAAATCACAGCGGCAGCTCATGTCAAGGCGGAGGGGATGGGATACGGGACGGGGTCAAAGGTCGACATGCCGTCTGCCTCAAGAAAACAGGCCAGGGCCCTCGGCCTGGAGGAGTCGCGCAGGCAGGCAAAAGCGTTGTAAATATTTTATGCCCCCCCGAACGACACACTTCTGTTTCCTCCTCGACCCCGTTTCACTCTCTCTCTCTCTCTATTCTCTCTCTCTCTCTCTCTCGCTCTATCTATCCCACATTGCATGAGACAGTGACCGAGGCCCTTAACTCATGATGGCAGGCGGGGCTTCACAGATGGAGCTGGACCCCACACGCTCCCCGTGAGACGAGCAGAGGTGAGAGGGAGTAGCCGTGTACAGGAGGCCCCAAGGTGAATCCCACATGTGCGCTTCAAATGCCGACACTGCACCGTGCTTGAGGACCATGCATCACACACTTCACCCTGAAGAGAAGGGAACGCTCAAAGACTTAACTGCCACCTGGTGACCTTCAACAAAAGGTGACTGTGGATCCCGAAGGATTGGTGAGAAACTGAAAAAAAAATCAATTGCTTCTCACAGTTAATCTGTGTACCCACCTAGCCACTTAATGGGCATGCATTGTGCATTGTGGACTCAAAAATACATACTGTAAATAATGCAAAACATGAAAATGTGCTTCATGGAGCTTTCAAGGTGTGGTCTATAATCTTCATTAATGCTTTGATGACCTCACAGTTAAGTCCTCAAACTAGAGCCAATAAATGCATCTGGTTAGCACTTATAACAACGTTCACCTAGAGTGCATGGGCAACATGACAAACCTTCTGCCTTCTCGTGGAAATAATAAGGTAAGATGATGACACTAGTAGCAGGGAGCTTCCTCTGGTGTCTAAATGAGTGTTCAAATGCATCTGATGTCTGGTGACATCATCACCTCACACCTCCTAGCGAGTGTTACAGATAGATGCATCACTTCAAACACACAGGAAAGAATTATTTAGAAAATTCTAAGGTAAAGGTTTGTCATTTCAAAACACCCTTAACATCTAGTCTTGCCTAGTAGGTCCCTTTATCACACATGATGAAGGTACCCACCTCAGCATGTTTCAGAGGAGACCACAGGCTTACCACCGCCCTCGCCACTTACACCAGTAACAGCAAGACAGCAAGTTGGGCGAACTGGCCCAAACTAACCACCACATGAATATGAACACAATGGAAACTTACTGAAAAGGTCAGGCTGCTGCTGCTGGTGGCGCATGACACACACTACACTGCAGCTCGCTGAGAGCGTGTTAAGACAATTTGAGGAAAGAAAGACCGAAAGAAAGAAAGAAAGAAAGAAAGAAAGAGACAATGAAAAAAAAAAGAAAGAAAAATAAAAGCTTGATACTCCACATCCTTACACACACACACACACACACACACACACACACACACACAAAAGTGAAAGAAGAAGAAAAAACAAGAAGAAAAATAAATCACACCTTCATAGGGAGCCCATAAACAAATGCTGTGCATCCCTTGGGTGTGCCGACGCAGCGACACGCCAAGCTGATGTTTTCCCCACTTGCACAAACGCAGCCCACCAGCGGGCATATTTTTAGTCCCTCAGAAGACACAAAGGTAGTGTGACAGAAGCACAGTCCCCCTGAAGCAAAGCGACCAAAATAAAAGGCACCTGTAGCTTAAAACCACAATGTTTACTGCAAGGCCAAATTAGAGCGTTGCCGCAGCAACGGAAGATTCAATCACCACCCGCAGGCCTGGCCTAGAAAATGAATTTACATCAAAACTCTCATCTGTCGATCTGCTTGTGTGTGTGTGTGTGTGTGTGTGTGTGTGTGTGTGTGTGTGTGTGAGTGTGTTTGTGTGTGGTGTGTTTTTTTCTTTAAAAGGGGGGTAACGCAAGTTGTTTGAGTGTGCCAGTTCTTTCAAACAGATACATCTGATATCAGCTTAGAGAGTCGCTTTTTGCTCTCACAGGCTGATCTGGGATCTGTCATGACAATCTAAGCCCACTGAAACACTCAAAACAGCACAAGGAAATGGTGGAGTCCCTGTCAGTGCATCTTGCATTATGCGAGGGAGGGAGGTGCAGCGTATCACCTCTGGGTCAGTCAACTCAAGCTGATATGCAGATGTCTTAAAACACATAAAGTGTACTGACCTCTTTCCTTTTGTCATATCTTGACCAACAACAACAACTGCTGAGGGTCAATCCTAACATGCTGCCCTTGTGTTCATCCCTATACACCAAAAGGGATGGCTTGTTGTTATACAGTACGTAGCCTTAGCTAACATTACTGTAATGCAAACCAGGGGTTCTGTCCAACCCAGATGTGCTTAGAGAAGGGACACTTCCCCTTAGACTGGACTGCCATAACATGAGGAGAGGATCACACTCCTGTCATCTGTCAACTGCACAGTGACCACAGCATACTTTTCTGTGACCTTGTTATGACCCGCTAGATGTCCTGTACAATAAATATCACACAGCATATTTTTGTGAACTTATTACGGTGTCTATGCGAAGATAGTTAGAGCACATACAGTACGCTTTTGATGAACCAGCTGAATAGCTGAGGTGAATAAACTCTTAGCTGCTTCTGCAACACATGCAAGTTGACATTTGTGGAAAGGACACTGCTAAGTCTCAAAGTGAATTTTGAAGATGAACTAAACAGATGTGTGTGTGTGTGTGTGTGTGTGTGTGTGTGTGTGCGTGTGTGTGCGTGCGTGTGTGTGCGTGTGTGTGTGCGTGTGTGCGTGCATGTGTCATTTGTTCAACATGCTCTCTCATTCTAGCACGGCCAGGGAGATCTACTGTGAGGTATGGGCTCCTCTTGTGGAAAATAAGGGAACTGCGCCATGAATAAGACCAGGAAGCAACAGGTTTCTCTATTCCAGACCAGTCATTTTTTTTTATAACCAGTGATCTCATCAAATGCATCTTAGTTCGCTTTAAAGTAGTTTTGTAAGCTAACTCAGAGTACTCTGTGCTGGAAGGCTGCCTGTGACCAATAAAGGGACAGTGTTGTCTCCAGAGACAGAGACTCCTCAGGTCATATACCACAGTAATGGAAGTTTATGAAAATGAGGATGATCTGTGAGTGGTATGTTAAATTTAATAACATCTGGGTGGGTTGACATGTGGGTATTGTGTGTGTGTGTGTGTGGGTTTTGTGTGTATGCGTATGTGTGTGTGTGTGTATGTGTTGTCCCTCTGTTTCTTTCTCTCAGATAAAGTCCTAATAGGATCCATATGCATGCCTGGCTTGGGGGGCACCCCTATTGTGAGTGAGTGTATGGCTGATGGGAGAGAAGGAGCGAGGCGGGCGGGAGACAAACAGAGCAAAGGTTCGTCTGACTGCCGCTGTGGACTGTTTGTATTTGTATGTGTGTGTGTGTGTGTTGTGCGTGTGTGAGTTTGTGGTGTGTGTGTGTGTGTGTGTGTGTGTATGTGTGTGTGTGTGTGTGTGTGTGTGTGTGTGTGTGTGTGTGTGTGTGTGTGTGTGTGTGTGTGTGTGTGTGTGTGTGTGTGGGGGGAATGAAAATACAAACCCCATGAAAGTAATCAGAGCTGTAAAGTCCTGGGAATCGTGGAGGAGGGCAAAAGAAGCGGGATGGGGGGGGGGGGGGTGATATGAGGGGGCGTTAGGATTTGGGGCATGGGACGTGGGGTGCACTTAGTTGGGGGGGGGGGGGGGAGTTAGACTCGAGGCCGGGTCTGTGATGGAAACCACACCATACAGTAAACAGCACGCCAACCACTAAGCTCCCTGTTTACAGCCACCCCCGTGAGCTCTCCCCGTTCAATGCCATTGCATCTATTAATAGCAGATAATGCATTCTAGTGGCTCATTACAGCAGAGCTGGCCTTGAGCTTGCTGTAATGGTGTCATTAGCGATTACTTCCTGTTATCTATATTTGCAAAAGGGTATCATCAGCTAGCTTGTGCAGGAACACAAGCAAGTCTAGAGATGAGAGCTTCTGTCAAATGTATATTGCCTGTTGAAAATGTCTGATTGAGTAATTGTTTCAAAAAGGCATTCATCTCTTTTGCATCTCTTAGACACATGAGCCAAATCGTCCCCATGAAAGCTGCTAATAAAAAAAAATATATGCAGACACATGTGCAATAAAAGCAAACTAACAGGAATATGATACGGTAACTAGCAATTACTGTCAGAACATTTTTTTTTTTTTTCAAATGCTTCTGGTTTCCAACATCTAATCTAGTTCAGTCGCCCTGTTGTAGTTCATACGGTTGGGCTGTGACCCTGGTGCTCACACAGACAGAACACTGGAGGCCGAACGTGCACAGGCTAACCTTTGACCTTTCCCCCTTCGCCTGCAGATTTATATAGATTCATAAAAACGACCCAAACAGTCTGGCAGGGGAAAATCTCCCATCTTCATCTCTGGCAACTTGCCAGGAGAGCAATGGCTACAGCCCACTGAAAGAAAGAAAGAGAGAGAGAGAGATGGAGGGAGGGAGAATAGAAAAAAGAAAAAAAAGGAGGCAAACTTTTTCATTTATTACAATAAATTACAACAGGAGAGAGTGAGGAAAAAAGAGGCATGTGGGAGAGGTGGGGGTTGTAGTCATAAAAGGCCTGAGTGATATAAATAGCAAGTGTGGAGGTAGGGGAAGGGAGATGGGTCTTAAAGTTGTGTTCATCACCAGGACCGGAAGTGAACTCCCTGACAACTGTGCAGATCCTCCCACCCACCTACACACACACACACACATACATACACATGTGCATTGTGCAGACACACACACACACACACACACACACACACACACACACACACACACACACACACACACACACACACACACACACACACACACACACATAAACAGACACACACACACACACACACACACACACACACACACACACACACACACACACACACATAAACAGACACACACACACACACACACACACACACACTCACACACTCACACACTCGTAGACAGACACACACACACAGACACGCACACATGCATACACACAGACATGGTGCACCTGAACTCTGGGTCTCATCACAGCTACCTGCCATGGATTAGTCATTTGGCGGGTTCTGCTGTGCGCTGCTCTGCTCCCTGTCTCCTCTCCCCTGCTCTCCCCTGCTCTCCCTTGCTCTCCCCTGCTCTCCCCTGCTCTCCCCTGCTCTCCTCTCACATGACGACGCTCTAATAGGAAGCAGCTGGAGCCTCAAGGGCACCAGGGCCGAGACAGGCCCATTCATAACCCTCCAGCGTATGCTTTAATGAAGCCCCCATCGCACGGGAGGACCCGCCAGGGCTGGGGTGGGGGGTGGGGAGGAGGAGGAGGAGGTGGTGGAAGGCTTGATACATCCTTTACCAGCCTGTGTTTTGTGAGGAGAAAATTTATTTTTTAGAGTAAGTTGGTTGAAACTATATAACTCCCTCTCCTCCCGTCCAAAAACCAGTCTCCTACTTTTATAACCCCTCCTAATACGCAGAGCCATGACGTTTTGCCTCATTGAGGTTAACGGTCAGATCACCTCGGATGGATCAATAAATACTGAAAAATACCTGTGTCGGTCACATGCACTGAACCTCGAAATGCTGCAGGGTTTTTTACTGCTCAGAGCAGCAACTCTACCCCAGCAACTCAGCTCACAGTTGAACTCTGCCTCCCTTTCCCTTCTCCCCCCACTCCCCTCTCCTCCCCTCCACTCTGCTCACAGACCGGGAAGAATCACTGCCTGCATTCAGAATACCTGCCGGGGGACTGGTTTTGATTTGGGGACTTGTGTTTCACAGTGGTTTCTTTTATTAAACGCATGGCAGACTTTATGGAATAGTCATTCGCTTGTCCTTTAGGTTGAATGTTCACATGTCAGATAGCATCAGGCCCAAAACACAGTGCCCACTTATAAGATCCAGATCCAGAACAGTATACGCGGTGGAGAACCCATGGGGTTCTGCTCACTCGGATTTCCTCGGAGGCTTTTTATGCAACAGCTGATGCAAGATGTTGGGAGACTTCCTCGAAATGATCCTCTTTCCATGAGGTGCGTTCACCTTCAGGCAACAGAGGTTTTCCTCAAACTTAAACATTTTTTTTGCAGAAATTGTTTGATTCAAATGGTAATCCACGCCGGGATACCTTCTTGATGCCAGCCAACAAACATCTTGAGGCTGTTTGCAAATGTTGGAGAACCTTTTCCTATGTTTGTTAGTTTGAACACACCTCTATACACATGCACACTGGGTACAACACACAGCTATTTACAAAATGGCAGCCAAAACCTGAACAGACAGTACAGACAGCACTGATATATTGGTCAAGCTAAGACAAGATCATTTTACTTAACCTCAGCTTCATGAACAGATATGATATGATATGATGGACATTTTTTTTAAAAGAGGCGTGTGAGGCATAGGAGTTGCGTCCAGTCCTGCTTTTTTCTTTCTTTTTTAACAAAGGCAGGACAATGTAACCTGAACTGCTAAAGTCCTTCTGAAGCAACATGACCTTTCCCCTTAAGGTCACACTAGAGCAGCCTTGTCTAGTAAACCAGAACTGTTGCCATCACACACATATGGTATTTGCTACATGGGTTTAGAATCATCTTCACCCCTTCGAGAATAATTCAAAGCTCTTGGATAACTAGCACCAGGGTTGGCTGCACAATTTGTGCACAATTAGATTCAACAAGTTGTCTGTGTTATATATTGTGGTCGGTGTCGCGTCATATCTTATTCCCTAGTTTCGTGCAAGTCATATACTGAGCTGTGAGGCTGCAATTCAATGTAATTGTCCTACATTTATATCTTTGACACGCCAAGCCCCCTTGAGCAAGATTAAATCAGATGCCAGAGGTTTCACAGCTATCTGACCACTAGAGAGAGAGAGAGAGAGAGACAGAGACAGAGACAGAGAGAGAGAGAGACAGAGAGAGAGAGAGCTAGAGAGAGAGAGTTGGAGAATTACATTTCCATGGCGAGTATTAAGCATCATACCACACAAACGCTTTTTTTTAATGAGCCTAAAGTTGCGGGCGAAAAATTCACATGGAGTTATTTACTATCAACCATAACCATGTGCAGCAGGCTGGCCGCAAGATGCAGCTCCGTGAGACCACAAGCCTCAGCACGATGCCGTCACTGGCGTAAGGAAGGACCCTCTCACATGATGAATGTTGATGTGGAGTTGAACTCCAGTTGAACGGGGTGATTTTAGGGGTGGTGTGTGTGTAAGAGTGTGCATGTGTGTGTGAGTATGTGTATGTTTGCATGTATGTATGGCAGGGGGTGGTGCTCTCCTACCCTGAGACTGGACAAGCTTTTGGGGCCAGGAATGCGCGCGAGACAGAGAGGGATGGGTAGGACGTCATGCTGGGTGTCTTCCTGTCCGAGGGGGTGTCGTCTCATGGTGGAAACACGATCCCCACTTGCCAAAAATACACGCGGTCACTGCAGGGGCTGCCGCCGCTGCGAAGCCGTTGGGGGGACGAACACAACCAAGTTCCTTCCTGAGAGGATGCTTGGAGCAGCCACAGTGGCTTTCTAGTGCTCACTTCCCCACGCTCATCCAGACAGGCCCACTATAAACGTCATACAGCGTCTAACTCATTACTGTTCCAATATGCTTCTCTATAGAACCCTTCACTAATGGTTTGCTGGAGGTAGGTCGGTAGGACAAACAAAAACATCAATCAGTGCCATCCCGAGCCAATAGCTACTTATATGGAAATATTGTAGGAAAGGATTTATTAGAATTCCGAATGTCCCTCTGCCTTATACTGTGAGCGCGGTCTGAAAGCATTTATTTTATAGTGTGCTTGCCATGTTATGCTTGTTCAACCCAGGTCAAAATATTCTTTGTTCTCTGATTTTTAACACATCATGTGTTGCCAATACCTAATGGTGCTTGAAATACTCCTGATGTATTCCAGATCAAATACATAAAAGATTTTTCTTACCCAAGTCACGACTTTACTTTAGCAATACATAATCACATGCACGTTCAGCAAAATGAGATAAACCATTTTTCATGAGAGGCTTTCGTGAGCCCTGAAGAGGTCTGCATGAGTACCTTACAACATTAACGGTCATGCTGACCCAGTAAAGGATAAGGACAAACACCCGACCTTGGATGTTATCCTTTTCTCTTCCGTATAATATTTATTTCGGCCCGTGTGGAAGGAAGAGGAGTCTTGTTTTGAATACAAGAGTACGTTTCACCCCATAGTCCTGGGCACAGAAAAGGGAAGGCCATGCCAAGATGAGACTGATAAAAAAATGGGCTCTCCTGATTTATCGTTAGCAGATTGGGGCTTGTGTTAGGGTGGGGTCTAAGGGCGTAGACCCCACGTCCGAGTGATAAAACTGAGCAAAGTGGAAATGAAGAAGAACAGAAAAAAAAGCACTGTGCTTAAAAGTGGCTCAATTATTTCCACTTTGGCCTGGCAGTCAGGGCTAGTGTAGTCAGAGAGAGAGAGAGAGAGAGAGAGAGAGAGAGGCATCCACTATTTGTGCAGGTTTGTGTGTGTGTTGTTTCAGGCTCCGCAGAGCATAAGAGATTAGGGGACGTTGCACTCGGGGCCACTGGGGAGTCGTTTGGTTGGGGGGGGGGGGGGGTTGGGGGTTGCTGGTGAGGGTGGGGGTGACCCTGCTCCTTGCCTTACTTTCCCATGGCCGCAAAAACCACAAGACCAGATAGCAGGGAGAAGGTGGAGGCCCAAAAGCAATAGACTGGTGTGGAGACCCCACCAGGGGGTGGGGGTGTCGGGGGTGGGAGCTGCTCACATCAGAGGCTCCTGGCTAAAAATGGGGGAGTCGGAGGGGTTGTTAGTGGAGGGGGGTGGAGGGGGGCAGGCTCTCAATTGAGAAGAAAAGGACCCAATAATGAAATAAATCTGCCCACAGCTCTGCGTTTAACGAACGTGTGTCGGATTTATTTTCCACATGCCTCGGCAGTTCTCACTCCATCCCAAAACACAGGGGGCTCTGTTCCTGGTCTGGGCCTGGTGGAGGGGTGGGGGTGGGTGGGGATGGGGGTGGCACCTCAGCTTAAATAGTTAAATTGAAAAGTCTGTGAAAAAGGTAACCCTCCTGAACGATATTTACTTCTTTTAGTCCCACAGAGCCACTCTGCCAGCATTTCTCTTAGTTTATAGAAGTGTTGCTCAAGAACTTAAAATAGCATGATTTACACACATTCTCTGACACACCATTTTTCTATTGATCATGGAGTCATAATACAGCCTTCTATCCCCCCCTCTGGTAAGGTTACCTAGCCACAACCCAGCCCAGCTCACTGAACAGACTTCCTTTATGCAGTCCCCTCCACCCCCTCCAGCAGTAGAGTCAGTAGAGTCAGACTAACTGCTTCTTATTTTCCTCATGGACAGGCTGTAGTTGTTGTTGTGATTGACAATAGCATCACCAAAGACAATGCACAATCATGTTATGTTAAGTGGAGCGCTTGTGAATTCATAGGCGACGTTAGAAAAGACCAAGGTACGCATCTGAATGGAGAATTCCATTCATTCTCATGAAACAGAGCCAGCAAGCAATGAGAATGCAGCAAAATAAACAAAATAACAAAGTGAGCGGTCTCCGTGAAAGGAATGATGAGTGACAGGATTGCAACACAAATAGACAAAAAGAGGGAGGGGGTAAACATAAACAGAGATGTTGGGAAGTTACGAGATCTGTAAATATGAGATATGCCAAACCTCAAGTGCCTGAACTTCAGCCCATATCAACTGCAATACAGAGATGGGGTAGGGAAGGGAGGAAGGGAGGGAGGGGGGCATGTACAAATTGTCCCTTAATTGCCCTGGTAGTCGGCTGCATGATCCATCTCACTTGAGTTCTCCTCCGTGAAAGCAGCCATGGACACATTCGTCAAAGAGACCCTCGTGTCATTACTGGGATCAGGACGCCACACAGTGCTGCACATCCACGTCGCTAATCATCATTAGCCTTAATCTGTGGTGTTATTAGATTAAAGTGGAGAGATAAATAGCTTATCACAAGTACAATAAACTACAGTAACAATATGCAACTGAGATTACGGTCCCTCTTGGAAACCTGAAAACATGAGGATGTATTGTACTCACACATCAGGACGCACAAATGATGGGATAAAAGCATCATATAATGTAATGAATATGGCACTATGCAAGAATGTGAAAACAACCCAGAAGACATAGTGACGAGTTACAAAAGGAAGAAGTATGTTTTTTTTTAAAAAGCCTATCTCACAAACCAAACATATTTCTTTATCCCTCCTGTCAACCACGAAAGACGAAAGATTCCACGACACGAAGCGCCTCCAAACGTGTGTTTTATAGCTTGAATTAGGTTTGGTTTTCGAGTGAGAAATAGGTTGTTGGTGTTGGAAAGTGGAGTGTCCCAAGAAATAGTTGGCAGGCACTCAACTATGTGTAAAGACGTAACTAGGGTGACAACTGCGGCTTGGCTGGATTTAAGAGGGTGATGTTCTCAGAAGAGGAGAATCACAGAGGAGCATATGGGACAGAGGAGGGGACGTGTGTGTGTGTGTGTGTGTGTGTGTGTGTGTGTGTGTGTGTGTGTGTGTGTGAGTGTGTGTGCGTGTGAAGTCCTGAAGTCACTGAGTTCTTCACTCACATGGCTCTCTATCGCCCTCTGGCAAAAAATGTGTGTAACTTCAGGTCTGCTGGACTCCATGGTCTGGTCTGGTCTGCTACAGAACTTTTACGGCAACAATACGTAAAGAATTTAATGGCATTAATAAAATATATTATAACAATACTTATAAAATAGATTTTTAATTTGACAAACTTCTAAATTGCAGTACCTCTTTATATTGATTGGTTGGAACCTATTAAGTGATTCTGGGATAATGGAATGAAATAGAGAGAAAGAGGGAGCGATTCATTTCACCAGACCTCTTGAAAAGTACACAGCTAATTCCAGCGGCCCAGACATATGAGAGAGAGACTGGTAATTTGGCATTAGGAGCTCCTTGGCAGGTTTTTCTTTCCAGCTAATGACCTTCTTCACTCTCTCTCTCTCTCTCTCTCTCTCTTTCTCTCTCTCTCTCTCTCTCCCTCTCTGTTTTTGTGTCACTCCCAGAGAGTTGGAGCTGGAGCAAGCCGAGCCATTTGGTTTTCCAGAGGCACAAGTGCCGACGCTGCACTTCTCGGGGATACAATGTGCCTTTCATTTTGGCCCGCTCCACTCAAACGTACTGCACATGTGGCCCAAGTATGCAGAGGACAGCTCCAACACAAACACACTGCACTCCAGTGTCTGCCCAGCCAGCGCTTTCTTTCTCTCTCTTTCTCTCTCTCTCTCTCTCTCTCTCAGTCTCCCAATCCCTCTTAACCTCTCTCTCTGTATCACTTTCTTTCTGCTCTTTCTTCACTTGCTCTTTCTCTCATCTCTCCTTCCCTCCACCCTTTCCCACTTTCTCTCTTTAGTTCTCTCTTTTGCTCTCTTTCATTCCCCCTTCTTTCTTTCTTTCTTTCTTTCTTTCTTTCTTTCTTTCTTTCTTTCTTTCTCTGTTTCTCCTGCCCATATTCCCTCTCTTTTGTCTCCCATACAGTGTGCCAGACCCATCTTCATGGAAAGTGCCCTTGTGTTCCATGCAAACAATGTAGACACACAAATCACACACGGTTACACTAGCTGCAGTCCACAATGAACGTCTGAACTGTCTGTTTGATGACTTGCACTTTTTTGGCGCAATAAATCTGTCTCGAGCGGTTATAGCAGTTGAGAGTTAGCCCACAAAACCCTCATAGCTTCACATTCTTGGCACCTCTCTATCAAATCCCCCCTCCCTCCAGTTAGATACTCTCCGATTCTTTTTGAGAAATAACTGAAAATTTCATTCCAGGAATCCTTCCGATTTGATATGTGCTTTTCAAACATTACCTGTGATGGTGCTTTTTTACTTATGTCCAGGAGCTTTTTACAATTTAATCTTTATAGAGATTAAAAAACTAATTTGATGTGCACCAGGTGAAAAGAAGATTTGGAGCTGTTCTGCCAAAGGATTTTTTATATGTGTTGGTAACAGACACTGACTCAGTAGTTCTTACAAGGTCACAATTGTCAGGTAACTATGGTCTCCTTCTGCTTCAACTAATACCCTATCAACATAGAGCAAGAGCATTGCTATATTTCTTACAAGGTCACAATTGTCAGGTAACTATGGTCTCCTTCTGCTTCAACTAATGCACATCAGCCTATCAACATAGGGTAACCCAAGGTTATCTCAAAAGCATTGCTATTGTCACATTCATGCAATTTATTCAATATTTACAAACTTACGACATTTCAAAATAGACCACCTCAGGAAAGCTCTAAGGATGCCTTCTGAAGTGAGTGTCACAGAAAAGGCTCCCTCTTCTGGTCCTGTCTGTTTCTCTCTGGAAGCTTGTGAAGTGTCTCGGAGCGCCGCTGTCACTTGCAACAAACTGTGCCGGTTGAGTAAGAAGAAGGTAGATTGACTGCTATCAATACTGTGTGTGTGTGTGTGTGTGTGTGTGTGTGTGTGTGTGTGTGTGTGTGTGTGTGTGTGCGTATGTGCGTGTGCGTGCTTCCATTTCACAAAGGCTTCACTGTCTGCAGTCTGTCTGATACATACAGACAGACTGGCAGTGAAGGAGCAAGGTAGAGATTTGAGAATGTTTGAATCATGACACAACAGTAGGTTAGTGTGTATTAGAATTAGTGTATTAGTGGTGTGTGTGATTATATATATTTATTATTTATATATATGTGTGTGTGTGTGTGTGTGTGTGTGTGTGCATGCACGACGTGTATGAAAATGTGTGTGTGTGTGTGTGTGTGTGTGTGTGTGTGTGTGTGTGAAGGGGGTTGCTGCACATGTGCTTGTTTATTGTCTGTTACTGTAGTGATAGCCTAAACAGTAATTTATCAATTACATCAGGGGGCTCTGGAAATATTTGTGTGAAAATAAAATGTGAGGAGACCTCCCCCGAACATTACCTCACACACACACACACACACACACACAC
>NW_027468598.1:22206467-22321467 GCF_046254945.1 Alosa pseudoharengus | reverse complement strand
TATTTTAAGGATCATTTAAACTGTAGTGTTAATAGATTAATTTAGACTCATTTTCATGGATTAGAGAGGATTTACCGCCACCTGCTGTTGACACAAAGTAACTGCAATTCTTACACGTGTTAGACCTGAGAAGTGAACTGGGATTAAAGCTAACAATCATTCCCACCACCAGAAAACAGGTGTGAGAAATCTTTCTGGTGTGAGATTGTGAATCTCAGGTGCAAAGTTTCTTAAGTGTTTTCACACTCGAAATTCCACAAAGTGCCTCGAAGAGACAAAGGAAAATGTCAGTTGTATGATTGACACAGCCAGTATCTTTCTACTTTGTTCTAAATTGGTACATACATTCAGCTGCGAAGCTAAACTTGGTCTGACTTGGGGAGAAGGAGGGGCACTGGGTGAGAAGCAACTCCAAACTTGGGTGGTCTCTCTGTCATGACTCACGCTGATCTCTCTGAGAGCATTCAGGCAGAAGGTGTGTTTGTGTGTGCAGAGCCACGCAGGCCCCAACACAGCCCTGCTTCCCTGCTGATCTGCTGAGATGCTCCTACTGTAAGGGTCAGGGGTCAGGGAGTGAGGGGCCTCTGGGTTGCAATTTGGGGGGGCGGGGTGGTTGGCGACTCAAAAAGGCAACTGAGCGGCCAGAGGTTAGCAAATCTCTACTCCCCCCCCCCACCCTTTCCCCACAAGGCAGCCCATCCTGTACCTGATCCGCTCCTGCAACCAGAAATAGCAAGTGGAAGGAAGCCCCCCCCCACACACACACACACTCACACACACCACCCACAAACACACCCATACACACTCCCATTCACACACACTCACACACACACACACACATACATATCGCCAGCCCCCCTACTCCCAGTACGTGTGTGTGTGTGTGTGTGTAGCCAAGAGGAGCCGGGAAAGAGATGAAAATGCGTAAAAGGAGGAGGGAAACGAGAAAAAGGAAACGAAAAAGAAATGAAAAGGGGATAGACAGAGATGTTGGCAGGCCCTCGCCACTCTAATTGGTTCCAAGTGTCCCAGATTCTCCTGCTGGTAAACTCCCCCGGTTCCCCCCCTCCCTCCTCCTCCACCACCTCCTCCACCTCCACCTCCTCTGCTGCCGCCGCTCATCCTGAACACCGTCAGGGGCCCTTGCCACGGCAACAGTATGGACTCCATTTAGCCCCCCCCATCAAACCCCACCCCCCAACCCCCCTTCTATGATTGTTTTATTATTATTAGTCAATTTCCTAAGGAATTGTTGCCTGCCGATACAGTGCAGGTGATATATGAGCTTTGGCAGCGACCCTCACAGCCAAGGTGGAGTTTGTTGCGCTTGGGGCCAGGCCGAACCGGTGTATCTTGCACTCCACCACAGACCTCCAGGGTAACTTAAGCTTTCATTCAAGCACTGTTAAAAAGTCAGACCACACCTTCACCATCAAACAGCAGGGCATGAGAATTTCAACTAGAATGACTGGCGGTACTGAGACACACTGGGTATAGAGGATTTGGCGTTAAACTGACACTATTTCCTGTGTTGTTTGTTTTGCTTTGTTTCCAGGTGACTCGGGTTGTTTGTATTACAGTCTACTTTCTTTAAGTCACAGATTACGAAGCAGCTCATTCTGGAGTCTTTGCTTTAAAGTTAAGCATAATGTTTATGCCAGGCAAACAGCATACAGAAACTTGTCATAATATCAGCAAGTTTTTAAAGAGAAATGTTATATGGTTCTGTCCCAAATGCAATTACACTACAGAGAGACAGTTTCACACTGTGTGATTATAGATCATCTTGAAGGCACATTGAATGTAAATGAAGTCTTTGCTTGAGATACTGCCCAATCTTGTGGAGTTTGTGGGCTGTAGAACCATGTGCACTTTTTTTTCCTGTCGGGGTTCAGGGAAAGTTTTATGCTGAAACAGAAGACTCTGCCGAACGGGGGATTGCTCTCGTTAGTCATCCTCTCTCCAGAAACCCAGGGGCTCAGGCCGACAACCGTTCCACGCTCCATGCTCTCTCTCTCTCTCTCTCTTTCTCTCTCTTTCTTTAAGTTATTCCAAGCATCGGAGTCTGTGTCATCTCTCCTCCAGACCTTGCAGGGATGCGCGTGTTCACTGAGCCCTAAAAGAAAAGAAAATAGCGTTGCCCATTATGAAGAAAGCTACCGTGATTGTTTTACTAACACCTTTTCCATTCAACGCTCTTGCCTGTGCAGGTTGTGGAGTGAAATACAAAGTGCCCTGTAGTGTTTTAATCACACAAATTGTCAAATGAGGATTCTAAGGAAAAGTCTCTCATTTACAGTGACAATTTGACTTGACATATTCCCTTCCAAGCTGTTGCTCAGAGTCCCCGGAGAGAGCTAGTGAGTCTTCGGTAAGCACTGTTCACAGACACAAACACAGACAAGGGGCTTTCTCTGTGCACAGAGACCTGCTTTGACCAGATCCTGGTCCAGTGACGACCAGGCCTGGCCTTCGCAAACAAAGAGCGCAGCCGCCAAAGAGCTCAGCGTGTGCTGCCAAAGCCAACATCTGGAGAAGAGAAGAGGGGACTGGCGCGCCTGTCGCTCATTCATCACCATCAGGACAGGGACCCAGGAGCGGCCGGGGGAAGAGAAGGCCCGGGCTCCCTACGGCTCAAAGGGCAAGACCACCATGTTGTTAACCCTCCATCACCACACACACACACACACACACACACACACACACACACATACACACACGGACCCTGCCCCATCCTGTTTGCCTGCTGCCAGCGGTAGATAAGGTGTCTTGGCAGGGAGCAGGGGCAGACTGCCTTCGCCACCGCACACCACCCCCTTTGAGTTGTCGGGAATCCAGGAAGTGGAGTCCTTCACACTGTACTGCCTGAACAATGGCAAGAGGAAACAATCAGGTAGCAACCTCCGCCACCCCCATCGGAGAGAGAGAAAAGAAAACAATATGGAATGCCAAAGGAGAATGGTGCCAAGCAGGTTTTTGCCAGAGAGAGAGAGAGCGAGTGCATAACAAGACCCACAGCTCCCTCTAGATGGACAGGATTGAAAGAGCCTCTGGCCACATGGAGCTCAGCGCAACCAAACTGCATAGATCCAGTCTGCAGCTGGGCCTGCTGGTCTATGCCATACATACATTTGTAAAGCAGGAGCTGCGACTAGTCAAAACGTCTACCCCCCGCACAATAAGACAGCTGTGGTCAAAATACATAATTGAGTTATGGTAATTATAACTTTGTTCAATTGTACAGTCACCACCCCTGTCACCACCTCTGTCTTACAAAGTATGGACTATATCTGACATAACGGAGATGCAGAAAGTGGCTAATCCATCTAACATGGTTGTAGAGTTAGTGTGTGACTTGGGGAGGTCGGGGGTCAGGCTGGGGACAGTGGTATGGCTGTGTGCTGTGTAATGTGTGCACAGCTGCTGGAGAGAAGCAGAGCTGTGCTGCTGTGGTGAGCCTGGTGATGTGTTGGCTGACAGTGTGTGGGGATAAGCTGGAATGATCAGATGGATGTGTGTGTTTGTGTGTGTGTGTGTGTGTGTATGTCTGTGTTTGTCTATCTGTGTGTGTATGTGGGTGGGGGGGGCTGTTTGTGTGTGTGTGTGTGTGTGTGTGTGTGTGTGTGTGTGTGTGTCTGTGTGTGGTAGCTGTGGTTTGTGTGCGAGCCTGTGGCAGCCTGTGTGTGTGTGTGTGTGTGTGAGCGTGTGAGCATGGCGTGGAGGCCGTTTGCCGCTCTGGCAGCTGGCGGGGGCCTGTGGCCTGCAGCTGCAGGGCCTGGACGGGGCCCTGGGCTCTGGGCTGCCACCGCTGGTTCCGCTCGCACCCTGATTTACAGGCGGCTGTTTTATCAGACGGCCGCACGCCGGGGTCTGCGGTACGCCTCCACTCGTGGCCTCTCACAGGCAGTTGTGGCCTCTGTCTCTCCCTCACTAACTTTCCCTCTCTCCTTTTGTTTCATCACATCTCTTTATCTCTTTCTCTTTCTCTCTCTCTGGGTTTCTCTCCATTCCCTCTCTCCTCACTCTCCCCTCTCTATGGCTTTCCTCTCTTCCCTCTTCTCTCCTCTCTTTCTTTCTTATCTCTATCTCTGGTTACTCTCATTCTTTGGCACTTCCCCACTCTGGTTTCCTCTTCCCCTTTTTCTGTCCTCTCTCTCTCTCTCTCTCTCTCTCTCTCTCTCTCTCTCTCTATGTCACACATGCACACATTCTTCTCCAGACAATCTTCCACTCCATTTCATCCTACTATCACTAACAGGATAAGTCGAGACTCAGACACAGAGTACAACCAAGCCCCACCTGGGCACTCCATAGCACTACACTGTGTGTGAAAGCAGAGATCTCACTGGCAATTTCTCCACATTAGCCTGTCCCGTATTTGAACGGATAATGACAAGCTGCACTGCAGAGCATGTGAAAAATGAGTGGCAATTGTGACGTTTCCCCATTTGTGGTTGTAAGGTAATTTCTGCATTGGAGTGTGCCATTACGGCCTCTGCTGCAAATCCAATCGCACAGTCACAGCTTGTAAATAACTCCCTTGGCTGCACCACACTTTTATTACGGCTTCGCACTCGGATCATAATGTGGCGTCTGATGTGAACATAAACACCACCTCATGACCTTTATCTGATTCCAGCGCCGGCCAGGTGTCTGGGCCAAAGGCCTGCAATTATATCTTTAGTCTGACTGGGCCTCTCCCACCCCTTCAGCAAGACACATTCACTCTCTCTCACACACACACACATACGCACACACACACGCACACAAAACACACACACACACACACACACAGACACACACGCACATACACACACACCCACATACACTCACACACACACTCACACACACACACAGACACACACACACACTCCGTCCATTTTACCTCAACTTATTCCCGACGCTGAGGTAATGTCTGAATTTGTAATCTCACTCAGAGGGGAACAGGCCTCTCTCTCTTTCTCTCCCTCTCTCTCTCTCTTTCTCTCCCTCCCCCCTTCTCCCTTACACTGTCTCTCCCTCTCCCTCTCTCTATTTCAAATGGGCAGCCTTCTCTGCTTCACTTCATGGAAACACTTTGCTGCCTCAGTGCAGCATAAAAAAAGAAAAAAAAAGAAAAAGAAAGAAATAAAAAAATGAAAGGCCTGCCATCTTGCCAAGCCCACCCAAGCCTGCTCCCTGCTATTAAGGTGGTCCAGTCTCTCGCGCACTCATGACTCCCCAGTGTGGGTACCACTGCTGCTTCTGGTGTCCTGATTTGGGACACAACACAATAAAGCAGCACAGGCTAGCAACAGCCTGTGTTAGCGGTGGCAGCACAGGCTAGCAGTAGCAGCACAGGCTAGCGGTAGTAGCACAGGCTAATAGTGGCAGCACAGGCTAGCAGTATCAGCGCAAGCTAGCGGTGGCAGCAAAGGCTAGCGGTAGCAGCCCCGGTCCGAGCCGACTGGAGGAGGCCCTGCTGCGGTGGGAAGCAGAAGAGGAGGGGAGACCGCAGACGTAAGCCTGGTCAGCACTGGGGAGAAAAGTTGGTAAGCCACCAATTTGGAGTCAGAGCGGAGGAACCACAACATGTAAACACGACATAACTCAAAACGTCCATGGGGCTGCTTCTCCCAATACAGGGAGCTCAGCTCTGGTCACAAACCATTCCGTCTACTGTCCTACCATTACAGTAAGCACTGACAATAACAATGTCATTCATTTATAAACAAAATTAGAGACTGCCAATATGTCCAGAGTCCAAAACAACTCCCTGACAGTGGGTTAAACATAGTTATTATACGGCTCTTCACAATGCAAGTAGAACGCTTCATTGATTTTAATGGGATTTCCCAAAGGTCTACCGGTCATTATTTTCGTCTAAAGACTTCCAAATAATGACTGCTGTCAATGGCAACGGATTTTCATTCAAAAGTGAAGGCAGACGGTTGATCAGCTGTGTTCTTAAGAATGTTTGATTCAAGTTCAGCGTGTGTTGCGAACTATTTGTTTCTCAGCAAAAGCCACAACGAAACGGTAACAAATACATGTAAAAGAGACATATCGTGGAGTTTATTTTTTGTTTTGGCAAGTAGCCGTATAATAAGCGGGATAATGTATAGAACACCAGTCATTATTGGGAAAATAAGTCCCTTCAGCTGGCGTGTCGGGGTCCCAATAATGACCGGCGTTCTATACATTATCCCTTACTTAACATACAAATGATAATCTACTGTCTCGGTATCGACCACAGTGTACTTGCGGTGACTTTAAACCACAGTAGATGGCCCTCTGCTTTGTTGATTGACCATCTGTGGAGGTTTACACTGAATACCTACGCCATCACAATTACAGTGAAATGCAATTCCATCAGACAATTCTGAAAGTACAGCATTTTCAAAATTCTCTGTTGGCTTTGTATCCTTTAAACAGTGTATATTCATACCTATCCAAAAAATCACTGGATATGTCACCACAGGCAAGATCTTACGTATGTCTTTATAATCTGACTTGAAGGCTGCATTTTGCTTTTTCACTCTCCTGTCATATATTTTTCAATTAAATTTAGTCATTGTCTTCTTTATATCCATGAATAAAGGTCCTGTTTTGCTATGATTGGTTTGGATGTTTTGAATTCCTCTGAGGTTCAGGAGATTTTTTTTCCGCTTCAGCCTTGACAAAGAGGCGGGGAACTGTAGGTGACTGCACCATCCACCCCACCCCACCCCAGCCGGGGGAATGAAACTCATGCAGGGATCGACCCAAAGCGGCGTGTCGGAATCCGTCCAAATTCACCACACCTTTCACAACGCATTTCAGATCGGCCGCGCAGACGGACGACAATTCCGCTTCTCTGCCTGACCTCCTTTCTTTTCCACTTCCATTATTTCTGTTTTCATTCGGGGGGGGGGGGTAGGGGGAGAAGAAATCAAAATGAGAGCCATATACCGTGGGCCGTGGGATTATCCCTCCATTCCAGAAAGGAAATTATTAGATTTGAAAGCTACGGCGGAGCTTCCTGAGGCCGAGGAAATGGACTAGATTTTTATGCTTGTGTCCTGATCTTAGAAAAACACCGCGCCGCCTGGCAGACAGACAAATACACCCCCTCTGCCGTCCCCTGAGCATTCAGACTTGCAATTTATATTTATGTCTCCCAGAGAAAAAAAAAAGTCATTGAAGAAGCTAGATGGCACCTCTGGCCACAGTCAAGGGAGGGAGAAGGAGTCGGAGGGGTGGAGGCTCAGAGCAGAGTGGGATGGATAGATTTAAGTCTGAGTTGCAGCTGGCTTTTGTCCTCCCTTCCACTTCAGTCGCTCACAACAAAATGTTTGTTCCCAAAGTGTTCAGGTAGGTTGTTTTTGGTTTGTTTGATAGTCGTGGCACAAGGTGCATGTTTCCCTGCTTTGCTGTATTTGTATCTATGGCAATGCTAAGAGGAGGCGACAGCTACCGCTGGGTTTCTCGACAGCCACTGTTTTGGCAAAGTGAACTGAACCTCTGAACTGACACCGAATGGAGAGAAAAGCCGCACAAACAATTCCGTTTCCCACAAACATAACAAAACAAGGAGAAAATTGTCTGTTTTTTTCTGTGTCAATGTCGTAATCAGGCAGAAATTATTTAGTGAAGGGTTTTGTTCCTCGCTGCCCTTGTGTCTTTAGTTTTTGAGAGATTTTTCTGGAGTGTGTGATTAAAGAAATCAGAGCTGATAATTTGTGAAATTGCAAAGAGTGTTCATAAGAAATTGGGAAAGAGTCATTTTGCTTGCAGCATTTCAAGTGGCATCTAAACCAAAGCTTGTTTGCTTGGTACAGAACAATTGCACAAATGCTGTCATCACTTGCCGTGTAGAATTCTGGCCTGCCGTAATAATCAATGGACATGCCAAAATAGTCTGTATATAAAGCACATTTCCTACTTAATTAGGCACTGGGAATCCTTTCCAAGAACCTAAGTGCAATAATATTTTTTGTAAATTTGTGGTAAAAACCAGCAGCCATTCCCTGGCTTCACTCTGTAACATATGAGGTAATTTTTAGTAATTGCCCGGAGTGTTCCGCCCTCTGTGGCGTGGGAATGTTGTGCATGTTCCAGAGGCCCCATGGATTGATTAGGTCCTTCCCACTGACTAGATGGGATTGCAGTGAAGTGTCCAGTCCTCCCTCCTGGATAATCGCCTCATTTCCTACCACAACCCTCTCAACCCAGCCCTCTTCGCTCCACCAAACCTGTGGTAACGCTCACCTTCACTGGGGCTCCAGTGCAGTGCTGTCCTTGGGTATCCTCAACAAGAAATAAAAACAGAATCAGCCCTAACACGAAGCAATATAGTCAAGGTTTAAGAGAATATTTTGCTGGCACTTTTGCCGGCAGACATTTTTATAGAATTTTATTTTTCCGATAAAAAATAGCAAAAGAATAATAAACAATAACAGCAACCAAAAAAAAAAGTAAAGAAAGGTTCAGGTTTCACGGGGCAAGCTCTCATGACAAATGTGTCCCAGCACCTCAGTAATGGCCCCACATTAGTCTGGGCCCTTCAAATCAGCTCCAGCGTTCGCCCTCTCCGTTCTCCCCAGCCCCTGAGCCTTCACATGCTAATACCTCCCCACCCTACCCCTGCACTCCTCTCCTCTCCACCTCTCTCTCTCTCCCTGCCCAGCGCCCACACTACCGCCACAGACTGGCCAGCTGAAACTCTACCCTCCTGTTACAACCCCACACCGGGGCCCTTTTTTCGCGTCTCCCGACACATTGGAACGGTTAGGTGAGGGGCCTGACCTCTCCCCCCTCTCTGACCCTTCCCATCCCTCACACGTACACAAGCCGAAGCCAGAGAGCCGAGAGCTGGTCCCCCCAAGGGGGAACGGCCGCAAGATTAGACGGGGGTGGGGTGGGGGATTCAGACTGTGGCCTCCCCAGTTGGGGGGCCCCTCCAGGGTAGGGGCTCCACTCTCTCTCTCTCTGCCCAGTCCCCTCTGTCTGTCCTCGGCCCCTGGAACTGGCTCTTGACAGCCTGGCTCTCCTCCGGGCCCCCATGGTGCGACTGGGGCTGTGTGGGAAGGGAGGGCCGGTGTTGGTGGAGGGGGGCTGTGGATGGAGGGTTGAGGGCCTCTGTCATTCTTTCATGCTCCGAGTCATATTTTCTTTTTCTCTTTTTTTTTGTGGTCTGCCTTGGTGCCACAGAGATGGCTTTGTGCGTGCGTGTGTATGTGTCTGTGTGTGTGTGTGTGTGTGAGAGAGAGAGAGAGAGAGAGAGAGTATGACAGAGAGAAAGAAGGGGGAGAGAAGAGCGAGAGAGAGAGAGAGAGAGGGAAAGAGGTAATTGGACTGCCAGAGGTTGATCTGCACTTGAAAAAATCAAATATCAAATCCTTCGATGCACATCTGTGTGGCTGAAGGCGAGAGAGGAGGAGTGGAGCCGGGGAGTCTCTCTGAGCCCATAAGTTTGGGGAGTCTTCGGGGCGTTCTGGAGACGGCTCTGGGTCTGGATGGCAGGCAGTGCAGATGGAGGAGGAAGTGCACATGAAAGCCGCCCAGTGATGGAGAGCCAGCAGCAGCTCCAGCACCAGAGCCAGGCCCCCAAGCCTGAGCTCACACCCGTGCAGTGCCCGCGCCAGCTCAAGGACTCTGCTGAGAGCCCTTATTCGCCGCGCAAAAGAGCTCCAAACACCTTCCAAGTACCTGCCTTCCAGCCATCCTTGTTCCCCGTTGATCTTCCCCACCCAGCCACCACCACCGCCATAACTCCACCTTCCCATTCCAACTCCTTCCACACACACACACACACACACACACACAAACACACACACACACACACACTTCCTCCCCCATCCCTGGTTCTGCGACTCTGCTCCTCTGCCTGGTTGCCTTGGTTCTCCGGCAACACAGGCCTCTGCTCTGCAGCTGAGCATACCTTACCTCAGGTTAGAATAGTTAGACTGTGAAATCATCCAGGACCACCCCGCTCCCCTGAAACAAAACAACAAAAAAAGATCCTGAACCATACCATGCACACACAGACACAGACCTATACACATACTCACACAACCTCACCCTCTTGCTTTTTTATGCTCCAGTACCTTGCAGCCCATTTTTCAATATTTATGGGTGCTGAAGCCATGAAGCCAGAACGGAAGAAGGGTGGAGGGTGGGTGTGGGTGATGGGGGTCTGGTCCTCTCTAGTGCTCCCTGGGTAGCTTCAGCAGCAGGGAGGGTGTGTGTGTGTGTGTGTGTGCTGGTGGTGTGTCAGGCAACCTCCATGCCAGGCCTCCATGTTGAAATGATTAGGACACAGGAAGCAGAACCTGACACTGCTGACATGAGACACGCCCTCATAACCCCCCCATCCCTCCACCCCCCCCACCCCCCACCCCCCCGCAGCAACGCCACATCCTGCCCACAAGAACCCTTTCGCCACGCCAACAATTGATTCACCATGACAACCGACGGAGTAATTTACATCACCTGATAAGGGGAAGAGAGAGAAAAAAAAGTGAACATGAGGGAAGACAGGAGCCGCAGGGCACACATCGCCTCACACCTATCTGACTCACCCAACCACAGTGTTTCAACACTTTTGAGGTAAAAAAAAAACAACAAAAAAGAAAAAGAAAAACTCTGACCACCTGTACCTGATGGCTGTGTAAGAGCACAAGTGAACTACTTGGCCCCGACCGCAGTGGCTACAAAATAATTTGGTGTCTTACTCGGCAAGTGGGACACCAAGACCCCACGAGCTCAAGCATTTGGGATTTCAGTTATGTGTTAAATTCCCGCTATTCCTCAAAACATACAGCGACAAAAGAACACAAATATGTTGATTTAATTTCACGCCATATTACCTTGGATCTGGGTTTCTTTCCTTCCTGAAATTATAAACATTTGCAAGGTTACATTTTTGACACGAGTTCAAACACTGTTGTCCAGATCAATTACTCCTCAGCATTCCACCCCCAGCATTTACATTTTCTCTCTGTGCAGAAACAAGGGGGGGTGGATAAGGGCTTTGGAGACACGTGTATACAGTTACACGCAGGTCAGCCCATTTAATCTATGGCAAGAGCAACAGGCCAGTCTCCTGTTGAAGTGTTTGACACAGAGCACCACTGCCCTCTGGTGAGAGGGAGGAGGAGTTTTGCTTGCATGTTTTCTCATTTTCTCTGCCCTTTTTTGTATGGGTCATTAATAAAAAAATAAAATGTTCAAGGTCTTGAACAAGGAAGAGAGGAATGGGCATCTCAGAAGGGAAAATAAATAGCACACATTCACAGACAATCATGCAAGGAATTCTTTTATTGTACCCTAGATAGTTTCAAAACTGGGAGATGTAAAATTTGCATGAGGCACTTTTGCACTTACGACATCTGAAGACCTTCATCTCATATTCAGACTTCAAATATGTAATCAAGGTCATTTTGCCTCGTTAAAAAAAAAGCAAGCATTACAGAAAGGAACTTTCATTGCACATGAACTGGACTAGACCAAAGACACTGGTGAAAATACAGCACAGACTGTATCTCTATGATCTCTGTGATCTGTGCTGCCAACTAAACGGGTTGTTGCCCTCCCTTCTGTAAGTTCCAAAGTGTGTACTGCACGCTTTCATAACGATGGAATATTACTCATTTATACGGGCAAGGGTTGGAATAACAAGTGTGGGGTTTTGGAAATTCTGGACAATGTTTTCCTGCAAAGCCTCATGAGGTAAACCATTTTTTCAACATGACTCAAGAAATGGAATTAGCAAAACCATTTCACTTAACACGGCATAAAATGTACCATTTTGCCTAAAAAAATCTGGCTGCCGGAAAATGTGCATATTCTTACATTTTACCTCTTGCCAGCTGTAGAAGGTGAGTATGGATGAGCATAAGTTTGAATTCTACGTGTCCAAATTTCAGAGTGCTATCCACAATACAATATCTCCTGTATGCCCTGTAGCTTTCTTAACTATAGTGGAGAATGCTTTTCTATTCGCTGTCTTGTCTGAGCTGGAAAAGGTTTTTACTTCACTAATGTGGAGGTGAAGCCAGCTAGACTCAAAGCCGAGGATCTGTGCATATTCACTGAGTCACTAGGGAATAACGCAGCACAGCAAGAAGCTAGGAAGGAATGCAAACTTGTTAAGAACAAAGGATAAGGAAATCAATGGCAAAATATGCAGATTCGGTGAAAGAGCAACATGCAAATTTTCCTGAGGGAGTACCCTCTGTCTCTCCCTTAGCAAAGAAAAGAAAAAACACAACACTGCCAGTAACCTGATTTTCTTAAAGTAGTAAACTACTTCACGAGTATGCCACAACAGTCTGGTAACTTGGCAGGGTAAAGATATGGCCTTTATATTTATATTTATGGGGGGAAAAAACAGAAAAAAAGAATTGGCAAAACTCTTGAGAAGCCTTTTCTTTAGCCTTGTGATAGGATTGAGGTGTCGGGTATTTCAGAGGTGCTGTCTCAGGGTTTAAAGAGTTCAGTAAACCAGGCAGCTGAGTTTGTCACTTTGGCGACACTTGAGCAGCTTCAGGAAGGTCTCGATCTTGTGGGCGTCCTTCTTGAAGCAGGTGAGCAGGTTGTAGTCGCGCAGGATGGAGTCCAGCATGTTCGGCGGTAGGTCCGACTGCAGCAGGCTCGGTTCGTACACTGACGGCATGAGCATACCCTCGTTTAGCATCTGAATGGCCGTGGCATGGGGCGGCAAGTGGGGATGGAACAGGATAGAAAAAAGAATGTTGTGAGAAAACAAGTTTGTGTCTCGGCACGTCCTGAACAGCCAGTCAGCTGAAAAAAGCACATGTTGACGTTTATTTTTGTGGACCACAACATTACTTTTGAAAACAGATGGGAACAAATCCGTGTAAACATTTGCAATGGTGCTTTCAACTTCGCCATTTGATAAACATAGGGCTAGAGCTCCAGCTTTAGTTGAGTTTGAATAGAACAATTTGCTTGTCACATTCAATGTTTTGCTTAGATTTTTATATGACTCAAAACACCAGGTGCACAGAAAGAGAAAACAAAGAGAGAGAGAGAGAGACAGACAGAGAGACAGAGAGAGAGAGAGAGAGAGAGAGAAAGAGAGAGAGAGAGAGAGAGCAAAGGATGGGTGTACCTTTCGGATCAGGACCAGCAAGCCTTGCTCCAGGCTCAACAGCTTCTCCGACACCCACTTGGTCTTGTTGATCAGAGTGTCCGGGGCGTTGTCATAGTGATTCAAGGTGGTCTGAAGGTAGATGAGCGGCTCAATCCAGGACTGCACCAACAGCAGCACGGAGTGCAGAAGCCACTTGTCCTGAGGACGACAGTCACAGAGCATCGTAAACGCCCCCAGAGGACACTGCGGTCGCACGCTGGCACCATTTACGGCATCGGACATCACATAATACTTTGAGCTATACCCTCCATAAATTAGTGGGGGCCCCTTTTAAAATATGACCCACCACAGGGGTGCATGCTCTCAATCTATCGGCCATTTATGGCACTTGTTTTACAGCTTTCAATGATTTTTCAGTGACTGGGGATGAGTCCTCATTATATTAGCGTGCCCGACACCACTGACCAAAGTGCTGATTTGGCCAAAGCCTTTCGAAAAGTAAACCTTAAGGTTAAACAAGTTAGACTGGAGAGTACACTGGCTCTGTCTCAGCAAAAAAAGATGGGAGAAAGAGAGAAGAGAGAGAGAGAGAGAGAGAGAGAGAGAGAGAGAGAGAGAGAGAGAGACTGCTTTTTAAAACTTAGGTAATTTGCTGAAAGGAAAGGTCATATGCTTATCTAGTAGGGATGTCACACCAATACACAGAGAGGGGACCTCTTATTATACAATGTAGGATATTTTTTCGAGTCACCAGGAGTGAACTAATTTCCTGTGCAGCCAGAACAGAGTGTAAAATGTGCAGTAGATTAGAAGATTCACTTGAGATAAGAGACGGGACAGAGCTGGAAATTCTAAGATTTCCATTTAAACCTTCACTCACTTTTACATGCTATTTGCAAGTTTGACAAGGTTGAGGGAAGGCTGTGTGTGTGAGAGAGAGGTAAAACTAGCCTTTAGTGCTTTGTGTGTGTAACTCTTATATAGCATCCTTACGTGATTACAGTCATACATGCTGACCAAAATGTTTCTGGCTGAGAGAGGGGCATACCAATGATCAGGCACAAATAGCACACACACACACACACACACACACACACACACACACACGTGTTAAATGAAAGTAACTGCTGAGGCGACGGAAACAACACTCAGTGGCAGCCTCTGTGAACTTGACTCCAGGGAACCGAGAATCACTCGCTTGGTAAGTGACTATTATTGCAAATAAAAAAATGCATGCACCAGTGGCAAGCAGTACTGAGGGACCATATTCACTCACTCATACACACACACACACACACACACACACACACACACACACGCACGGTTTTCCCAAACAAATCAAGGAAACAAAACCGCGGAGCGTCGCATGTCCATCTGCTTACCGATGTTTGCTGGATCTCACTCTTGGAGGCGAGGATGGGAAACGGCTTAGTGATGCATGTGCTCCCTGCCTGGTTCCTCACAGTGCGCATCGAGAAGGGCACAAACATGTCTTCCTGTGAAACAAGAATCACAGCATACAAAGATAGATAGATATTTACATAGCTTGTCTATTATTGTTATATTCTCAGAAATACATACCTACGATAGCCTTATACCGCCTTATGAATGTAATTCTTTGTTTAAATTTTTTTGTTATTTAGAAAGCTCTCTGATGCTGAATTCACTCCTCCAGTAGAATCCACTAGTACTTAAAAATAACCTGGCAAGACAAGATAAGCACAGTGGAATACACCAAAATATGTGCACATTTAGATTTGGCTGCATGTCATCTTCACTTTATAACCTCCTGTGGCTGTTTAACGACTCCTTGTGAGACGACACCTTTTGTATCGCAAGCCCATTATTATCCCAAGTCATGCATATTATTTAATTCATGTGGGGAGCATTTCGCCCTGGTACTGTATATTAAGGAGCTCTAATTTGACTTCATTTAGAAGGTTGTGCTGGCAGGCTATGTAACATTTGGCTGTGCATAAAATCAGCCTGATTATTCATTAAGATTACTGTCTCATTAATTTGGCGACTCGTGGCTGGCATGCAGTGGCCCTGGAACACAAGTTTGATTAACAGATATCAACATCCTGCATAGACAGACTTATTTTTAACACTGCCAGAGTACCTTTTAACAAGAACAAACACGATATAAGATAAACCCTGTAACCCTGTAACTAGACCCACATTTACAACTGAAGTGGATATGCCACCAAATCACATTATTACTAGTTTATACAGGAATTAATTATTTAAATGCAATAGTTTGTGTAGATTAAACAAATACATCTCAATAATAGAGCCGGGGAGAATATGCAGGGCTGGAGTTGATCTCAGGTATACTGTAGCTGAACATTTTGTAGATTTCTTTAATTCACCCATACAATATGCATAGAAGAGTAAGCAAAATAAAAGTCATCTTCAGGCATTTTTTGCAGATTTACTATTTCACACCATGGGGGCTGTGGATAGGTCTTTTTTTTTGGTCTGGGGAGCCGTGGCAGAGTACTCACAAAGAGAGAGCAGGACTCCTCGGACACGCGGTAAATGAGCTCGGCGTGCTGGATGACCCGGTCCAGCAACTTCTCTTGGGGGATGGAGGCGCAGTGCGCCGAACCGCCTGACTCGTCCTTACAGTCCAGAGGCAGGGCCAGCACAGTGCCCCAGCACAGTGCCGACAGCAAGGTACACACACAGCTCTGCAATCCTACAGGATTACACACACACACACACACACACACACACATAGATGGAAATACTTACACATATGTGGATGTAAACACAGACAAACATACAAACTCAAGCCATATGTTTGTTTGCTAAACATCTCTAACATGAAATACCCTGTAGTCTGTTCATTGTGTCAATCGGTTCTTCTTGTGTCTATCATGAGTGGGCATATTCTGCCATTTATATAGTGGAGAGGTAAGGCAAACCACCAACATATGCATGTATGCAATAGCACGACCATGTCAGAGGTGAAAGGGGATATGTTCTTGTAATAAAATGAAAATATTCATCTACTTACTATACATCTCCATTTACAGAGTTTTACAGCTTTAACTATACTTCCTTATACCCACACCAATATTCACACTACAACAGCATCAATACCACTCGGTTGGCATTCCCTTATGATTTCCAGAACTGTGTTTCCCTATTTACTTCTTTGGTATTGACATACAACAGGCAGCATACAGGCCCACTGGTTAGCACTCTGGACTTGTAACCGGAGGGTTGCTGGTTCGAGCTCCGACCAGTGAGCCGCGGCTGAAGTGCCCTTGAGCAAGGCACCTAACCCCTCACTGCTCCCTGAGCGCTGCCGTTGTAGCAGGCAGCTCACTGCGCCGGGATTAGTGTGTGCTTCACCTCACTGTGTGTACACTGTGTGCTGTTTGTGTTTCACTAATTCACCAATGGGGTTAAATGCCCTCACGGGATCAAAAAAGTATATATACTTCTACAGTTGGACTACATGCACCACAAACACAATTGACTCTGCAATAACCCCATGTTGACCTTGAGGGACTCTACATTTTCTTCCACTCACTACACCCTACATTGAAGGTCTGAGGAGTGATGTATTGCACGCCTCCCGAGTTTCTCCTCTTCACTGTATGTTTCTAGTACTCTTCAGAGGCCCACTGTAGGATGATGTCAGACAGACGACATTGAAAATATATAAGTATATATATAAGTATAAGTATATATACTTTTTTGATCCCGTGAGGGAAATTTGGTCTCTGCATTTAACCCAATCGGGAATTAGTGAAACACAAACAGCACACAGTGAACACACAGTGAGGTGAAGCACACACTAATCCCGGCGCAGTGAGCTGCCTGCTTCAACGGCGGCGCTCAGGGAGCAGTGAGGGGTTAGGTGCCTTGCTCAAGGGCACTTCAGCAGCGGCCCACTGGTTGGGGCTCAAACCGGCAACCCTCCGGTTACAAGTCCAGAGTGCTAACCAGTGGGCCATGGCTGCCCACAAATGTCATTAAAGACCTCAGAAATTCTGGTCTGCTGCAAGGTACACCACTCTATGGTTGACAACCTGTCCACCTCATCTTCTCCTGCTCTAATCTCTAGAATCTAATTTGTCTGCCTGGACACTGATCACACTACCTCTAGGAGAATCCTTAATTGAACTTGGTATAAAAGAAGATAAAAATTAACTTCTGTTCTTCTGTGTTGTCTGCAGAGCAGTTCATTAGGGAACTATTAGTATGCAGCTCTATAAAAACCGACACAGTCTGCAAATTAACACCACCTAATTCCATACAATTCCGCCACCCCCAACCAATGCCAATTCTAGATCAAACATGACTTCTTTTCACTCCGGAAACTTCTGCAGAAAATATCCTTGGCCTTTTTTTCTCATCTTGGCAAGGCTGCCATGGTACTGGTGCCATGGTTTCTTCTTCACAGAGTTTAGGCCCCTGCTGTAATGTTCGTAATGAGGTAATCTGTCTCCAAGTAGTCAAAGCGGCCTATCTTGATGGCTCTCTGTCTGGTTGCCATGGACTACATATGCTTCCAGCTGAAGGAATCCTTCATAAAACATAATCCGCAAAGGGATATTGAAATAATGCCATAGTAGGTGGGTGGAGGACTTCATTAAATCCTTCATATTCCAATTTTCTCTCTGATTACACTGTGTCCTACATATTTTAGTCACTAAAAACCACAATATTATGCCCTAATCCAATTTGAGAATTAAAAGTGATGTGCTCTGTCTGTCGATTTCAGAATTAAGCCCACTTTGTTGTTTGGATGATGCACATTTCACTGGAACCAATTGCTATCGGCTGAGAGCTGAGGCGAACAGCAGAAAATGTCCACAGACCCCCCCCCCCCCCTTATTTCTAAAATGTGTGTATGATTAAAAAGGGTGGAATTGTGCTGCAAACAAAGTTTAGGATGATAAAAGCATCACTTCTAACATAACCATGCAAGCCCCTTGAATATCATCAATTCTGAAAAAATGAAAGTTGAATATATGGTTCTATTCACAGTGGTGGTTCAATAAATTATGGGATGGCCAAGCCATAACATGTAAAAAGTAAAACAGTAAATATTAAAGCCTTAGGTTCAATACTGAATTGTACATTATTAATAACCACATTATTCATAGGAATTCATAGGAATTCATAATAAGCAACTTACATTGGGTCTCCAATTTATGACATTGTAGTCTAATCTTCTGCTACTTAACACATCACTCTAGCTCTCGGACGTGGTGAAATATTAACTTGATGTCACATCATATGGGCAACTATAAAGATGCAATCTGCCTGTTCCCAGCATAGCACAACACTTTGTGATGGTTAGCTTGTTATGATGACGATATAACATATCTTTCATAAGTAAGTGACTGACCTATCTAGGTGCAATTTGAGATGAGGGCGCAAAGTAGGCTATATGCAGCAATAAAATAAAATAGAAATACATTAATAAATGTAGATGAAAAAAGCAACAATTGCATGATATACAAGTTGTTCACGAGTCTTGAAGTTCGAGTCCAGGGTCAAGTCTGAAGTCTTTTGAGTGGCCGCAAGTCAAGTCTGAAGTCACTTGTGTAAGGATCCTAATTACCAGGCTGATGATCATCTTTTCAGTCATATATTGACTCTTGATCAACTACTAAGTGTGGGCCTATTGTGGGCCTACTGTCACATGTCCACAGGAGCAGGTAACTATAGGGACAGGAAATGTAATCAAAAGTATACCTTGTCATGTCTTGATTTAGCCTGACGTTCTCATACTCAAATTCTAGTCAGAATATGAGTCTGATACTGCTCCATTGGGACGTAATTATGGGGCGTGTTTCAACCGATACAGGGGGGGAATGCCTCTGCACTCAATTGGATAGACCTAACCAATCAGAGCAACAAAATAGCTTACCGTGAGGTGTAGGAAGAAAACACATGAACCATCCTTCTTCTCCTATATCCCCTCCGTTTTTAAAAATAATTCTGTTGAACAGTGATATGCTACAAACATGTTAAATAGCTGGGAAAGGCTGTCGCAAATCCCTCAAACAGGTGGTCAATCAGAGATTTCAAACGAACGAGGGAACATGTTGCAATGCAACAGCGCTGTTTTCCCTTGATGAAAGTGAAACCACCAGTTTTCCTACATCTCAACTTTGGCCAAAGTTTTCAGAAATAATCGTTTTCAGTGATACAAACTCATTAGATAATATCAATTTTCCATATGGGGTCTTAAAGGAACCGTATGTAAGAAATGTAATTCAATTAATCATAAAATGGCCCTGATTTGTCACTAGACATTAGGAAATCATGCTAATTTCAAATACTTATATCACTGACAACAGTAGTCCGGCCAGGATATCGTCATTTAAAAAAGTGAAGTTGCAGCCCTCAACTGATGTTGATGTTTACATATTTGTGTTTTAGCCTGATCCGCCACCCTCCACCTATCTAGTAATCACAAAGTCAGTAGTGTTTCGGCATCTGGGTTGCCAGCTCTGCTCTAGTTACCACATCTGCGGTGTACACCGCTCTACAGTATTTTGAAAGTGATTGTAGTACCAGTTTTGGCCAAAATCCTACATACGGTTCCTTTAAAAGCCATGTATCCTTCTAGCCACAGCGTTTTTGTTTCAAACATACGCCTAATCTAAGCGTGCTCACATGACGTGATAGTCCAGGCGCTGTTGCTCACCTGTCCATCATCGTAAAGCCTGATTTGATTGGTCCGCCCGATTTAGGGCGAGCATACTTGCCCCAGAATGGAGCAATGCCAGACCGAACTTCCCGTGGGGCGGGACTAAGTTCGGAATGGCACCCAGGCTAGTCTTGATTGATTCACTCTCACTACAACAATGGTCTCAAGTCTCATCAAAGTACTCTCAAATTAGCTGACCTCCAACCATGTGATCCCATATCAGCTGACCTCCAATCATGTGATCCATATCAATGTAACCAACTACAAACTAGGTAGCCTATTTAAGTGAAGTTTACAGAGCATTCTAGGAGCCATTCTGTAGTCAGAATCTCCCGCACCACTAAGGTGTGTAGTCATCATCCTATGAGCTGTATGTTCATTCTCTGATTGCTTCATATGGTTTCCTAAATGATCCTTTAACCTTTAACTTTTCACATTATTCATTTAGATGTACCTTCTATAATGTATTGGATGAATAGCTTGTATCTGACAAATAAATTGTTATGCTTTGACCCGCATAGTTTTCTAGAATTTCTTTAGATATCCCTCAAAGTTTAAGATGTGCCAGGAGGAACGGCTAGGATTAGTCCGGGTCACAAAACTGATTTTGTGATTCTGTTATGCATTTCGTCCACGTAATGAAATGATCGTGACATATAATTCATTCTGTAAACTGCTGACTCACGAAATGTATTGCCGCAGGTCACAAAACTGATTTTGTGATTATGTTATGCATTTCGTCCACGTAATGAAATTATCGTGACACATAATTCATTTCGTAAACTGCTGATTCACGAAATGTATTGCACGTGATTCTATTATGCATTTCGTCCACAGAATGAAAGCATAAGTCACTGAATGCATTTCGTAAGTTAAGTTACAGTACTATTGCGTGGACAGAATGCCTTCTGTAACACAACACAATACTTTTGTGGATGAAATTGAAATGGGATACACAGAATGATGCGTGTAGGTGCATTCCGTATTTACGTAGACAGAATTACTTTTGACCTAAAAAAAGAGTTTATTTTGTCTACGACAGTGAATAGTACGTTCAGCATTATGTCCACGAAAGGAAAAGGCCACCAGTCAATTTTGTCCACGAAATGATGTGCTCTCTTCAGTGTTTCGTGGACACAATGCAAACCAATTTGTGCATTCCATGGACAAAAGGTGTTACGATGTAACATGGTTTCGTAATGAATATATGTATTTCGTCACACAAAAGTCATTCTGTCCACGAAATAAGGCATGTTACATTTGGCGCCCCATACTTTCACCGGCAATCCCAAGGACCACACCGTCCATTACTAAAGTATGTATCCCATAGTTAGCGAAACATCAGCCCAGATATGCACAATTAGCACATTGTCAGCGTCACACTTTTTACAAAACAGTACACATATTGATTTACAAAACTCTAAACACATTTCTCTACTCTAGACACAGAAAACTCAGATAATGTCTCCTCTTTGTAATTTTAATGCACTACCTTCAAAAATACACACCCAGAAAACTCAGATAATGTGTCCCCTTTGTGATTTTAAGGAACTACATTCCAAAATACACATTAATTCTTTAACGGAGTGTCTATTTACAGCCCTGGTACGAATAGCCTTGGCCACACAGCGGAGCTATTCACACCCTGTGACATAACAACAAAAAGATGTTGCTCACGTGCACAAAAAACATGGCAGACATCCGTTTTTTGGTCAGCAGAAAGTGAATAATTCTGAAAGGTTTCGGCACTAATATCTGTTCAGATTAAGTTTTAGATTGAAAAGTTGTGTTTTATTTTTATAATCTTGGTTCAGTGAACATATACAACCGTTAGTTTGTTAGTTAACAGAAATTTCGTGAATATGACGTTCAGGCCTACAAACTATAAGTTTACCTGCAAACACCATTTGCTTGTGGAAGACGATAGTGCAGTGGTCACAGACAAGGGTTAGCATGTGGGAGACTGGGGTTTGATTCCTGTGTGATGCATTTTGGCAGAGTGAGTGTGCATGTGTACCAACGTCTCTGGGGAGAAGGCGCGCAATTTGAACAAGAAATCGGTTCCCAAACGGAAGTTTTGATTGCAACAATTACCTAGTTCATTCACCAGGGTGTAAATAGCATACAGTACTATAAACACCAGGGTATGAATAGCATCCACTTCTAACTGTACATTGATGCGAACAGCATACCTTATTCAGAGTGTCTATTACACAGCTGAGCTATTCACACCCTGTTACGTAACAACAAAAAAACATGTTGCTTGTTTTTTTTGTTTAACTTATTAATAAAATCAATATGCCAGAATAAATGCACAGGGGTGCAAATAGCATATACTGATATTTGTACCAGACGGGGTATTAATAGAACACATTGCTGTGTGCACCGGGGTACGAATAGCATACATTGATATTTGTACCAGACGGGGTATTAATAGAACACATTGCTGTGTGCACCGGGGTACGAATAGCATACACTGCTAATTGTACCAGGGGTGCAAATAGCCTTACCCATTGTTTAAACACAACTATTGGGTGTGAAGACACTTACTGTTGGTGCTTAACTGTAAACTAAACAATCAGTCCTAAAGGTGAGTCCAGGTCAACAACAGAAATTGAAAGCAATGTAGCACAGAGAGGAAGAGACACTTTTTTTGAAGTATATTTTTTTGGCCTTTTTATGCCTTTAATTTGATAGGACAGTGGAGAATGACAGGAAGTGAGTGGGAGAGAGAGTCGGGGTGGGATCCGGAAAAGACCACGGGGCGGTAATCGAACCCAGGTCACCGGCGTACGGTGCAGGTGCCCCAGCCAGTTGCGCCACGGCTGGGGCCGGAAGAGACACTTTTGCAGAGACAAGAGACAAGTTTTTTGTTATGAAATTGAAAACTGAGTCAAAGGCTGAAAATGAATGTATGATTTTGCAGATTCGGTATGGGTTATGGTATTATATCACATGGTTATAGTGACATGTTTGTATAATATACAAAGATGTTGTGTGTAAGCAGTTGAAGGTATGGGTTATGGTATTATATCACATGGTTATAGTGACATGTTTGTATAATACACAAAGATGTTGTGTGTAAGCAGTTGAAGGTATGGGTTATGGTATTATATCACATGGTTATAGTGACATGTTTGTATAATACACAAAGATGTTGTGTGTAAGCAGTTGAAGGTATGGGTTATGGTATTATATCACATGGTTATAGTGACATGTTTGTATAATACACAAAGATGTTGTGTGTAAGCAGTTGAAGGAAAACTGGAGTGTACTTCACAGTGGAGAAGCATGTGGAGAGAAAGAATCCTCAATGTACAAGTCTGGTGTTGTGTCGTGTTTGGTCAGTATATTTTTGTGCTAAATTATCCTCTAATCCTACTTGAACAATATTTCTGAAAAATAAAACAAAAATCAGGAAAACCTGTACAAAACAAATGTTTGTATTTTTGTTTTGTATCGAGTACATCAACGTGTAACTGATTCAAACATAATCTGATCATATGATGGGGTTTGTGATATGACTACAAAATAGAGTTTTGATAAATAGTTATACTTTGACTGACGTGTTTCATTTTGCTAATAGGGTGTAGTGCTGTGTAAAAACGGGCCCTGTTTTCAAAATTGTGTTTAAGCAATTGTAAAAACACTGTAAGGCCCAGGGACTGGGTTCAAACATTGCATTTATTTAGAAAAAGAGATAGAAAGAGTCACTAAAAACACAGTAATCCAAGCCCTTGGTGCTTCTCTGGGGATGGCCATCCTTCAGTCATCTGCCTCTTCATGCTTTTAATGGCCCCACAGGTGCTCTGGCTCTCTCCCCCACTCTAATGAAGCTGCTCCTCTGGTCTCTGGCCAGTTGAGGGATGAAGAAGCAGACAGAGTCCCAGTCCACAGCCTCTCACATAGCTGTGGTATCTGCTGCACAAACAATGGACAATGGCTAGCAGAAAAGACATTGCAGTTGGTAGCTTTACACAGGTACAGTAGGTCTACCCAACCCGATTGGCCCAAAAAGATAACACGTTTTAAGTACATTCATAGCACAACACAGCACACTTGGGAATATGAGGTTCAGATAACACATTGCATTGCAATAAATAATTGAACTTCTCCATATCAAATCACCACTGCACACAATAACATGTTGTTTGCTGACGGGGCTAAGCTATATGCAGACTCTTACTCATGGGAGTATAAAAATAGTCACTGTTAACAGCAGTTTATCCAAAGTTTAAGCTACAAGGGGTGTCATGAGGTGGACAGTAGGTTTGCAGTCACAGGGGGGTCTGATGCCGGTGGCACAACAAACAATCAGTTAAAACAATGGGAGCAAATGGGAAGGTTATCTTGTTCCCACAAATAAAATATTCTTCCAGTCATATTAAACAGTTTGGTCCAGTCAAGCTATTTATTAATTTTTTTGATTGTTTCTCGCTAAGTATTACAAAATATAAGGGCACAAACACTGAACTTATTTGTTAATACAGAACTAGGCCTACTGCCGTGTTAGAGTTAACTCCGCCATGTTGGATCATTTGTTTCGAGTTCACTTTTGCCTTTAGCTTTTTCGTTTACCGTTGCCAAACAACGTGACACCACTCGAGACGTACTGTACGTTGCTTGGCAACGGTAAACGAAAAAACTTAAGATAAGAACAGAGCCTGTCTACGGAGAGCCTGGCCACTCCGTGTTAAGTCCCATTGTACCAAATTTTGGTTGCATTTCCACCAGATTTCCACTGGGGGCGATCGCCATGAGTGCAGAATGAATGGGAGTCAATGGAGCAAGACGGCTAAATTTGTCTCTTTCACCTGATTGTCGTTGACAAATCTCAGATTTGATTGTAGTTTGTATAACTTCAACATGGGTTATAGGTCAAAAGTTGAATGATCGAGTACTTATGTCCTTTTGTTTTCTTACAGGTTGGGTCGTTGTTGCCCATAACAAGCTAGCATTGTGCTAATGAGTGACGTCATTGACACGTTTGAAAGGCTTTTAAGAACAATTAAGTGACTTTAAAAAATATAATACTCAACCAAGTGTATTTTCTTTGCCTCCCCTTTCGAATACAATATTCAAATGACTTGAAAAAAAAATGATATCCCGGGAAAAGTGGATTTTGAGTGGTACAGCTCCATAGACCTCCATGCATTCTGCACTCGTGGACGAGCGCCCTCATGTGGAACCACAGAAGGAACTGAAACCAGTTCAGAAACCGGAAGTTTTCCGAGAGTGGCAGTTCTCCCCTTATTAGACATTCTCTGATAAGAACTATAGAGTGGCGAAGTCCCGGGACCTATCTTTCAAAAAATTATGAACGGGAGTTAATGGAGAGATAACAATTATTTTTTGGTCCAGTTTGAATTGTGCCACAAATTTCACATATGATGTGTGTGAATTTAAAAGATAATTTTTCCTGCTATGTCACTTAACAGTATGTAATGTGCAGTCTATGGACGAATACAACTTACCTCTGACCTCTTACAATCCTCTGACTCATGGTATTTTCTTCGGCAAGGAAAGCCCAATTAAGACCTGTTGCTGGTATGCTTGTACAATCTAGTGTGGCTGTGAATGAGCTAACGTCACTAGCGCGACTGATGGGTTTGTAGTCGTTGGAATTACGATCTTTCAAAATGTTGTAATTCAATAGTTACGAAACAAACTGCAAATGTCTTTACATGAAAAATTGTCTTTAAAATTGACAAACATCATATGGGTAATTCAAGGCACAAGTCAACCGGGACCAGAAAATAATTATTATTTTTCGCCATAGACTGCCGTTCAAATTTTTTTGAAAGATAGGTCCCATGGAGGCAAACGGAAGGGGCGGGACTTTGCCACTCTATTTGAGTGGGCGGAGGATGAACAAACAAAATCTAAATAAACGATATAAAACACAATTTTTTATCTTACAACTAAATTAGGTAACTTAATTAGGTAATGGAACTGTTGTATAAAAGGGTCAGTGACAGATAAGGGTTGGTAAGATGACAAATTCAAAAATATGTTTAAAAATTTAAAACAACACCTTTTGTTAAAGTGTATACTTTGTATTTCTGTTGTATTCATATTATTCAATATGACGTTTATACTATTTTTTTTACAAAAGATAGACCTGACAGCCTGTTAAATTGTCAAATGGTGTAACCACAAAAAATGACAAATATCTAATATTTCACGCCTCCTAGAGGTCATGCAATTGCTCTCATGAAATTAGTAGTTTATTTAGTAATATCCTATGTTTTATTATATTTATTTCTAAATTTAAATTATATGGGGTTTTCATTGTACTGAGCAAGTCCATATGCTGAAAACATCTTGTTTTATGTCTATTCTTTGACCATTTCAGTAAAAATGGTTTAAACAGCCATTATTACAGTAGTAGTGTATTAAATCATTATCCATATTCATTTTTGTACAATATTAGTATTTTAGACAAAATACTGGTTACACCAACTGACATAAATCGGTTACACCAACTGAACATAAAACGTCTACAGCAATAGGACAAGAAATTGACACAGAAAAAAGGCATCAAGGTAAACTGAATTGGATATTTTAATATATATTCATTCATATCATTCATCATATTCCATATCAAAATCATTTCATAACATCAATGAAGAAACAGGATTAACTTGTGTTCTATTTGATTTCAGTTCAGTTCTCATACAGATAAGAGAGATAAAGGGCCCTATTCGCGACACAAAACCCAGCGCAGAGCGTATTATTATCCCGACGAAAGCTCTTGCACGTCACTTTTATTAAACAATGTGCTGTACTATGGTGCTGTACTATGTTTTGAGTCAAAAAAATGTCTGGTAACACTTTACTTGACTGGTGAGTTCATAACACATTCATAACAGTTGTCATAAAGTGCACATAAAGCATACATGACTGTTTCATGAGACATGACTCAACATTCATACCAAACCTTTCATGAATGTGGAAGACAGAACGATGACAACTTGTCAAAATAAAAGTCTAACATCGTATTTGTGTAACCTGGATACCATTAATTTAATCTCTCCAGTCTACATCAAATGTCACTTTACTATGCAAGTTGTGAAGTATTTGTAATCACTGAGTTTAACACTGGGAGGTAAACTAGCCTACATTCAGCTGACCCATGTTTGTGTAACCTGGAACAGTTGGACATTCCCAGTAGCAAAAGATGAGAAATCATCTGCAAAGGTTACATCATAAAACAAATACATTTTTATGAAACAAAAATGATTTGCTTGACCATGTTCTGTCTTTTTGGCCCTGGAGTATAGCCCATTGACTCAGATGTGACATGATCAGGTAAGAGGTTTGGAACAAAAATGGCAATGCTGCTTTGCTACTTTGGACTTTTACTTTGACAAGTTCTCGTCATTCTGTCTTCCACATTCATGAAAGGTTTGCTATGAATGTTGAGTCAAGTCTCATGAAACAGTCATGAATGCTTTATGTGCAGTTTATGACAGCTACTATGAATGTGTTATGAACTCACCCGTCAAGTAAAGTGTTACCAAATGTCTTTACCAGATCTTCATAGGCGGAGTTTGACATTCGAGCCAGGGGGGGCAGACAAAAAATAAATAAATAATAATTGTAGCAGCTGAGATCTTGAAACACAATAGACAGGGGTGTCGCCTAGCAGTTGAAAACATTCGGGGCTTAGCCCATAGAGTTGCTGCTCACTTTTGATAAATTAATCCACCGCCTCTAGCCTCATTTGCGCCACATTGATTGAATATTTTGTACAGTCATATTTTGTCAATTAAAGAATGTAATGACCTGTTGCCATCTTGACACTTCTGTTTGCTATTAAAAACGAACTATATAGCCTAGTGTAACGGATGCCAGCTAGCTTAGCTGTGCTTGTGGAACGTTGGTAAACCTCCGACGCCTCAAGAATGCTGCTGGCATGCGAGCCACCTAGCAGAGTGGAGTTTGAAATAACAAGATGCATCAGTTCATGCATGCTTAGCTTAAGGAGAACGAGTCATTGAAAACTCAAATTCGATTCTACAAAGGCAAAATAAGTAAACTGTAGGCTATTGAGTGCAGGGCAGACTTAAATCATAGCGAGAACTCCAAGAATCAAAGGAACTGTTCACCTACAGTCTAATGCCTCTCCAAAAGCAGAAACGAAGCGCAATCACGCCATTACGTTAAGACATGTTAAGAAAAAAAATATTCATATTTTGCTGTAATCCAATGACACGAAAAAAAAAAAAAAAATCGATCAGTAGGCCTAGATGCACTAAAAGGGTCATCTAGCCAGGCCCCGCGTCACATTCACCAGCCAGTTCCAAACAGGTGAACAAGGCTTTGCCACTTTGCTGTTTAAACAAAGTGGAATAAAAAGTCCAAATCTACACACAACGCAAAATCAATTAGTAAGCTGACAGGACATTTATATACATGGCATTTAGGCAACCTTTATTGCAACGTTGGCACGGCAAGATGTCCATACTAGTGCAACAGTAATTTTCGTGTTTTTTGCGTCCTGCGTCAGGTTGGCCGTAATGTCACTTTTCAATGTAAAGGATCGCAAGAGAAGAAAACCTGGCTGCTCCCATCATCAACCGCAGCACGTTCCATATTGTTGTTTTGTGTTATTTAAATTATTTTTAAAATATCTGGTCATGCCAGACGTATTTCACTAATTTTTGAAACAATGCAATTACCCGTTTCCACCGGGGGGGCAGTGCTCCCCCTGCCCCCCTACTAACTCCGCGTATGCAGATCTTCCGTCTAATGTGCGGCAAAGACCTCTGTCTTTCTATTACCGTGATTGCATCTGTATGCTTGAGTATGTACTTGTGTTGTCAGTGTGTGTGTGTGTGTGTGTGTGTGTGTGTGTGTGTGCGCCAGTGCCTACGTGTAACAGAGATGAGGTGTCCTGTCTACAGTAGGTCAGAGACAGGTCAGTTGCAGACCTCACCTGGCTAATATGAGGCCGAGCATCAGAGAAGTGGAGGAGGAGGGAGTGTGACTGACGTCAGGGCATCAGATTTACCTTGCCTATTCACACCTCTCCTTTAAGACACCTGGAGCCCACCTAACCTGCACACAAAGAACTGCCAGAAGCCTTAATCCACACTTGCTGGGATTGCGTCAGGAAAAGGATCAGTTTCCGTCTGATACTCTAAATGACCTTTTGTATACACACTGAGTTGTATACACACACACACACACACACACACACACACACACACACACACACACACACACACACATACACACACACACACACACACACACACACAAAGCATACACAGAAGCAATACACACAAATACATGTACTATCATAATCAACCAACTCAACCAACCACCAACCCAAACATAAACGGTGTAGTTGGGTTACAAGTGCAGTAGTCATTATGAAAAATGTAAAAAATAAATCACAATGTGTATTTTCACTTGGTATTAGGACTTGTTGCGTATGTGCTTTCTCAACCCTGCTACTGGTTCAAACATAATGCTTTCTTTTCCTTTGTGTTGCAGCTATTGAGGCAAATACAAATGAGTCCAAGTGCCTCCAGTAGCCATTCAGCTTGCTGTAGCTGAGGCACAAGGCACAGTTATTGTCAAGAAAATTATCTATGTGATTTCTATACATGTGGGTCGCTTTGTTGTTCACCAGTTCACCATGTGGATGCTGTTGGTAAAATTCAACTCAAACGTTTCTCCCAGGAGGGTGGTAGATATGGAGAGCATGTGTGTGTGTGTGTCTGTCTATGTGTGTGAGTGTATGTGTGTGTGTGGAGGAGGGGGGTGGGTGGGTGGTGGTATGGGGGGTAGGTTGGTGGTGGTGGGGGGGGTGGTCTGTTGGGTGACTGGTGGTTAGAGGAGCTAGGCAAAGGGATGAGACGGGTAGATTTGGGTTGTGAGTGGATGGAGGTGGGGTGTCCCTATGGATGAGGGCCTCTTGTGGTGAAGGGTGGCCATGTCTAATTCATGTCAAGAGTAGGTTCATGTCCTCTCAACATGTGAAGTGTGCCTGCCATATCCAGGCGCTGCCACTCCAGCTCCAGAGAGGAGAGTGAGCGGAGAGAAGGTGGAGGGAGTAGAGTACACACATGAATATTTATCAGTTGCATGATGTTCGGGGCCAATTACCACACAGCTCGCTCCTCTTCTCCCCAATGCTAGATTGGCAAATTCGCTAATCAATTTGGGAGACATCAGCTCAGTGATTAAACTTCAGGGCTGAGGAGGCTTAACGCCCTGGCCCTACCCGTGTGTGTGTGTGTGTGTGTGTGTGTTTATTTGTGTGCATATGTGTGTATGTGTGTGTGTGTGTCTGTTTGTCTGTGTATCTGTGTGTGTCTGTGCGTGTATGTGTATGTGTGTCTGTGCATGTGTGTGTGTGTGTGCATGTGTGTGTGTACAGTATGTGTGTGTGTGTGTGTCTGTTCATGTGTATGTGTGTGTGTGTGTGTGCATGTGTGTGTGTGGGTGTGAATGCATTTCGTTTTAATGCACATGTGTATCATGCGCATTGGTTTCCATCACAAAGTGTGCAGTGCACACATTCCATGGAAATCTGGATCAAGACAGACATTTGGCATGACCTTGATACTAGTGAGGGTAAAGGTGGGAAAAAATAGCTCCAGCCTACTGTACTAATTTAACTTCTCCCTCATACGGCTCATGTTCATTCCCCCCTCATTGCTCCCACAAGCCCAGAACTTCCACAGCAGATACAAACCCCAGGCAGCACTACTAAGTAGACGATGATGATATTTTGTGCTTTTGTACTTTTGCCATATTATGTATTTGCAGAAGAATTCACACTGAGAGCCTTGCCGGGTCCAAACAGCCCCTTGTCCACAGCTCTCTGATGGCATTAGAGGTAAATCTTGACAAATGCTTCCCGTGTCTGCGGTGATGGATGGCAACGCCCTTGCTCGTATTTTCATAATAGCCGTAAGAGGCCACCGACGCGCGGCCGGCATGCTGCGGCCTCTTGCGTGAGAATCCGCCACTTGACAAACGATCGACAAAATTAATCAATGAACAGAGTGCACAAATAGTCTGAACGTGCAACAAGGCCTGAGGTATGTTTTTTTCCCTGCGACTGGGCTTATTTATCTGGGCATTTGTTTGTGTGATGAATAATATATTTAAAAAAAAACGTTTGGGCGTAGGAGGAGAGAGAGCTTGGAAAAAGTGATGTTCAGTAATGAGAAGTATGAGATGCAAGGAATACATATTTTTTTTAATAAATGGAATATCCACAGTCCTTAGGCGCTGCAGAGCGAAAGAGACAGACTAGTGCACTCTTGTAATTAGCACTTGTTACAGCTGTCACAATCAGGTCACTGTTCTCTGCTCTATGCCACGAAACACAAAAATGTTGCGTGTGTGTGTGTGCGTACATTAAATATTTCATATGTTTGAGGAATAGGGTGTTTTGATTAAATCTTTTTATGTTCCAATTAGCCTCAGTGGAAAGTGCTTGAGAAAATGCTTAAAAACCCTCATTAACGGTTCCTTTTGTTACACACAAGTTCACATTTACTTCTCCATCTGCAGACTTTTTAATTGTGTGTGTTAATGAGCTTTCTTTTGTGCAAATGCACTCAGTGAGACAATGGTGTTTTGCTAAATAATGTTTATCTCTCACAATCACCCCAGTGGCTAGAGACAGATTAAATTGTTTTAGGTTGGACATATAGTCCCTGTGTACTCCACATTGCCTTAAAGTATCACAGTTAGTACACACATGGATTTACAAAACACTAGACACATTTATACAGTGTTTATTAAACTGTTTGTTCAAACTCCATATCATCTTATCACTTGTGCACATCATTGAAATCGTTTCTCCCCATCTTGAACAAAAAGCAATGCTTTCGTACATCTATGAAACTGATTTTGTACAAATGCCTGCTAATGTCATGTTGGTCAAATGCACTGTACTGGTTCCCTATTGAATAGTCCTACTCCATAAAACAAATTGGCCTTATTTCATCGATTGTGTCATTACATGCAAATGTGTCGAACTGTTATAACTAGTTGTCATAGTCTGTTTAACACATACATGTGACCTGACAGATAGGAATGTCAGGATGTATAGAAAGATGTACAGTACAGTGGTCCACAGCTCTGACCAAGGGGTGTTTTATGGTATATTGGTCATTTTTAATTTGCACAGTGCTGTAAAAGCCTTGGCTTTCTTTATACAGTCACAATGTCGGTCAACAGTAAAAATGTTGAAAGATATCCACTGTTTTGCAATCAACCCTCTCAACACACTCTGTTATTACTAATGTGCTGCCTTTTGCATTGTTCATTAGAAAATACTTAGAGTAAACTGTCCTATTGACAAATAGACAAAACAGTTTTGTAACACTTTACTTGACAGTATCGACATAAGAGTGACAATAAGAGTGACATGACACTGTCATGAACACATGAAACCTAACCCTTACCCTAATCCTAACCTCTAACCCTAATCCTAACCCCAACCCTAACCATAACTCTAAATCTAACCCTAATTCTAATCCTAACTTGTTATGACAAAAAACGAATGTCACTTAACAGAAGAGTTATGTCATAAATGTTTATGACTTGTTTATGACACGTTCATGACAGTGTCATGTCACTCTTATGTCAACACATGTAAAGTGTAATCAACAGTTTGAGTATCTTGACATACACAATGGCATCATGATTTGGAATTGATGGGAATTTATGCAGGGTCTATGAAAGGATGCTTAGGTTTGTTTTTATTTCCTTTCTTTTTTGTTTGACCTTTTTTGGCTCCCCAAATGTTTCATTGTTCTTTCACTGCAGTATATTATCTATGTAGAAATTATGTTCTGCTCTGATTTCCGGTGCAAAATGGATTAGGAAATGGATAAATATTTGGAATGTACTTCACAATGTGGAGAGGAAAGATTCCTCAATGTACAGGGTTGGTCTTATGTGTCGTGTTTGGTCAGGATATTCTTGTACTCTAAATTATCTTCTTGAACTACATTTCTGAAAATAAATAAACAAACAAATAAATAAATCAAGCATACACTATATCCTAGGAAAACATGTTTTGTGAAATGTATTTTGCATTGAGTAGTGTGTAACTGATTCTCACATAATTAGATCATATAAAGGATTTGTTTGTGATGTGACAGCAGGGAGGGCGGGATTCTGCTACTTGGGTGTGTAACTAAACTATGTGTAGTGTTTCGAAAAAAATGGACCCTTTTTTCAAAATTGTGCTTAAGCAATTAAAAAAAAACTGTGATATAGTGTGCTTGCACTTAAGTTCAGAGTTACCCATGAAGAAATGTAAGCAGTGACATATTTGTTCCCATGTTGGAGATTTCACCATTTTCCGCAACATTTTGTTGGTGAGGTGGGAAAGCAGAGCAGAGGATAAGAAGGCATTAGAGGCCAGAATGGCTACATTTACTATATGAGCAGAGCAAGCATTCAGGTTTTTGTACACATATTATTATACGTGTGTGTGTGTGTGTGTGTGTGTGTGTGTGTGTATTTGTGTGTTGGCATGATGTATATATTTATATATTTCAGGCTGTGTGTTTGTGTGTGAATACTTGTGTAGTGTGTGTACAGTATGTTTGTGTGCATACTTGTGTTTATGTGTGTGTTTGTTTGCGTGTGTGTACACTGTATGTGTGTGTGTGTGTGTGTGTGTGTGTGTGTGTGTGCGTGCCACCTCTGGCATTCTCTGAGGTGGGTGCGCTGAGCTTGGCGAAGGCGCAGATGACAGTTCTGGGGTAAAGATGCATTACTGTACTGCCCGGGGCATAATTAGGCTCACCATGATAAGACACAGCCTCCATCTCTGGCTCTCCATCTCTCTTCTCTCTCCATCTCTCCTCTTCTCTTCTCTTCCTCCCTCCTTCCATCCCTTCCTCCCAGCTCTCATCCCTCTCATCCCTCTCCACCCCAATGCTAATCACCCCCTAGCTGGAGATCCAGCAGGTAAACATACCCCATTAGGCTGGATGGCTTTGCTGATTAGGCTAGCGGAAAGAAAGAAGGAGAGAAGGAGGGAGAGAGAGATAGATAGAGAGAGAGGGGGGGGGGGCAGTGGGTTGTGAGGAGTTGGGTTAAAAAGAGCAAATCAGGTTTGCAAATTTGGATTTCAGTCCTGGGGCAGCAATAACTTGGGCTTCCATTACATACCGTAGTCAGCACTTGGGTAAAAAAGGGGAAGAAGAAAAAAAAAAAGAGGGAAAAAGGGAGGAATCAGAAATAAAGCTCTAAATTAGATTGGTCACAGAGGCCTGTCTGTGTGTTTTCCTCTGCCTCTTTCCCTTTGTGTTGGCGTGGTGTCGGTGCTCGCATGGGAAAAAAGGTGAGCTTACATTTAAAGGTGTCAGCTCTCGCTTTGCGGCTCCGCTCGCCTGCGCGGGAGCGTAAACACGGTTATCGCTCAGGGTGAGGACGGAACACACGACCAGATGATGCTTCTCTCTCTCTCTCTCTCTCTCTCTTGCTCTCTCTCTCTTCTTTTTTCTCCCCTTCTGTCTTCCTTACCTTCTTTCCCTTTATTTTTGGATGAGCTGCGTCTCTGGATTGGCCTGACACTGAGTTGGCTCTTCTGTTGTGCTCAGGATTTGGTTGACTTTAAAGCCTCCCTGATGAGTCTCTTCAAAGACATGCCGGTGCGCTTTATCTTTCTGACAGAGCGGTTTTTACGCGTTTGCTTTTCTTTTCTCTGTCTCCTCTTCCTTAGAAATTTAAGACATTTAGTAGATTCTTAGTTTAAAGCCAACCACAGATCTCCACATTTCCAAACACTCATTCAGGCATGTGAAGTAGGGAGAGACGGAAACTGTTAAAGGGACCAGAGAAAGGGAGGAAAATGTTGAACGTGAGGTGTAGAATAAAGAGGAGACTGTGGGACATTGGGGTGCTTTGCACATACTTAGAGGGGGTTAAATTATAGTTACCGCCATTGATTTTGCGTCATTGTCACTCCTGCTCATGAATGTGTGTGTGAAGGTGTGTACGTGTGTGTGAATAAGTGTGTGTGTGTGTTGGTGTGTTAGAGTGTGTAAGCATGTGTTTGTGTGTCTGTGCCCATGTATGTATGCATGTGTGTCTGTGTGTATGACAGCATCAGACGTGGTGCTTGTGACAATGGCGGATCAGCAACCTGGGTATCAGGTGTTGGGTTCAAAGAGTGCCTCGCGCCTGGAGAGGGTCCAGATGGCGGCTAAGAGATGCCTCCTGCATACACAGCCACCCGCCGCCTTTATTCTTCATTTGATTTCAAAGGCGCACCGCCACTATCTCTGAGCGTCGAGCCTCGGGCAGGTGTCCTTCGCCCATCGGGATACTCCGGCAGATTTGACCTTTCCATCTCTCCGTGGATCTGTTGTCAGATCTAACCATTGGTTTTTATGTTGTTTGTTTATTTATTTCCCCATTTCTGTCTTATCAGACAGGACCTCACTGCCATCATCACACTCTCCCCCAGACCACCCCCCATCCCCGCCACCCCCCCACCCACACCCCCCACCCAGTCCCTGCTCATTTGTTACAGCGATTACGACACATAAAACAGGACAGGCCAGGGAGCTTTGCCTTGGTATAAAAGTAAAGGTTAGATACATCAAAGGGAGAACATTTCCTCCTTAATTCTGGGAGGTAACCCCATCAGTGGCAGGAAGCTGAGACTGAACCTGTGCCTGTTAAAATCCCAACTGCCCCAATGGGGCTCTCTCTAGCCTAGACTAACACCACTCTTTAGTCTCTCTCTCTCTCTCTCTCTCTCTCTCTTTCATTCTCTTTCTCTCTCTCTCTCTCTCTCTCAAACACACACACACACACACACACACACACACACAAACACACACACTACTCTCGAGGGAAGGTGAGGGGGCCATAGACACCTGCACAGGAGCATGAGGAGGAGCTGATTGGGGTTTCCCACTGTGCTGTGGGCTCCCTGGTGGCTCTCCCTGGAGGCTCCTCTGTTAGCGGGAGGGAGTGCTCCGGAGGGAGAAGGAGAGGCACGGTCATGTTGGGGCTTAATACACCCAGGCAGTGTGTGTGTGTGTGTGTGTGTGTGTGTGTGTGTGCATTTGTCTGTGTGTGTGTTCGTCTGTGCATGTCTGTGACTGTGTGTGTGTGTGTGTGTGTGTGTGTGTGTGTGTGTGTTGGGTGGGGGGTGGGGGCAAAACAGAAAGGCATGATGAAGGCTTGATTAGAAAATTGATTAGCACTAGAAAACAGCTCAAAAAATAATTTGTGCTTCAGCGGTTCATTACTGTCTTCGCTGTCATTCTTTGTCATTCTTTCTTTTTCTCTGTATGTGTTCCTTTCTCTCTGTACTTCCTCCATTTCTCCCTCTCTTTCTTGCTTTCTTTTCTTTCTGATTTCAATTTGTACTTTTTGGCTTTTTTTTCTGCTTTTTTCAGAACAAAAAAAAATCAAAGGTTGACCTGTCAAATCTGCATGACAGATGTGGAAAAAAAAAGAAACGTACAAAAGCCAAATGCTTCCAGCAATTAGTCCACTAAAAGTGTGTGTATGTGTGTAGGGTGGGAGGCCTGACATTCACTGTGCCAAAGCACTGTTGTGCCAAAACAAGTCATCTGTTTTTTTCTTCTTTTCTTTCTTTCATTCGTTCTTTTTTCCTCATCTATGTTTTCACCCACAGTGTGGCAGTGATTGTCAGGTAACATTTAGAAAGTCCTTTCAATCTATTTGCCATGCTGAGGCCTCACTCCTAGAGACATTTCCTCTCTCATACACAGCACAGCCACACAATCATTGGGATTCATAATGCAGCTGGATGGCTTACCACCACCAGTTTGAAATGAGATTTAAACAGAGAGAGAGAGAGAAAGAGAGTGAGAAAGAGAGAGAGAGAGTGAGAAAGAGAGAGAGTGTAAAAGTAAAATGAAATGGCCTAGCTTATGAATAAAATATAATTCAATGCAGGCCGTATAAACAAGCGCATGGAATAATTAGTTCAGTTTGTTTTATTTTTGGGAACACTTAGCATGACACTTCATTCTCAAGGCTCGCGCGATGTCTCCTTGAGGACTTGGACCCTTCCTCCTGTTCTGAATTATTCCTTATCTGGGCTACTTCCTCCAAACACCCAGACAAATGAGCCTAACCACAGGGAATTAGCCCACAAGACAAGGCCTTAATGAAACCAGTTTATTTAACTGGGTTTTCGAAATGGAATAAATTATGTATGTTTTCAAGGATATGATACTGAGCATTCATTTGAACTTGATGCGGGCCATGTCATTTGGTTCTAGACCAATTCTAATTTATTAGCGTCATTCTATTTCTTTTGAATATATCTCTACTCCTGCATTTCTCCTCCCTTTCCATAAGTGTTGTGTAGCACAGTGGACTGAAATGGGTCAGGTCATCATTCTGTATCTCAGGCTTCGTGCTTTTAGGTGGCGCTCTTTGAGAAAAAACAATATTATATGGCTCTGACCTTTAAGGCATGAGAAAACAAAAGTGGGAGTCTTAGAGAGTTGGTTTGGAAGCAGGAGTGGTGTGTTTCTCACTGTTTATGACCTTTGTTTGACTCACAGACACCTTCACACATGCATGCCCCGGAGAATGAAAGGAAGGAGATGGCACATGTACTGCGATAGTGTTATCACAGTAAGTGTTATGTGTTTATAAGTGAGAAGTGTTAGGCACCCATTCGATTTGTTGATTTAGGAACGTTATGATGACCATATATGTTTATTTCTCATTTACTTAGGGGCAATATATATATATATAAATTGCATTTCTGGTTCAGTTTCTTGTCTTTTCAATCCGACTGGTTGTTTTTGTAGTGTTATAATGACCAATCTCGCAAGGGGAAAGCCGGGGCCAGTTGGTGCTGGTTCTGGCCCTGACACATTGGTATCAGAAGTGGGAAGGAGATGACGACACTTTGACAGATGTCATTGAAACTTAGACAAGATTTCATTGAAAAGCTACAGCTGGAAGAGTTCATTGCTCACATTTAGTGGAAGGTGTGTGGCCAAAGATTTCTATTCAAAGAACCTTGATGAGGCAAGCTGACACTGCATTACCACCTGGGAATACAAGGAAGAGGGTCGATGGAGATGTACAGTACTTTTCAGGTGCCTCCTCCACTTCGCGCCTTGACAAAATGCTCTTGACACCTCAACATCAGTTTTAGGGTGAGCCACGGTCAAGTCAGCAGCTGATCTCAAGACCCCCATCATAGCTGTATCTACCAGCGGCTTCTGCCAGGCCAGGCATGCCCATCAGTGGCCTGGGTGGGGAACGACAGCTCCATCAAGAACTTCTCCCTTGGGTGATTGGTCATTATAACACTGCTAAAACACAAGCTCTCAACACTGCTAACACTGCTAAAAACTACAGTTTATGTGTATTTAAATATCCTACTGTGTACATATTTCCTGTGTTCTCTGGTCATATTCTAATTAAGAAAGTAAGACATAAACAATATGGTCCTTCCTTATAGCATTGGTGAAACAAAACATAGGTGCCTAAGACTTTTGCACAGTAGCCTACTGAATGTGTATGTGTGTGGGTGTGTGTGTGTGTGTGTGTGTGTGCGTGCGTGCATGTGTGTGTTGTTCTTTGAGGCCTGTCTGGTCATGTCCATCTGTCATAGAAATGTTGATTTTATTGACAGTCTTTGCCTCAGCTCAAACTGACAAAATCTCCACACATCACACATTTACATTTAAATTAGGCCGGGTTTTTAATTTTGTTTCTATAATAACCAGCACTCTGCCATGTCAGTTAGATGGAATGTTATAATAATAATCAGTCATGCACAGCAGCTTCTCTGTTTTGGAAAATTTCAAGTCTGAGAAGCTAGCACATGTATAATCATGATAATATTTTGAAAATAGTACACAATTTTACCTCAAAATCAAGCCTTAGAATAAAATAGTAGGCTCTCTCGGTTTTATACAGTAGCACCACGCTGCAGAATTCTAGCGCTCCGGGCCCTTGCCAGACCTCTCATTGGGTCATCATATAAGCTATCACTCTATGATGGAGAGCCCGGGTCTACCCCAGCCATCCATATCCCAGACAGGCACCCGCAAAGATGACCATGTGTGGACAGGCCAGGACAACATGACGTACGGCAACCTTGGGACGACAGTGAGGCAGGTGACGGTCAACTGGGTCTGGCTTTGCCGTGGCCCGGATTTGGCGCGGCCACACCAGAACTGTGCCAGACCCGCCCAAGAGCCACCCCAGAGGCAAGTGCCGTCCGACGGGGGAACATTGTGGCTTCTCGACAACACAGCCCTGTGATGCAGGCTACCGCCAGTGTCTGCACTGTACTCTACACTGCACTGTTAGCGAAGCCTCTCTACCCAGTTGAGAAGAGAAATGGAGGCTGTGTTACTTTTACATGAACCAAATACAGTAAGCATCACATCACTAAACAAGTGCATGTGTGTCATGCAAAATGAACTTAGGGCAACCGTATGCCTTCTCCCCACTGATCAAATCTGAGTGCCTTTCAACACTGTCTGTTGTATCTGAAACATATCTGGATTTCTACTCCTGCAAATCTAGGACATTTGTTTTTGTTCATTATGCTGCCGTTTGATGATCTCGGAGGCCCTGAGCGACCCAGTGCCAAGCGCAAGGCCTCAGAAGACTTGGCCTCCCCTTCTTTGACTTCTTTTGCTTCTCTCTCTCTGTTGTTTTGCTGTTTACACTTTACCCCACATTTCATACAGGCAACAGCAAATACAAGAGAGCATGTCGTTGGGGGGAAGGGTGTGAACGGGAGATCTTCCGATTGCGTGTTCCACAGTCAGCATTTGCAGCATTGAGTGTGTGAGTGTTTGTGTGTGTGTGTGCGCGTGTGAGTGTTTGTAAGTGTGAGCGTGTTTGTGTGTGTGTGTGTGTTTGTGTGTGTGTGTGCATTTGTGTGAGCCGCGGGGTGGAGACAGGCCAGGAGAAGAAGGGGTGTCTGTGTGTGAAGGTTAATGAAGGTACTACTACACCTCACGGGCATCTACAGATGAAGCTGTCACACAAAACAATCAGATAACAAGGCGGAAAGAAAAGAAACGCAGGCATATGTGAGCTAGAGTAAGAGAGAGAGAAAGAGAGAGAGAGAGAGAAGCGATGCCTCACAATAGACGCCTGCGTCATTAAGGGAATTCTCACACAGCTCTGACACAGGAGCAGCTTCAGTCGACATGAAAGGCGGGGAAGGGGCTCGATAATAGAGACAGGGCTGGGGTGGGAGGTGGGGGTTGAGGACTGGGGTAGGGGGGAGGGTGGTGGTGGAGATGGAGGTGAAGGCAGGGGAGGAAGAGCGGGGGCAATGCCTTTTCATTTTTCTGTTCCTGCTTTTGAGCTCTGACAAGCTCTCAAAGTGGTGTGTGTGTGTGTGTGTGTGTGTGTGTGTGTGTGTGTGTGTGTGTGTCTGCGTGGTCATCGCACTTCATCTAGAGCTTCACAATAAAGGCAGCGGGGGATTGGTGTAGCACGTGTGAAACTATTTCATCATCACGGAATAAGTGGAACTGACAACGCAGATATCTGCACCACTGCGTTTCTTACATATGCGTCACTGTCTTCAAACAGTCAGACAGATTAGCCTCACGAAATTCACAGGGCTTCTTCCAAGACCCATATATAAAGAAAGGCAGCAAATTATACTACAACACACAATCTTGATGACCATTTCCAGAAGAAAAACAACTCCCATGAAAACAAATATGCACCAAAAATCCCTACAACCTCCACAAATGGTGTCAAATGAACACCCATACCAACACACAGCGTAGCAATGACTCGGAAGGATTTTACCCAAGCTGTTTATTTTTGCTTTGTATGCCATGGCATCTATTTGCCTGCACTCTATTTACCAAAGCTAATCCAGGATTTCCAGCTTCCCCCTGTGGAATCTGGCCACTAGGTGGTGCTCATATCCTACCCCCCCTTCCTCACGGCAACATGGCCTAGATCACTCAGCCTGCACAGACTTCTATTGAGGAAAGACAAATAACCTCCGATTTAATTGTGGTTCCAAGACAATCTCATAAAAATAACACAGAGAGATAAAAATGAACTTGACACGGGGTACACAAGTTAAAGCAAGGACGTCTGAGCAGGGGACGGAGGATTTTTTTTATCTAATTTGGTGTGTGTGTGTGTGTGTGTGTGTGTGTGTGTGCCGAGCCTCTCCATGGTCATCCCAGCACGGTCAGTCCGAGAGAGGGGACCTTGGGAATGGGTAAAGCCGGCTCTTGTCCACCCGCTCCACACATGCATCTGTTTATATAGCCCTTGATTAAATATTAATTCGGTGCCGATTCTTTCATCGCAGCTCCAGCCCCACTGCAATCTCACAGATTATACAGAAGCAGGCCAACACACTGGCTGATACAGAAGTGCAAATGATGCAAGTTTTGGAGGCTTCTTTTTTTTTTGCTCTGTGTGGTGTATTCAAATGGCTGCGATAAACATCATAATGACAGAGAGAGAGAGAGAAAGAGAGAGAGAGAGAAAGAGAGAGAGAGGAAGTGTAAGTGAGTGAGGGAGAGGAAGCAGAAAAGACAGAGATGGAGAGAGGAGATGGAGAAGAGAGAGAGAGAGGGTGCCGGAGCTGAAGTAATCAAAGACCAAGATTCTCAGTAGTCATCCACTCAAAAAGATTAGGCAGCATTTTTCATAAGTGATAAAAGGATCCCCAGAGGCAACAAGGGAAGGAAACATCACTCCCTGCAGTTAACAGATACACATGTACATCCGCTGCAAAAGGGAGCTGCTCATCAGTCATCTACTGGAGAGGAGACCAACCAAACACTGCCTGCTCACCACCGGTTTCATCCTTCAGACTCTGTGGGCCTGTTTCTTATTCACAGGCCTGGATGTCAAAGAGTTAACATGAAACTTAAGAGCACTGAACATGAGAGACAGAAAGAGAGAGAGAGAGAGTTAGCGAGAGAGAGAGAGAGAAACTCTTCCTCTCGAAAAGCAACAAGCAGATATCTACCTTTAAATATTCCTTATCAACGAAGTCCCCAGGGGCTCTGGAAGACGAGGATGTTGGGAGGCTATGGTCGTGTTCAAGAGACATTTCATGCCTTCAGGAAGCTCTGAATTTTTTTGGAGACATGTAGATTTTTTGTGCCGGCCAGGGGGCTTCCACTTTGGACCCCGGCGCGGCAGCATATGATTGCCGGCAGAAAATTAATTAGCGGATGGGACAAGGTTACAGCCACGTAATGAAAGTTATTGGGCATGTCACTTCATCACATCCTCAGACCCCTATTACTTTCAATCAGGGCAGCCGGCCGTGAAATGGAGTTTCATGTGATGCTACAAATATAACCTGCATATCGGTCCTTTCCCCCGGCGAGTTCACACATGGATGAGCAGGGCACTTACTCTAATGTGTGCACAGGGCGATAATCCAACAGGTGACATCATCAGTCCGCACTGCTGCCATGGGGGCCCCTGCTGTCCACTCCTGCTGCAGGTTTTAATCTGCTCACTCCCTTCTCTACTGACTACAGGTCAGCCAGGAGACGTGCTGGGCTAGCTTAAAATACACTGTCAGGAAGTTCTGAACACCGTGGTTTAAGTAATTATACATGAGCATAATTGGTTCAATGCTGACATGAGCAAACCTTTTATATCGCTTAGCCCTTTGTTATGTTACATAGCATATAGGATGAATCATTATGTACGGTACTGTAGATTTGCCATTCAGTGCACAGCAAACGATTATTGTCATTCTTAGCCTCCCAGTTTTTTGAAAATACACAGACATTCTTAAAAACACTTTTCTACTGTAGACTCATAAATCTAACACAATGTTATGTCTTTACCATTTCAAGACGCTGTGTTTCAAAATAGCACACTCATGAGGACCCAATTGATCAAACACAGACATCATATGTAAAGAAAGACAGTTTGGTGCTTCACTGTAAACTCACACATCAGACTTCCCATAAACAAAACAATATATTTTAAAGAATTTTTTTACAATATATTTTGAAATATATGTAAATATTCAAAATTGGCCCCCCCAAAAAATATTTTTGACACTTAAAAATATATTTCAATTGACAAACCGTTTCTGTTGCTTAGGAACAAGATAAAACGTATTATGGTCTGAGCGTTGCGTTACGTTTTCCGCTGCCACTTGCCGCTGGCTAATGTGATAGCCGCCTAAGCATTGCTAAAGGCAACAGGTGAGTTTATTTGAACCAAAATGGAAAGCAACCAACATTACAGAGTGAGGAAGAGGATGAGAAAGGAGCCCGTAACAGAGGATTGATAGGGAGAGGAAGATGAAGATAGAGGTAGAAGTAAGAAAGAAGGTAAGGGCCAAATTATACATGCAAAAGGATATTCAAGCAACTGTGTTGATGTTGTACAGAAGGGGTTGCCATTCAAGAAGAAGGATGCAGTGTCTGAAAGAATACTTTGGCTCCAGAAATGTTTCCACTGCAATTTCACTGTAGTATGTTCAATTTAGAATATGTTCTATTTTGATTTGATAGTTAGATGATGTATTAAGTGTACAACGTGGAGAGAGAAAAATACACATTTTTCTTGTCCCTACTGAGAACCACTGATTTACATGATGGTTGTGAACTGTTTTGAAACAAAAACAATTTTTTTGTGAATTTGATGAGTTTTGGAAGGGTTGTCTACTTTTGTAGGTTTGGTGCAATTTGTTGTGGTTAGCATGTAGAGCTTTACAACAAATAGCATCCAAGTAATCAGACACAAAACGATAATTAAGCACAACAAATTTCAAAATCTTTCAGAAGCATTTAGTCCACATAAAATTATTAAACATGATAACTGTAGACCATGTTAGAGTCTCCAACTATTTAATTACCTGTACTTTCAATTTTAGATGAAACAAAATGAAGAGTGACAGACTCAAGAAAGCAAGTGCTGCGCGCACAAAGGAAGGGTCATTAAAACCTTGTGATTAATTTCTGAAGCGCTGTTGTAGTCATATCTTTTGATGTTCACTATGTATTACATGAAACACAGCTATCATGTTTTGCTGATCATAGAACAACTGTTATGAACTGCACCAAGAGCAGAAAAAGAAAAGTATTGCACATAATGTAAACCATATGGTGGCTTTGAAATGCAGAATCAATATAAAGTTAATTTCTTTCAGATCCAACTATTTTGCCATTTTGCTTTCCAATAGTTGCTTAATCCTTTGTCTCTTTGTTTGAGAGCCATCCATCAAGCAGGCATTGCAGGTACAGTATGGGCATGTTTGCCCTGATCAATATTCTTCTGACAGGTTCCCCCATTGCCGCTCTGGACATGTGTCTACGGATGTGGGATCATGCAGTTGACACCTCAGCCAAAAAAAAAAAAAGAAAGAAAGACTGATAGAAAGACAGAAAGAAAGATATAAGAACATGATTCTGCCAGTGCGAGGATATGAGTCATTGATAGTCATTCCACTTATAATATGTGTGTGATTCTGCAGAAGCCTAACAGCACCGCCAGCAGCACCACATAACTTCCCTGCTTTTTGCTTCCCCTCCATCTTTTTTTTTCCCGCTCCACGGTGAGCCGAGTCAATACAGACACATCTAGAATAGCCATTTTGTTTGGCTGTCAGAGGGTCTTGAGGCTTTGGAGGGTGTTTTGACAATGGGTAAGGGGGAGAAGCTAGTAGCCGCGCTGTTTATTGATTGCAAATGTGGGCAGAGCTTAATTGATTCCCACTCTCAGATCTCCAAGATCGGCAGTCTAATCTCTGGGCCTCAAGAGCACGCTGTAGGTGGATAGCAGAGAAGAGGGGAGAGAGAGAGAGGGAGAGAGAGAGAGAGAGAGAGAGAGAGAAACAAAACAAAATAACAGCAGAAATTCCCTCACTGCCAAAAAAAGTGTTTAACTGCACACTGCAATGAGGAGGTCATGCAAACTCTAAGCAACAAAATATATTTTATGCACACACACACACACACACACACACACACACACACACACACACACACACACACACACACACGCCAAGATGTCAATGCATGTTCTTTCAATAAAGTGGGTAAACATAGCAAAAAATGAAAAAAAACCTTGAAACCTTAATATGTTAATTAAATCATGTATGTTTATATTTGTAGTTTGTCAGGTGACTTACAATGGATAAACATCAATATCAACATGAACATACAGTTAAGACAAAATTATTCATACCCCTGGCAAATATTGATTTAATGTTGTTTTTCTCTTGACCAATATGTTTTTTATGACTGAAAATGACACTGCCACATGCCAAAAGGTTGTACGATAATGTGGTAGAAACATGGAATCAAATAAATAAGCGTTTTTATCTTTTTAAACATTTATATGGAAAATGGCGTGTGCAAAATTATTCATGCCCTTTTTAAATAATCACTGGAAACATCTATATTTGCCATCGAAGCTCTCAAAATTCTTATAATACCTACCAAGCCTCTCCACGTCTCCACACTGATTGTAGACCGCACCTTTTTAGCAGCAATCCGGGTTTTGAGGCAGGAATGATTATTTGTCATCACTCTGGCCTTGTACTCACTTTTTTTAACAGATTGAGGTCTGGACTCTAGCTGGGCCACTCTAAAATGTGACATTGTTCTCTGTTAACCATTTCTTGACTTGTTTGGCTATATGTTTTGCATCATTGTATGGTTTAATGGTCCGATGACACCTATTGGGGCAGGTCTCTTGGCACACTGCCTGATATTTTCCTCCAGAATCTTAGTGTAGTTTCTTGCTTTAGTGTTACCGTTTACATTGAGAAGGTCACCATGTGCCCCTGGTTGAAAAACATCCCAAAAGAATAATTTTCTCATCCACACAATTGAAATGGACATGGCGTCATTGGGATTTAATGCTTCTTTTTTTAATGCCAATCTCAGGCCATGTCCCTGGGTCAAAAACAAATCCAGCGAAAGCTAAATTCTTTGTCCAGGTGTGCCCTTATAAAGGTTTAGCTGAGTTGTGCATGTTTGGAGAAGAGTGATCCATGATCAGCAAAACATATAGCTAAACAAGGCAAGAAATGGTTAACCGAGAACAACCAAGAACAATATCAACATTTTAGAGCGGCAGAGCTGGAGTCCAGACCTCAATCTGTCAAAAAAGTTAGCACAAACCCAGAGGGATGGCAAATAATCATTCTTGACTCAAAACCCAGATTGCTGCTAAAAAGGTGCAGTCTAGAATCATTGTGGAGGCATGGAGAGGCTTGGTAGGTATTATTTATTTATTTCTTCTAAAATGTATCAACTTGATAAAGCACACATACAGTATCATGCCATGCTAAGACTGGAAGCATTTCTGCTTTAGCCTATTTCATGAGCTACCAAACAATAAGAATATTCTGAAGCTTTTCAGACAGAAATAAATAATACCATGATCTAAAAGAATTAATAACAACATCATCTATATAACTCAGTGAATGTAAAAGTGGGCGCCGTGAGAGAAGTGCAGCCCACGTTTTCCTTTGTTGGCCTGAGCAGACATGGCATGGCAAGTCTGTGGCGATGGCACGTACCGTCAGCTCTGTCACTCATGATTGCATTCTCACTGCTCCTCTCTCTCTCAGCAGGACATGGCTTTCACTGACATCTCTCTCCTCTTTTACTGTGCCTGCCCAGGATTTCTGCATCCATGTTGGAGGTTCTGTTCCTTCTAGTTTTTCTTCTTCTTCTTCTTCCATCTTCATTTTGGCCTGGCTGAATGAGTGATTCTTATTCTCCTCTCTTGTCTCATTCCCTTTTTTATTTTTTGGTTCGGGTGCCGCCTTCGGCACATCGCCTGGACTCCCACGCTCCGTTCTCCTCTCATTAGTCGGCCTGTCCGGCAGACCCCCTTCCCATAGCGCCGGTCGCCTCCATTTCCCCCTCTCACTACCGCCAGCGCCCGGCTTTGAACAGGAGCTTGTGATGGCAGAGAGAGAGGGAGAGAGTGAGAGTGAGAGCAACAGAGAGGATTCTGGTCGCCATGGTTTCTGGGCAGAGAGAAAGAGAGAAAGACAGAAAGAAAGAGCAAGTAAGAGGGATGCAAGTGAATGGATAGATGGGTGGATGGACAGCTTGGAGAGGACAGACTCTGCATGGATGCAGTCTCTGCGGCACCACGTCTGGCTTAAAGGGAATAAAGAAAAGACAGAGAGAGAGAGAGAGAGATAAGGAACACAGTGATGAAGATGTTGCCGATCTACCACAAATCCTGGGCAAACAGGGAGGGCCTGATCAAGAGGACGAGACAAGAGAGGAGGAAGAAAAGAGGACTAGTCTCTGAAGCCCAGAGTCTTTCATGAGAAAGGGATTCCACTGGGGTGTGGAGGAGTGGGGTAGAGAGGTAGGGGAGGCACTGTCATCATCCTGACTTTTTTTTCAGTTTCCTCCTTTATTTTGCTGTCCGGAGACATTGAACAGTTGAGGTCACTGATCAAATGTCTCTGTGTGCCACAGGCTCAAGTGCTGGAGGCGAGACTTGCCTTGAAAGTGCGACCTTCTGGAGCGTTCTTAATGATGCGTCTGAAAAGCCGGGCTCTTGAGGAAATGAAAGAGAACAACATTTAAAGACAACCAGAGAGATGAAGCTGTCGCCCAAACCACAGAAAGAGACAAATAAATATATAAATAAATAAACCCATGCATACGAGCGCACCAGCTTAACATGTGTCAGTCGTCTAATTTACTAAAGCGCTACCATGCATAGGGAGTGACACGGATCAAAATGGTAAAAAGGACTAATGATGGAGCCAGCTCTACGGCAGTCATGTGTGAACAGAGATTTATCTGTCTGTCTCTGTGTCAGGACTTATGACTAATTCATCCCATGAATGAAATAACACGGCATTGATGATGAGCGCATGGCAGATAGGAACTATAGAGGGGCCTAGTGGAGACGCCAAATGTGGGCATGGGAGCCCTTGTAGACCGGTGGCCTGCACCCAGCATGAAATCTATCCTGCTATCCAAAGACCAAACAACTCAAAAAGGAGACAAAATAATTGCCTTCAATGAGCTCGCACAAGTTCTCTGAAGACAGAAAGGAAAAAGAGGGAGAGAGAAGAAGAAAAAGAGAGAGAAATAGAAAGAGAGAAGGAGAGAGAGAGATAGAGTGAGGGAGAGAGAGAGAGAGAGCTGCCAAGCCCCATGCTTGAATTCTGCACAGGTGGTCAGACAAACTGCATGCATGGCCTTTCGGGCTTCATAGGGCGGCTGAAATTGGATGGGATCTTGTGAGGTCTGAAACGACGGGAGGCAGGAACAGCGGAAGCCAAGGATGGAGAGAAGACGCGACCAGATGGGAGCGGAATGAAAGTCAGGGGCCCGCAATGACTCTGAGAGGAGAGAGAGGGGGGGGGGGGACTGGAGCGGAATCAAACGGACGAAAAGGGGAAAGAAAGTTTTACGCTCGTTGGACATAAACTTTTGGGAAAGTTTTCTCTCTGCTTTGCGCCCTCTAGAAGAAAAGTTCCACATTAACTGTACATTGACTCTTTTAAAGTCACTTATCAGGGAGGACCGAAGGCAAAACACATCAGGAGTCCTTAGTGACAAACTATCATGGAAGGGGAGAATGGCATTGATTATATTGTCTGCCACCCCCGTCTGCGATAAATGCTTACTGTACCTTCGAGATGCCAGTGCTCATCTGCTTTGCATCAGCAAAGGTTCCCAGTCTGGTCTAACTCACTGACTGAGGAGAGAGAGAGAGAGAGAGAGAGAGAGAGAGAGAGAGAGAGAGAGAGAGAGAGAGAGAGAGAGAAGAAAGGATTGTCACCTCTCTTTCCCCTCCTCCACTTCTTCCCTCTCTTGACATTCTTAGGTGCTCGACTGCAGGCTGCATTAAATTATACTTGCCCCAAGGACATACCAGAGTACCCAATATGCTCTTATTCTATTAAGAGTATGTCTGTCTGTCTTCACACACACACACACACACACACACACACACACACACACACACACACACACACACACACACACACACACACACACGCATGCACATAAACACACACAAACGCATGCACATAAACACACACACACACACACATACACATACACATAAACACACACGCGCACACACACACAAACTAATGTGAGGCACTCTTTTTCCCCACAGTGACAAACTAGAGGTAATACAGTAACAAATGCCATGAGATCAATAATGGAGGATTTCCATCCCCTCCCGTTTAAGTCTGGGGGGAGTAGGATGCTGGCTTGAGTCGAGTGCATATTTCAGCACCTATTACGCATTCAAATTTTATCAGTGGGCGCCGCACAAAGTTTCCGAAACAATTCATTAAAAGAGCATTCACGGTGGCTTCCCAAGACTTTTTTGTAAAACATGATAAAGCAAGAGACTTAATTAAAAAAAAAACTCATAATGCTGCACCATTGTTTTTAAATGTGAGGATTTCGCAGTACATTGTGAAATTAAATATAAACAAAACTGCTCCCTTGTCTTCACAACTTAAGCACAAATGCATTCATTCAGAGAATTGACATATAGTACTATATTATGTTTTGTGGGGACATGAGTACACTGTTTCCCAGATAGTCACATAATTAGAAAGGAGTAGTAGGTCTCAATGACAATGTTTGGAACATTCTCAACGTCTTCGACCGTTCTTGTGAAGTTGGTCGGCATACCTATGTTCCCAGGGTCCTATGTCCCAAGAGCCCTATGTTCCCAGGGCCCTTTGTTCCCAGGGTCCATGACCCCAGTTCAATTATCTGCTAACACATAGTGGATGAATCTTAAAATGTCCTCCCTCACAAATTTGGATTCCTGCTAACTTTGTGAGGGCTTAGAATCTGAGAAGTGCATGAGGGCTCACATTTATGCAAACTTCCACCCAAGGGAATACCAACCATTCATAATGTTCTGACGTGAAACACAGGGTTACTCAAGGGGTATTTGTAGAGTGTTTGTCATGGTTGTGTAGCAACGGGTTTGCGGGTGTTCCTGGTGGTGGGTTTAGGAATAGCAGACTGGAGTTTTGGTACCAGCGAGCTGTACAGTGAACACGCAAAGTAAAGAGTGGCATCTTGATTTCAACTTAGCCTGTTGTTTGTTGAGTTATTATGCGCACATCTACAGTATTTAATATGTCACAGGTGATGTCCCATTTGTGTTATTAGCATTTTGAACCCTTACATCCTCTCACACTCACTCACTTATCAATGGATATCAGTTAAGTTTTTGAGAGTTTCAGAGCTTAGACCTGAGGGGGAATATTGAGATTCAGCCATTCACCCTCCTATTAGGGTTCAGGACACATTTTAAAGTAACACCAAAGCACTTTTCCTCTGTCACACTCACGCTATTTGTTTATCAAGCACCGGCTTTGCAAATAACAATGTCCACAGACAAGGTAGAGTATGTTGCATGATTTTATGAAAGTATGATGTATTCAGGGATGTAGTGGAGGTTAAATGCAAGTAAATGCAGTTTATGTAACAAAACGTAATAAATCCTAACGGGTGTAGAGGAGCTAGAGGAGAGGCTGAAACTGACTGACAAACTTATCATACAAACTCTGGAGATAACGTGGGTAGGATTGAAGCAACGATAAGCGAATGACGTGGATTCCTGTAACTGTCCATGAAAACAGAAGGCATAGCAGGTAAATATCGTAGCAAATTACCTGGAAATGAAACGGCTTTAAAAACATGTATTTCACTTGTCTCATTGGAGTGAACGCAGAACATAGGCTGTGGCGCAAATAAATGAATTAGTGATCTGCATCTCCGTTCACCAACATCTAAGTTTGTGCTAACCCATTTGCACATATAATAGTCTATGTTATTGTAACGATTTGATAGCGAACCACACAGTTGTCCAATCAAAAGGTTTATTCACTGGGAACGAGAGCCGGGACACAGATCGACACAGAACACAATGCAAACAGGGCAGGTCAAGCACGCACACACACTACACATACAGGGGAGGACGCAGCCTCCCACACAAAAAGGATCACACACGAGGGAGAACTAAAAGGGAAACATGTTACAATAAAGACGCTAACATTACACACAAAACTAAGGAGAATAACGACATAAACCCCCCAAATGTTCGCTCTCGTATCCCAGGATCCCCTGCGCGGGAGAACGCGAACACTGTCTTTTTGCGCCGACGTTACACAGCTCCCCCAACAAGCCATTGCCGTCCTCGGCAATGCCCACGAGGTAGCCACATGCTAACGTCGGCGCGCGTCGCCCGCCACTCAGTTCAGTGCGACAGTACCGCCAACTCACGTGGGGTGCACGCCGCAGGAGCTCACTCAACGGGCGCCACGCTGCTAGCAATCCAGTACGGGCGTGCTAGCAGCCACGTGGCCGACCCGCTCGTCACCAGCTCCCTCTCAGCAGCCGCCCTCAGGCTGCCCTTTCCGCGGCGTGTCACCACGGCACTCCTCCTCTCCAGACGGGGCCCTAGGTGGGCTTACAACCGTCGACACTGTACCAAGCACCGGGGTTCGAGGGGGGCCAGATGAAGCTGCGCCAACGCCACTCCGCTCCGTCGAGTCGCCGACCAGGACAGACAGGCACCGACTCCGCAGCAACCGGACCGCGCTGAGCTCTCCCGCTGCAGCTACCGTCTTCGGCGTCCCTCCTCGTGTTGCCATCTCGCAGAGCCGTACTGCTCTGTTCCCGGCCCGTTCCACTCCTTCGCGGCCTCGGCGAAGGCACGACCCCCGAGATGGTCGTGCTATCGAACTCCACACAACGAACTTTTTTCAAAAGGCGCCGGCCAACAGGCCAACTAGAACTAGCGCCTAGCACTGCACGGTGCCCCTCACACGCACCCAAAAGTTAAAACACACAAAAACAGTCACACTCTAGAGGGCCTTTCCGACGAAGCTGCCCCACCGACGTGAGTTCGCTGCCCTCAGCGGCTCCGCCAACCTTCCATCGTCTCGGAACCTCTTCCTCGCCGCACTCCCTCGGCTCTGCTCACGCGTCGCGGCTCGCAGCGGAGTCAGCGCCCAGGCCAGCGTCGTCTTCTCCGCGACCGCTTCTTCCGGCCAGATCTCCTCCCATGGCAGCAGGCAGGTCCCGGCGACAGCTCCTCTCCTCCGTCGGCTGTAGCGATAGCAGGCCCCGAGCTTTTTAGTAGCCCTTACTAAGGCTCTCCCTGGATCCTCTTGCGTGGGCCTCCACCCAGTGGTATGGTCTTCCGCTCCCCGCTTCTCTCGCTGGGCGGAGGCCATGTTCGAAAGTCGCTTCTGACACCAATGTAACGATTTGATAGCGAACCACACAGTTGTCCAATCAAAAGGTTTATTCAGCCTCCCACACAAAAAGGATCACACACGAGGGAGAACTAAAAGGGAAACATGTTACAATAAAGACGCTAACATTACACACAAAACTAAGGAGAATAACGACATAAACCCCCCAAATGTTCGCTCTCGTATCCCAGGATCCCCTGCGCGGGAGAACGCGAACACTGTCTTTTTGCGCCGACGTTACATTATGTTTTCTCCATTGTTAACGTGAGATATGTCTCCATGTAGTGTAGTGATAATGCATAAGGTAGCCATGTTCACGTCACATGAGCCAGCTTGTTCTGTAGGCTAAAGTATTTCTGTCCCTCCCAAACTGCGTTAAACTGGTGTGTTAAGTAGACAGAATTTCAAAAAAACTCCTGGGGAACCCCCCGACACGACAAACACATGCACTTTTGAAAAGCTTTTAAACGTCCACATGTGTACCCATCTTTTAACTTAGCCTACAGCCACTGTTCCAAGTTCAAGTACAAGTTCAACGCTTGTTTTCGTGCAGTAGGCTAGCCTTTTTGATAAGCGAGGTCATGGGTAGGCAGGCGGACGTGATTCGAGGGCTTTCTGTTCACACTGCATGTTATTAACCAAAAGCGCACGCTATGTGTCGGGTCAGATCGTGGGCCGGGTATCATTTAATCATAATTAATATTTGCGGTGGGGAAGGGGGGGCCTTAAAAAACATATAGCCCAGGGGCCTCGGGTGGTATTAAGGCGCCCCTGTCTGTACATTATGAAATGTACGAGTGTCTGGTAGGACCAGGCTAAGTTTACCCACCTCTTATTTTACCACTACATCCCTGGATGTTTTGCGACATCAGAAGCAAGTCAAATTTGTAGTTTCTTATGTCTCATTCCATCGAACTACAGACCTACCTGATCTGGCAAACTTAGTGTGGTTATAGCCGCGAAGTGAATGCAGAAGTGCCGTTCACCCTGTTACGAGTTGATGAACCACTGAAACTATTTTGGAAACATTATTTTAAGGTACAAAAAACTCTTTGGTGTTGCTTTAAGTGTTTCGTTAGGTCAGTTAATATTTCATTAAAGTATTATTCAGGCTTTCCTATTATACAAGGTTTAAAAACAACTATACACACTATAACCAAATATTGTTATGAGTGTCATGGTCTCTAAAAGTAACATCTATGATAGCTTCAGCAAAAGTTCTACTAGGAAGACTCGTAGTGTAGCCTTACTCCTCCCATGCTTACACGGAGCCAATCTTAGCTGCCTACTTCGGGAAAGCCTGCATCTGATCATTCACTCATTCAATCAGCGCTAGCCTATAGGAATTCAGTGGGCTCTTTAAATATGTACCACCTAACACTGCTTCTGCTTCTCAGTACGCCGACTTTGACGTCCCGTTGCAGTCGTCTTTGTTGCTCTGAACGAATTACGAAAGTTTCAACCTTACCTTCCATTCTCGGGGCTGAACTCGCGGACCATGTCTGTCGGTTCTCCTCTGCTCCAAATCGAGTCGTCCGACTCGGACGAGGACGTCGTTCCTCCAACCCAGCCCAGGAGGAGCGTCAGGTCGATCCAGGCCAAGTCCGACTGGGCCCGTTTCTCAGCTGTCGATATCGCGTTGGCAGCGGCGGGGATTCCCTTCGACGCCGGCCTGCGGAAGGGTGACCTCGTGCTTCTCGCACACAACGCCATCGGCAGTCCCGCCGTGGCGGGTCCGTCGGGTCCCGCTCCTGCTCCCGCCGCTGAACCCGCGGCCGACCCGGAGGAGCCTGTGCGGCCTCCGAGGAAACGCCGTGCCAAGGCCAGGCACGTCGCCCCGGCGCCGCGTGGGCGGCCACCCGCCGCTCGGCCCCCGGCCCCGGCCTCTACTGCCCCGGCTACCCCCGCCCTGGTCGCTCCGGCCACGCCTCAGCCCATCCTGGATGCTGTTCTCTCCCTCGCCGCTTCGGTGAGGGCCATCGATTCCAGGATTCAGTCGCTGGAGTCCCGGCTCCCGGCTCCGGCTTCCTCGCCTCCCGCGGCGCCTCCGGCTCTCGCCTCTCTCCAGTGGCCGGCCTCCCTCCTGGCCCCGAGCTGCAGCGCAGCTGTGCCTCCTGCAGCGTCTGCCGCTGTTTCCCTCGGCGTTCCGGCTATGCCTGTCTACAACCTGGCATCGGCTCTCCCTGCTCCTCCGCTGGGTAGGAGCTTCGTTGCTCCCTCTGCGGTCTCCGTCTCTCCGCAACTCAGGCAAAACATCATTCAAGGTAAAGACGTTAATCTCGCTTCCTTGTTGTTGCCGTCTCCCGCTGTCGACCGTCAGCTCGTCGACTGCGGCGACGTTTCTGTCTTTCTTAAAAATTCTGATCCGAGGCTTTCGAAGAGCCTGTCATTCTGTGACTTTGTGATTGCCTTCGGCATGTACCGCAATGTCCTCTGCAGTGCCTTCCCCGATCGCCGCCTGGAACTGGACACGTATCTCGCTATGATGGCCGATTTTAATCAGCGTTATGGGGGTACCCTGTTCTACCAATATCATAATTCGTTCTCCGCAAAGTCTGCCTCCTACATTTCCCTCTACAATTCCCGTCTAGACTGGTCCGTCGTCAAAGTCAAAGTCAAAGTCAAAGTCAGCTTTATTGTCAATTTCTTCACATGTTCCAGACATACAAAGAGATCGAAATTACGTTTCTCACTATCCCACGGTGGAGACAAGACATATTTTACCAATTTTAAGTCCACAGACAAACATAACATTCAAGTAAACAAAAAAGTAAGTAAATAAGTAAATAAGAGGGCACATATAATGAAAAAATAAGAGCAGCAAAATTTGGTTGAAATTGTGCATAGACAGTCAATAAAATAAAATACTAGTGCAAAGTCAGGCCAATAAGAGGCTGAGGTAGTTCTGTTTGACCTAAGTAAGAAATAAAGTGGCATAGTGGTGCAAGTTATGTAAGAGCAGCAGAAGTGTTGTGTTTCCAGGACAACAACAACAAGTTGCAAAGTGTACAAGTGTGCAAGTGGAGTGGTGCAGGCGGCCATTGTGGGTCCAATGTCCAGGATGTTATGTAGCTGAGGGTGGAGGGGGGAGAGGAGGGAGAGAGTTCAGCATCCTAACAGCTTGGTGTATGAAGCTGTTGGTGAGTCTGGTAGTGCGGGAGCGCAGGCTTCTGTACCTCTTCCCAGAGGGCAGTAGATCAAACAGATTGTGAGCGGGGTGACTTGCATCACTCACAATTTTGGTCGCCTTGCGGGTGAGGTGGGTGGTGTAAATGTCCTTCAGGGAGGGGAGTGAAGCACCAATAATCCTTCCAGCTGTGTTCACTATGCGCTGCAGGGCTTTCCTGTTGTATTCAGTGCAGCTTCCGCCCCACACAGTGATACAGCTGGAGAGGATGCTCTCAATGGTGCCTCGGTAGAATGTGGTCATGATGGCTGGTGGAGCACTTGCTCGCCTGAGTTTCCGCAGGAAGTACAGGCGGCGCTGAGCTCTCTTCGCCAGTGATGCTGTGTTGGTGGTCCAGGAGAGGTCTTCACTGATGTGCACCCCCAGGAATTTGGTGCTGCTCGCTCTCTCCACCACAGCACCGTCGATGGTCAGTGGCAGGTGTTGGGTGTGACCTCTCCGGAAGTCAACAACAATCTCTTTGGTCTTGCTGACGTTCAGCAGGAGGTTGTTGTCCCTGCACCACGTGGTCAGATGGTCGACCTCCAACCTGTATTGAGTCTCGTCGCCCTTGGTGATGAGACCCACCAGAGTTGTGTCGTCAGCAAATTTCACTATGTGATTGTTGCTGTAGGTTGCAGTGCAGTCATGCGTCAGCAGGGTGAAGAGCAGCGGACTGAGCACGCAGCCTTGGGGGGCCCCTGTGCTCAGTGTGATGCTGCTTGAGGTATTGTTGCCAACACGTACTACTTGAGGCCTCTGACAGAGGAAGTCCAGTAGCCAGTTGCAGAGGTAGGTACTGAGTCCCAGTTTGTCAAGTTTGCAGATGAGTTGTTGTGGTATTATGGTGTTGAATGCAGAACTGAAGTCTATAAACAGCAATCTCACATATGAGTCTCTTTTTTCCAGGTGGGTGAGGGCTGGGTGGAGGGCAGAGCAGATTGCATCCTCTGTAGACCGTTTGGCTCGGTATGCAAACTGGAAGGGGTCCAGGGTGGGGGGGAGAATGGATTTGATATGTGACATGACAAGCCGCTCAAAGCACTTCATGATGATGGGTGTCAGTGCCACAGGGCGGTAGTCATTGAAGCAGGATGGAGCAGTTTTCTTCGGCACAGGTATGATGGTGGCAGCTTTGAAACAAGATGGGACGATGGCTTGCTTCAGGGAAGTGTTAAAGATGTCTGTGAAGACATCCTTAAGCTCCCCTGCGCAGTCCTTCAGCGCACGACCAGGGATGTTGTCTGGACCTGTTGCCTTACGGGTGTTGATAGCAGCAAGTGTCCTCTTCACGCTGTCGGCAGAGAGGCACAGGGGCTGCTCATGTAGAGGGGGATGGGTCTTCTGTGGGCAGGTGCTGTTTTGTGCTTCAAAGCGAGCAAAGAAGCGGTTCAGGTTGTTGAGCAGAGGGATGTTGCTCTCGCAGCTCTGTGGCGTGGGCTTGTAGTCCGTGAGGGCCTGAATGCCCTGCCATAGGCTTTGTGCGTTCCTGCTGTCTTTGAAGTGGGTGGTTATCTTGTGAGTGTATTCCTTTTTTGCTTCCTTGATGCCACGGGACAGGTTGGCTCTCGCTGTTCTCATGCCAGTTTCATCCCCAGCTCTGTAGGCTTTGTCTCTGGCCCTCAGCAGCCTGAGGACATCCCCTGTCAGCCATGGCTTCCAGTTAGCCCGAGTGATGATGTCTTTTGTGTGGGTCACATCATCGATGCACTTGGTGATGTAAGAGGTTACAGTGTCTGTATACTCCTCTATGTCTGTCTGGTTGTTGTAAGTGGCTGCCTGCTTAAACATTTCCCAGTCTGTTGTGTCAAAGCAGTCTTGAAGAGCATCGGAGGCTCCCTCAGGCCACACTTTTACCTGCTTGCGAACCGGTTTGTTCACTTTTACCCTTTGTCTGTATGCGGGCATTAGCATAACAGTGATATGGTCTGAAAGTCCAATGTGGGGGAGGGGGGTGGCTTTGTATGCTCCTTTGTGTGTAGTGTAGACCTGGTCCAGGATGTTATCTCCTCTTGTTGGAAAATCAACATGCTGGTGTAGCTTTGGAAGTACAGTTTTAAGGTTAGCATGGTTAAAATCTCCAGTGAAGATGGTGAAACCGTCTGGGTGTGCCGTCTGTTGTTCACTGACAGCCTGGTACAGTTCACTAAGAGCCGCGTTCTTATCGTTGTTGTTGTTGGTAGGCGGGATGTATACTGCGACTAGCAGAATCGCAGTAATTTCCCTTGGCAGGTAAAAAGGACGGCACTTTATGATCATAAACTCTGCCAGTGGTGAGCAGTGTTTGCATACTACTACAGTGTCCCGGCACCATTCTTCACGGATGTAAACACAGATTCCTCCTCCTCGTGATTTACCTCCCTTTACAATGGCCCGGTCTGCTCGATAGCATGCTAGCTGCTCCAGTTGTACAGCAGAGTCCGGAATGTTGTCATTTAACCAAGTCTCAGTGAAGACGAGCACACAGCAGTTACTTACTGTCCGGTTCGTTGATCTCAGCAGTCGTATGTGATCCATTTTGTTGTCCAGTGATCGTACATTTGCCAGGAGAATGGATGGTATGGCTGGGCGAGTTGGGCTGGCCGCTAGCCTGGCCCGGACGCCTCCGCGCTTGCCCCTCTTCTGCTTCCTCGCACACCGCTTCCGACGCTTTCTTTCCGGGGGAGGAGTAGCAGGCGAGTCCGGTGTTGTTGCAGGCCGGAGTAGTCCGAGTTCCTTTAGCGTCTCTGTTGCAAAGTCCAGAACGCTGCAAAACTTGCTTTTGCAGATGTCAATTAAAAACTGTCTGCTGTACTTGTAGTACGACGTAGTAAGACGAGACGAACACGTAAAACTTTCGGACAAACACTTTTTAAACGAACAAAACACCGTACGGTTGGGACAGAGAGAGGTCGCTGCGTGTGTACGCGCCGCCATCTTGGATCCTTGGAATTTGTCGTCATTTTCTGTCTTGGAAAATGGTCGTCGATACGGAGCTGCTGGTCAGGCACTTCAGCGGTCAGCGATCGCTCAGCTGCAATATTTGTAGCTCCCACGGCCACTCGGCCAGTCTGTGTCCTCAGACAGTCTTCAGCGCACCATCCGCTCCGGCCACTGCCCAGGGTGACGGCGTAAGGGCTCCTCTCGATAGGCAGGGGCGGCCTGTTTCCTACTTTACCGGGCTCGCTATCTGCAACAATTTTAACGAGGGCGTCTGCTCCCATACTAACTGTCTTTTCTCCCATGTCTGTAGCCAGTGCAAGGACCCTCATCCAAAGTCCGTCTGCCCCCGTCGCGTAAGGCCGCCGCGGGGAGGAAAGGTGGTTTCTGCGAAGAAATTCTAGCGTCTCACCCGTCCACGCTATTAATGTGTCCGTTTTGTCGTGTTATCTCTTTGCCCATCCTGACTCTGTGTTTGTTGATTTTTTGCTCACTGGTCTCTCTCAGGGGTTTAGGGTTGGTGTCCTGTCCCCCCTCTCTGACTCGTATGTGGCTAGGAACCTGCAGTCTGCCCTGGCCGAGCCTTCTGTCGTGTCTGAACTCCTGTCCAAGGAACTTAATAAAGGCTATGTTATCGGCCCTTTCTCTGTCCCTCCTTTCTGCCCCCTCCGCGTTAATTCCCTCGGCGTGGCCACTCGGAAATACTCCGGTAAGAAAAGGCTGATTCGCCTCACTCCGACGTCTGGTCCAGCGTTAATGAAATGATTCCCCTCGAACCGTTTTCGCTCCACTACGCTTCCGTCGACAATGCCATTTGCCTTATTAAAATCGCCGGCAGGGGCGCTCTCCTGGCTAAGGCCGACATCACAGACGCGTTCAAGGTGATGCCGATTCATCCCGCTGATTGGCCGTTGTTCTGCGTTAAGTGGCAGTCCAACTTTTATTTCGCCGTGCGGCTCACGTTCGGCTGCAGGAGTAGTCCCCACATTTTCAATTGTCTGTCGGAAGCGCTGTGCTGGATTTTGCTCAACGTCTGCCGTCTCCCGTTCGTCCTCCACCTCCTGGACGATTTCCTGCTAATTGATTTCCCCGAGGGGTCTAGTTCAGGTCTGGACGTCCTTCGCGCTGTGTTCTCGGAGCTCGGTGTCCCTCTGTCGGCGGAAAAGACCCTGGGCCCTGTGCACTCTCTCGAATTTCTGGGCATCGTCCTCGACTCGGTTGCAATGCGGGCCTCTCTCCCGGGGGAAAAATTAGCCAGGATTCGCGAAGTATCCGCCTCATTTCTCTCCGTGGGCACGGTGACCAAGCGAGACCTCCTCTCTCTCTTGGGTCATCTCAATTTCGCCATGCGCATCATTCCGCAGGGTCGCTCCTTTATTTCTCGCCTGTTAATTCTGGCCCACTCCGTTGTTAATCTATCCGACCCAGTCACGCTCGACCTGGGTTGCCAGTCGGATCTTGGGTTCTGGTCTAAGCTGCTTACTGAATGGAATGGCATCTAGTTTTTCTATAATGATCACTCCGATTCGTCTGTTCACGGATGCCGCTCCGTCTCTCGGTTTTGGGGGGTTGTATAAAGACGCATGGTTCGCAGAGAGATGGTCGGACGAATTTATGGCATTCGCCTCCGATGCTGCCTCGTCCGCCCTCTTCGAGCTGTATCCCATCGTGGTAGCCTGCGTACTCTGGGGTACCCACTGGTCAAGAAAGCGCATCACTTTCTTCCGTGACAACGAGGCAGTAGTGGCCATCATAAACAAAGGTCGTTCCCGCTGCCCTAAAATAATGTCCCTTTTAAGGAGGCTCACCTGGCAGTCCGTTATACACAATTTCATCGTAAATGCCACTCATGTCCCCGGACATTTTAACGTTCAAGCTGACGCCCTCTCTCGTCTCCGTTTGCAGGAATTCCACCGGCTCTGCCCTTCAGCCCACAAAGTGTCTACACCGTGCCCTCATTTCGCCGAGCTGATCCTGGATTAAATCATCCTTGCCTCAGTTCACTATTAGAGAAATCCAAAACATACATGCTAAAAGGCGTTGCTAAGTCCACAATCAAAGCCTATAATTCAGCCTGGTCCTGGTTCTCTTTATTTTGTCAGCGCCATCACACGCCCGTCCTCCCAGTTCTCGTTTCTACCGTCTGCGCTTTTCTGGTCTACTGCTTTGATCACCGCGGCCTCAAACTTGCGTCAATTCGCAAGACAGTCGCCGGTTTACAATTTCACGCTAGGCTCCACGACCCCGGTTTCCCTAGTCTGTTCTCCAACCCACAAATACGCCTTCTCCTCAAAGGCATCCAAAATTCTTCCCCGCGCTCCATTGACACTCGCCTCCCCATTACGGCTGATATTCTAAACATCATGGTGGCAGCGCTTAAACGCGGCTACCACTCAGAGTACGTTGATAGCCTGCTGGAGGCCGTCTTCCTCTCGGCTTTCTATGGCTTCATGCGGTGCGGAGAATTCACTACAAATACTCTGTACGACCCCATGCGTAATCTCTCTCTCTCTGATCTTTCTTTTTTTCCCACCTATTTCACCATTTGTCTGAAATATTCTAAAACCGATCCTTCTGGTTGTGGCACTACTATATCAATTGCAAAAATAAACAATGCATTATGCCCGTTCGTTTCCATGGTTCATTACCTTAAAGTACGGCCTCACACTTCGCCGGTTTTTCCCCTATTTATCACACCAGACGGTCAGGCCATGACACGTCACTGGTTCAGCAGCCAGCTAGCTAACGTGCTGCTCAAATGCAACCTCTCTCCAAAGAGGTTCACTTCACACTCTTTCCGCATTGGCGCAGCCACGACTGCCGCCCAAAAAGGGCTGTCCACATCATCCATCAAAACGCTAGGAAGGTGGTCATCCGACGCCTACACATCATACATCAGACTAACGCCTCATGATGTTTTCAACGCTCAGAAATTGCTCTCACGCTAACTCAGGTACCTCTTTACCTTCTCAAATTCTGGTGGTGGTGGTTAATTCTGGCATTCGCCTGCACTAATCGCTGTAACGTACCGGGGCCCAGCACGCCGGTAGCTCGTGGTGATTTAGTCTCAGCCATGGGCCTGTTTGCCCTTTTTCACTGATTGCCAGCTCGTTCGACGCTTATGGTTCAGGTCAATACTCGCCGGTTGCCCGGCTCGTGATGCTCGTCTAGGTTGCCCTAGACGCTGGTTGCCCAGTTTGGTCCAGGTTGCCCTGGATGCCGGTTGCCCGGCCATCACTTGGTCTAGGTTGCCCTAGACGTTGGTTACCCAGCTCACTGTCCAGGTTGCCTTGGACGCCGGTTGCCCGGCTTGTGACGCTCGTCTAGGTTGCCCTAGACACTCGTTGCCCAGTTTGGTCCAGGTGGCCCTGGATGCCGGTTGCCCGGCCGTCACATCTGTCTAGGTGGCCCTAGACGCTGGTTGCCCAGCTCATGGTTCAGGTCGCGCCGTACGCCGGTTGCCCGGCTCGTGACGCTCGTCTAGGTTGCCCTAGACGCTGGTTGCCCAGTTCGGTCCAGCTGGCCCTGGATGCCGGTCGCCCGGCCGTCACGTTGGTCTAGGTTGCCCTAGACGCTGGTTGCCCAGCTAATGGTCCAGGTTGCCTTGGACGCCGGTAGCCCGGCACGTCTCGTGGTCTAGGTTGCCCTAGACGCTGGTTGCCCAGCTCGCATAAGCACTAAAGTCCAGGTTGCTCTGGATGCCGGTGGCCTGGCTCGTCACGATGTACTAGCTCGCTAGTCACTGGGCGCCCAGATCGTGAAGTGCTTATGGTCCAGGTTGCCCTGGACGCCGGTTGCCCGGCCGCCGCATTGGTCTAGGTTGCCCTAGACGCTGGTTGCCCAGCTCGTCAAGCTTCTAAATCCCACTAAAGCGAAAGCATGCTGCGGGCCCCACTACAACCCTAGGTTTATGGTTAACACCTTGCTACCTTAAAATTCTGTCGGCGTCCTGGCACAACGTCATCACCCCGGCCCAGTCATGCCGTTTAATTCATCTTGTATGTATACTAATGTCTCTGCTCCTCTCAGAACCAGATTACTGAGTCACCGCCCTGGCGGTCATCACTCATCCTTTTGGGGGTAGGCTCCCCGCCCCTGCCTTCATCCATCGGCAGGAGACGAGATCCGCTCATCGCTGGACGGATCCGAGACGGGGCCTACGCCAAAGATTGTTACCTATTCAGTAGGGGTGTAACGGTTCATGTATTCGTATTGAACCGAAACGGTACGGGCGTCACGGTTCGGTGCATGAATTTACACGGAGAATACACGGTATAAAAATAAATAAAACTCGTGTGCGGATTAATTAATGTCATGCGCAATTACTGTTAAGTAGCGAGAGTTACGGGAGTTCTTTAGCGACACCTAACGCAATCTTTAGCCTCGCCTTAGCTCTGAAGCTCTGATTGGCGCCTATGTTTTTTTTGTCAGGTCGTCGGTCGAGTCCGTCAGTCATTAGCAGCACTAAGGTTAGACACACAAGAGTTAGAGGATCCGCTGGTCTCTTTAAGATCGTAAGTTTGAGAACTTCAGTTACAGTAACGTTAGTACAGGCGAAAGAGTGGTGGATAAGATGAAACTTTGTGTCGGCGTTGATCAGCAGTTGTTGGGTATGTGAGTGGAAAAAATGCTACACATATTCGAAGCCATCACCCAGATGATGTAGGCTACCAATCACTGAAACGAGGGGGAAAAAAACTTACCCTGCGCTTCAGCAGCCTTTGGATACACATAAAAATAGGGCCAAAACCTATGGCTTAAATTAAATGATTTCGTAATGACAGAACGCTATGTAAATCGCGTGGTAATTACCTTTATGTTGGGGTAACTTGTAACTTCTCACATGAGGAGCTGGTAGTGTTAAGTGCATAGACAGCAAAATAAAGTGACAACGCTAACCAGGCTAATAAACAAACCATGCTACGGTGAGTTAACGTCAAAGGGCAAAGTCACGTGACTTCTAGTTGTAGTCTGTTTATGAAATAAAAGGAGCAATTTCGTTTTTTTTAAAAAGGCAAAATATTGTGATATTTTCACAGTTAGTAGGCTAGATTATTACTTTACACACAATACAAAAAAATATTGAGGCAAATTGTAGACCCTTCCATATACAACTAAACACAGATGTTGAAGGTCTTGCTTAAGTGGATTTTTAAAAATAATTTTTCTATGTAATTTGCACTTTCAGAAATAAGAGATGCTGTAGGCCTATTTTCAGTTTTATAGCTGATTGTCTTATTTTGTTTACAAGTTACAGATGGAGTCTGGGTACTTATTGTACTGTTTAGACTACATCTTACACACTTCAGGCTGTTCAGATAGCTCAGGGAAGAGACTGTATGATACTAGGTGGTACAGCCTGAGACATGTACAAAAAAAAAATGCTGTCTGCATTTTTGTTTTGCTTTTCCCTCCATTGTACCGAACTCGTACCGAACCGTGATGTCCGAACCGAGGTATGAACCGAACCGTGACTTCTGTGTACCGTTACACCCCTACTATTCAGGACTCTTATCACGCTTGCATCCAAGCCGTTCCATTACTCATTAAATTGTTAACTGATTCTATTCTGTCTACTGAGTCTTTCTGGTAGAATTGGTGTTCTGGGTCAAATCAAATACTTATACTTAAAATATACATAAAATACTGTTAACATAAGCACAAATCCAAAAGAAAACTCCATTGACATATACTGTAAATGTGCCTGTATCTGAAATTTGTATTTGTATGTAAACTGATAGGATGGATCTAATTATTATGGATTTGATGTGAAAACTAGTAGTCAAAGGAACACAAAGATAGGGCCCTGGGAAAATAGGACCTTGGGAACATAGGACCCTGGGAATATAGGATCGTCTATCTGGGGAACATAGGACCCTTTTATAAGGTGTCATAGAGAGATAAGGTTCCACATAGTGTAGGTTTTGACTGAATACTCAATATCTTGAAGTGAAAGAGAAACCTCATATATAGAGTAGGCTAAATCGGAATGGAGGAAGGCTACTGAAATTGATGCAGTGTGTGCACTATGCAATATGAAAGTCATGTTATATTTTGTTCTTGTTTTGTTCTGAAATTCACTGATTATTTCAACCCACTGTTGAATCTGAATTTTCTGTTTCACAATCCAATCCTTATCTGATTATCTGTCTAATCAAATGTCTCCCTCTCCCTCCATTCCCCATTCTCTCCCCTTCCTTTTAACTCCCCCTTTCACTAGTTAAAAAAGTAATTTCTGCATGTCTCCTGTGCCAGCATGGTTCCAGCAGATATTTGTGCAGTAAAGATGTGTAGGATTGCACCACGGTGCATGCAGGTGCAATAATACATTTTATTTTTTTTTATTTTTTCCCTTCTCAGCAACTTGCAGCAACATACAGCTCCTTCCTCTTGAAAACATTAGAGCTTTTATAGAAAGCACCATGTGAAGTGAGGGAAAAGGATTTTGAAAGGAAAAATAAATGTTGCTCATGCATCCTTTTGTGTCGAAGCATTAAGGCCACAGCCCACATACAGTACGGTTGTGGGTTTATAAAACTGCGTACAGACTTTGGGGGTCTTCGACTGGAGGCACAGCACGGGTCCCTGGTCTTTCCGACACACAATGCCACAGTGACAATGGTGTGTGTGTGTTGGGGGGCATATTGTAAAAGGAGCCCCACAGTGCACCTGCCATTGTGTGAGGTGAAGGGAGGGTGCGTCTGAAGTCTGAGGTGGAGTACTTAATGTTAACTCTTATCATCCACAACAATGGCCTCTATCGAGAGGTGCCAGGCGGTCCTGGCGGTCCATCCTGAAGGCCTCTCCCTGATGCCTCAGTTGCCTCTGGATCTGTCTAACAGTAGGGGGAGCCCCTTCTCATGCACTTCATAAAACCACACTTCATTTCACACCTCTCTTAGAGGAGGTTGCAGGAATGTTCTTCTCCTTTTTTAAGTAGAGAATTGGTGTGTATAAAGATATGACTATTTCATCAGTGGGCATTATAGGAGATCACTTTTCAGAACCAATGAGGAAACTGGAAGTGGTCGAAGAAAATTGTGAAGCTTTCCGCGCGCTGTTGGAAATAGAATAGTTGATTATAAACCGTTAACTGTTAAACCTAATAAATCTGACTTTTATTGTAGAAAAGTTTTGGTTCAATGTAATATTTCTATCCATAGTAGGTTGATATACCCACAATACAGACTGCTGATGAGAAAGCCTGACTCGTTTTCTTATTACACTCGTTCTAATCTAGGAATAATGCTATAGGTCTCCTCCAACGGCCAGTTAATTCGGGCAGTTCCTAAACATAACATGTTAGTAGTCTGAGAGTAGGTCAGAGGCTACGGAGGGTTCGAGCTGTGCTAGGTTTTCGCGATCAGTCTGGACCATCGCTGCATAATACAATAGTCAGTTCGTCTATAGCCACTTCCAGTTGATTTAGCTTCTACGGCGGCGATAACTAATCCTAGCCATTCATTATGCTAACACCATTACATAGACTGCTACACTGGTCAATAAGTACATAGAGAGGCTATGCGGATCAGGATATAACAATTTATTTGTCAGGTATAGTTATTCATCCAATACATAATAGAGTCAATCCATCTAGAATGAATACTGTGAAGTTACAAAAAGGCTAAAAGAATACTTTGAGAGATCATACGAAAAACAATCAGAGAATGAACATATCCAGCTCAGAGGATGATGGTTACACACCTGGGATGTGGGAGTTCTAACTACAGAATGACTCCTACAGTAGAATATTGTCAACTTCCCTTAAATAGACTACCCAGTTTTCAACCATGATGTATGTACAATTCCGGTTTGAAAACGTATCAGAATCTTAGAAATAATCACGTTATGCAGTCATCTTAAGACATCAAGTCGAATCCCCCTAATGTAACCAATCACAAACTTAATGTATACATTTGATTACATTTCCTATTCAGCTAACGTATCCTGTGGACATGTGACAAGCATGTGACAATATAGGTCCACACGGAGACGCTTTTTGGGTTAAACGCAGAGGTTTTGCTTCGTCTTGGCCGAGCGTCCAAACGAATCCTGTAAACGCACTGCCCAAAACCGCACTTTTCTGAAACCTGGTCCCAGAGTGGAAAAATCTGAAACTGTAGCCCTTTTGAATTCGTTTGGACAGCGAAACCGCACATCCTACTTGCGTATCGATGATGTCATCGCCACACCTCAGCTGCCCTGGACTTGACACTTATAGTATTGTTATAACAATACTAGTTTTCATACATGACATTACCTACGATTACACTCCGTAGGATAAATATCACAACTGGTGCTGCGCAGCGCCGATAGCTTATGACTTCCCGGTGTTTTTTTATGCATTCTAGCTACTGTCAGTGACGCGAGATAACTTAAGTTATTAGGTGTAAGTGCGGTGTAAGTTTACATTAATTTGTGCGTAGTGCCGGAGTCATTCATTTATTTTACTTGTCTTACAACATAAATAAATGCATTCATAGTGAAGTCAGATATGAGCATACAAAGACGCTTAGAACTCATGTTAAGCCTATAGATGCGCACTAAATGCGAATGCGCGATTTGATGCAAGCAAAAGTATCGACTGTTACTAACAAAGGTATTATAGCAATATTATAAATGTGGCGACGGAATAGCCTAGAACTTGGGTACACCTAGCCTTTGCACTTGCGGTGATAACCAAAATTAATGTGAATCGCGGACTATCCTACAACCAAAGAAAGTAAAGGAGATTATTTTTACCTGCGTTAGCCAAATAAAGGACGGGACTGCACCCTTCACAAACCGTAAAAATTAAGTTTATTAGTTTTACAGTTGACAGTTCACTATAAGTCCACACAAACAATTCTGGTTTCCTTGCACTAGCCAGTTTTGTCGTAGCCTACTCTGTGTGTTGTATGGCCTACACAGCGCGCAAGCTTTGGTCAATTTCTGTAACAAACAGTGCCACCTAGGCCTGGGATATGAAGTAACGTGTTGAGTCGTGTTGAGATGGATCCGTTTGGACACAAATATTCTTGATGCGATTCCAGGGAAGACGGAGGAAAAAAGGTCGGTTTGGTATGTGTATACTAGGCCTTAGTAGCTGATCAAAAGTCCACATATAATTGAAAGGATTATCATCAGCCTGGGAATTAGGATCCTTACAGCAGCATACTCAGGGCTTCCTGTGACTTCACGTTCAGAGGGTTGTTGTGGTGTTACGGCTAGAGAAGGAATACAAACAAACAACCTTTTGCCACTATCTCTTCCCTTCTTCTCTTTGGTAAGTTGGTACCGCTCTCTTGCCCACCCGAGGTATTACTTCCCCAATCCCAAATAATTTGTCAGAAGGATAAAATTAGAATATGAAACTGGGAGACTGACAAACAAGATTACATGCTGTTTGCACCTGGCGGCTGCATTTGAAACCATGGTGACGAGGGAGGAAGTCATCCTCACATGTCTCAAGGCTTCTCATCAGTTTCTCACAATACCTCCTCAGCATACATGTAAGTGTCTTTTCCCTTGGGGGCCCAGACAAACACACACAAAATTAAACATGCTTACTTAGATATGCTTACAGACAACAGACAACATGACCCGCCCACCCACCCACACAGTCACAAACACACACCCACCCACACAGACACACACACCCATCCACCCACCCACATACTCTCACACACACACACACACAAACACACACGTACAGATAGAAACACACCCATGCATACACAGAATGACCTGTGGAGGCAATCTTTCAAATTATCCAAAGCTTTAACGGTGGGAGCCATTTGAAAGACACATTCTAAATTGCGAGTCATCTCAAAGCCAATCTGGTCGGGAGATAAATAAAAGACGGCACATCAAGCTGCTCTGAAAGCATATTACTGTTCTTCCACTCCACTGTGGGTAAACACTGGAGTCACACGTCTGATCATATTTCTCCAGAGTAGTCACTTTGGCACAGGGGAATATCCCGGGAATGGTTCCCTTTAAACACCCTCCTCTGAGTGACAACAGACAAGCAAACAAAATTGTTTAAATGCTCTGTTTACTCACATAGACCCATGCATGCATTTACACACATACACATGCACACAGACATACACACACACACACACAAAAACACACACACACACAGATGCCCACACAACATTTCCCTCTTATTTGTGGCAGAGTATTGAAGCTGTTCCCTTCAATAAACAGGAGCCACATCATTATTGCATAAGTTTGCCTTGCTGAGCACGGTAAATTATGTACGCCGTATTTTCCCCGGGAACGAAAAACACTTTCTTGGCATTAACATTTCGAGCAGTGGGACAAGCTACCATCTCCCTGCCAGTCGGTGATGACTTCAGGAAAAATAATTTGCCTCCATTAAACCTGCTAGGTTTTGCCTTTAATGGGACCCCTCTGTCATAAGTCGACACACTTTCAACTCCCATTGTAAACATGGCAAGAATGACTTGTTTGTCGTGTCGTTTACACCTGGGACGGCGCCTGGGCACGCTCTCTCTCACTCTCTTTCTCTCACTCACTCTCTCTCTCTCTCTCTTTCACTCTTTCTCTCTCTTTCTGCAGAGTTAGAGCAGTGCAGAATGCGCGGTGCAGTTCAATGCGTGGCTGGCGTAAGTGTAGCCTCTACCACGCTACAGGCTTGCCATCTGGCCAAGCGCTGAAAGTCATCAGTCATAGAGTGGCACTTTTGGGCAGCGGCACTGCTTACCGGGCAAGACGCTTGGAAGATGGATAATGGTTTTGGTTTTGCTATTCAGAGTATGGATCATCTAATGGAGAAAAAAGAATGTCTTGTCAGGTTTTTTTTTTTATTATTCATGGGAGGGGGTATTGCGGCTGGGAGGAGGCTCTGATGTTGTGAGGTTTGCTTATGGGAGTTCAGGAAGAAGTGTGTCAAATGGTTTCGTGGAACTGAGTTGAGGTGGTGGGAAATAAAAACAAGAATGTGAATGACAAAGTTAAAAGAAAATAAAGGCCATGAAGACACACAATCCTTAAAACTTCAATTTATCTATTGATTTTGCACCACCCCCACCAACCCCTATGCTGTCATTGTCATTCACCTTGACTGAAGTTGCACATTGTCAAGGGTATTTCAAAATAAATCCCAGCAAGGATGATAAGAGTTTTCAAACAAGCAGTGCGGTTGTTGTCTTTCAGGACTATTCTCTTTGCTTCTTTCTGTTCCAAGCATTGTTTTCATAAAAAAAAAATGTTTTGTACATTTCAAAAATACTTTAGAAAGTCACAGGGAAAAGCAGAGTGCCATAAGGACATCTCAAGTGAAAGTTCACTCAACAACCTGGAAAATACAACATTCACCAAAGATACATTTTACCACAAAAAAATATTTGTATGTGTGTGTGCCTTTCTCTCTCTCTCTGTGTGTGTGTGTGTACTTCTCTGTGTTAGTGCAAGGGGGCGTAAGGTTTAAACGATACAAGGACACATCCTTGCCTATGACCTTCTCCTTGTCTCCTTATTCTTCTTAAACCCTCAGAAGATGAAAGCCATTTCAAATCATTTCCTAAGCAATTAAATCTGCTCTGAGTGTTGTGGGAATGATGTGCACCTTACACCTGTACACTGATGTGCACCTTACACCTGTACACTTTCTTATAGTGGAAAAAGAAAAAAATCCCAGCATCGAAGAGACATACTTCATATGCTCCAGTGCCCCAACAATAATTGTATGTATTCCCACCAATATTAACAGCAGTCCCCCTGACACTGACAGCATTTGGAGCTTCTTCACACATTTAAAGCTTTTAAAACCTTGGCAGAAAATGAGAATGTGGAACATCTGAGTATGTACGACTACAGGTAAGCTTTAATACAAGACGGGTCGCTGGCAAAGCTTCTTCTGTGGCACATGGGGAGAGAGTGCGACAACCCATGACTACGTCACAGGGAGAGAAGCAGGGCACACAAGAGGAGTGTCTGAAGATGATGAGGTCCCAAATGCCCCCCCCCCCCCCATCCCCCCGTATCATCGGGATGCTGGGATATCGTGCGGCTGGCTGACATCTCGATTGCATGTCTCTCTCTCTGAAGCCTCTGGGTGTCTTCAGGTGGGTGTGCATGTATGAGGTGTTGAGCTGAAGATATAACTTCCTGTTTATGCTGTTTTTTTCTCTTCTTCCTCCATCTTGCATAAACTCAGTACACACCTACGTGTATGAAACATTTCTCATAATGGACTGTCATATCAATTCAACACCCTGCTGACACAGGCAGCAGGGACAGAGCAATTCCACTGAATGCATGCATACTCGTACCTACACACACACACGCACAGACACACATATTCACTCACTGACACAGACACACTCACATGCACGCACAAAAGGACATTCATAAGCACAAAATGTAAAGCTATCCCAAACCAGGAATACAAACTCCACTATATATTCAGTCTTCCATCTATTATGCAGAAGTTGGAAAAAAAATACCACAGAATTGAAAAATGTCCAACAGCAGTCATTTCTGAATTTTGATTTATGACATCCCTGACATTGCCGACTTGTTTATTGCGCCCCTCCAAACTAGCTTCCAGCGTTGCATTCTCTTGTGTTTTTAATATCTTTTGATGGTTTGCTCAGCGGAGAGATAAGCTTCTGAAGAATTCATACAGCTCGGCCCCCCCAAAAAAAATCATTCCACAATATTGAAGTGCTTCAAAAATAGAAACAATCCACTTTGCACCTAGAGGGAATTACCTAGTCAACCGTAATTGGCAGGAGAAAAACAAAAATAAAATCAATATTTAGATATCAAAGTTCTCAGGATTCAGAACTATCATTTATGTAACCTTGGCTTCACCATATTCTCTCTCTCTCTTTCTCTCTCTCTCTCTCTTTCTCTCCCCTTCTCTGGTTACTACAGGCTGCTGGAGGATTTGAATGGATTTTCTTTGTTCTGGATTCTCATAATATGCCTAATTCGATTGTTACATAAACTCTGCTCAGAGCGAGAAAGTAAACAGGCAAAACTAATGAGAGAGTCGGAGATTGTTCGCAAATCCTCATATTTTCCCAAATTGTTGTGAGTCATTTGACAATCGGCCAGACCAAGTCTTTTTTTTAAAGCACTCTTTATAAATTTGCATAGAGAGCTGGGGGAAAAAACACACAAAGAAAAAACATGGATAATCTCATAGTTGAACTCACACAGAACTGCGCTGAGAAAATTAGTTCTTATTTGTTTAAGAACTCACGATGCAATACAGACTTATCTTCCTCATAATGTAATTATCTGTTAACATGCTAGCAGGAATAACTGGTACATAAGTATACTCTTAAAGAGACTGCCAGAGGTAAAAAAGATGAGGAAAAAACAGAAATGGTAGTTTATTTAATATTCTGTTCAGGCTCTCAGAAGAGATTTTCTATTGATTTTGCCAAAGCAAAGGTACTGTACAGTAGCGGAATGTGAAGGTTATGAGCTTTTGGGTGCTTTTCTTGTTTTGCGAAATATTGAAGCTCACATCCCACAACAGCTGTACAAGACTGCTACAGGCCAAAGTGCAATAGACTGAACCTTTTCCCACAACTCAAGTCTGTCATCAAGCATTTCCTTGGCCCCTGCTTCATGGTAAGTGTTAAAAATATATATTTTGTACTCTGTACAGTAACATGAGCTTATAATAGTAGTGCACTTAGGACTTGGGGTTAGATTTAGGTTGAGAGGGTTATTAACATGTAACAATACCTGTACATTGTGTCATATATTATCTATACAACTACAGGGTAATAATGACTACTCTTTTTTATCAACTGTCACGACATCCCAGAATTGTCATACATGTAAATCCCAAGTGGCAATTATAATCACCAAAAGTGATTAGCATGGAGGACGTTTAGGAGATAATTCTCACTTTAAATGAAACTCTCCTGCTTGCTTCTCTGAGAATGAGGGAATCGTGGAGCAGTGCACAAATTGTGTCCTTGAATGACTATATAGTCCAAACCTTAAACAGAGGGAAGACAGTGATAGAATCATGGTTATTTCTTTTTGTTGGATAAAGAAAGCGCTTTCTGCCAATCCAGCTACATTATGCATGACAAAAGCCTACAGCCCATAGTGAAAAGAAGTGTTATCAGAGCGGTATTATTCATTTGATATTTCTTGCTCCTCTGGCTCAGTTAGAATAATGCAATAAGGTTGGGTGGAGGCCCAGGCTCACTGACTGTATGGGGGTCCATAATCTTGGAAATAAATAGGCACAGAAAGTACCATCAGAGCACCCTGCTGTCCCAAATAGAGATGACAGAAAAATGTGACTGTACAACAAGTCTCTGTGTATGGCCAGTCCTGTTTTAAAGCACAATGGAAACTAATCGAGAAACAAATGTAAAATAAAATAAATAAATAGTTAGTAAATAAGCAAAACATTATCTGTCAATCAATGAAAAGTTGCCGCATTCAAGCAACTATTCTTGCCATGAACCGAGCCATGGATGGTTTAAAGTATATGTTTAACTGCCTTAAAGGTGCCCTGCCACACAAAACAGTTTTTATAATATGTTAGGTCCATATGTGTTTGTGCTATGTTGTGAATGTGAAAATGAACAGCTATACTTCCACTGTCAGCTCTAGCCACTGAAAAGAAATAAGCGGAGAAATCTGGCCAATTGCAAAAGCTCTTCAGTTTGATGTGGAATTGATTGAGCGCATTACTGTTCATGAGCTCGCCCAGTTGAGACCGTGCCCACAAAATTTGTTTAGCTCTGTGACAGTTTTCATATGCAAGGATTGCTGAATGTCAACAGGCAAATAGAACTTCAACAATGCATTTTGCCCAAGAACCCAGACTTGAGGATCAAATGGCTTCAGATTATTTTTTGGAACAATGCCACAGGCTTTGCTGTTGCTGTTGAAGCCTGGAGCAGTAGGCTACCATCGCGGCAGTCTACGATCAGTGCGTAAAACGTTATTGTCAACTCAAGTTATACAGGTTTAATGCACTCGCTAGCCTAGCAGGTTTTATTTATGCTCATTTGGACAATGCTAGCACTCGCTAGCCAAGCTAAGTTCATGCCATGAAGCTAAAATTAGTTGATAACAGCTGTCATGTAATGCAGTGGTACTTAACTGGTGGGTCGGGACCCAAAAGTGGGTCGCGGAACCATTCTGGGTGGGTCGCGGAGCTTGTGGTTAAAAAAAAAGAAGAAATCGCCCATTTCAAATAGACTTAAATTGAGACGAAATGGTGCAGAATCCACAGTGTGCGATGTTCACAATTGCTGGAACATGAGTGAAAATACCTCATAATAAAGTACACCTGTCAAAGACAGACCTGTCAAGTACTTTAAGGTGACATCAGGAGTTGGAGACTTCACAAATGTAATGCCAAACAGCATGTTCCAAACAAATAGGCCTACAGGCACTTCGCCTTTCTTAGCATGTAGCTCACCAAATCTGTTGTCTTGAACGCTATAAAATATAAATGGGTCGTGACTTCATGAACATGGGAAATTGTGGGTCCCAAAGCCAGACCAGTTAAGAACCACTGATGTAATGGACGAAACCGACTAGCTGTTAGCCAATCACTATCAGAGTCAAGCAGCTTAGTTCGTTGAATATTAATGAGAACTGGCGCAAATCGAGCTGAGTCTTCCTACAGGCTTTCTATACCACGCTAGAATGGCTTGAAACAAGGTAACCAAGGCATAGTTTTAAAATGTTACAGAGCCCATACAACTTCAGACATTACCACAAAGTAATGAAATACGCGTGGCAGGGCACCTTTAAAGGTGCTATTGGTGCGATGTTGGGCAACGGTCACTTCTGTTGACGTTCAAGCAAAACAGAGAGCTAGCTCACTACTCCCTCCCCCTCCCTGCCGTGCAATTGAAACTCTCCTAATCACAGCATCTCGTTGGTTATGGCTGACTGTTATGTTTCGTGGTGCAGAGTAGCCTGGCCTCGGCCTGCCTACGTACTTACGGTCTATTTATTTTCCCTACAGTACTCCGTCTGGAATAGGTTGATTCACGCTCGTTTACTTCGGCAGTTGGGCAGCGAACAGTGGGGGTCCCTGAGAGCGATTACGTACCCAGGCATGGTGTTTCAATTACTACGTCCCCGCCCCTGAAGCAGATCGCTTGGAATACATCAACGTAGGGAACGAAAATTACTTATACTTATGAAATCTTTGAGCAAATGTAAATAATAGTTTAGCCTATTAACAGGAGTGTCATGAACGAAGTCACAGTGGAGTAGGATGTTATATCGTCAGCTAAACTTTAGTCATAGATTTTGTCACTTGAAATAGGCTACGAACGTATCCGAGTCAAACTGTAGTTTAGTAGGCTACATGGTCGGGTCAAAATCGCTATTTTTCAAACACTAAGAAGGCTCGACATAACTTGAAACTTTGATCGAAGCATCATCAGTGTCTCTACATATGAACTCGAGCATTAAGAACATTGTTTGTGTACACATAGTTTACTAAAAAGAAAGATTTTGGACAACTCACTCCTTGCAAGATGGCAAGATGGCAGCGAGCAGAAAAAACAAGTGAGTTGTTCAAAACCTCTCTTTTAGTAAACTCTGTGTACATCAACAATGTTCTCAATGCTCGAGTTCATGTGTAGAGACACTGATGATACTTCGATCAAAGTTTCATGTTGTGTCGAGCCTTCATAGTATTTAAAAAAATTGCGATTTTGATGCGATTGTATCAAAAAAGTAGTAGCCCTATAGGAATCCCATTCAAAAGGTCATTTCACCTGAAAACGACTACGCGTACAAGCTTAAAAGTGGCGCTTTGGACGTACTTATGCATTTATATGAAAGTTTGACTTGGGTACATTCACAAAATACTATATGATGCATTTTGGCGAGAGTTACGCAGATGAAACGTGTGATTGTTTGCTGATAAGATGCACCCGTGCTTGTTATGGGCGTGCTGCAGAGAAACTTCTCTGTATGACGAAACGCCGGTTGTTAGTGATTGGTTCAAAGGAACTTTGATGATTTTAAATGATTTTAAACCTCAAACTGTGCCCTCCAGCCCGGAAATAAACGAACGCCTATGGATCTAGGCCAGACTCTCTGCGAAGTCAGAGAGTCTGGTTTCCAGGTTAGGTGCAGAGGGGTATTTCACAAAACCTAGATAAGAGATTAAGCTGGGATTTTTGGTTATCCTGGCTGAATTTAGCCTTGACTTGGTTTCACAAAAGAGATGGCCAGTGCTTAATTTGTAAAGTGGGAGGTGCCGGAGCGCTAAGGCGGGGTGGATCCGGCGACTCAAAACGGGGATTTGAGGTTAGGGACCAACAACAAAAAAACCTGCGTACATAGCTCTGACTAAAAAAACGAACTATTTGAAAAAAATCCATTATCAAATTATCGAGAAAAAAAAACTCTTTACGCATAGGCCAAAATAAAAACATATACTGTAGGCTATAGTATGCTATATATTGCAATAATGACCACCCAGTAATCAATAATCAACTAGATACAGTGTGGAATGATTAGTAATTTCTGATTGACACATCTGAATACCTATCTGAACCCCTATTTCCCACCGGACACCTCCCCCCAATCAAAACACATCGGAACAGACACATAATATGACACAGAGAGGGAGCGGGAGACACAAACACTCACGCGCACACCTACAAACACACACAAGCGCGCACACAGACCGGGAAAACAAGAGATACAGGGGAACCAACAAAACAGTCCAACAAGGGGCTAATAGCCTCAAGCGCTAAAGTACGCTATATATTGCAATGATGACCACCCACACCCAGTAATCAATGATCAACTAGATACAGCGTGGAAGCGCGATTTCTTCCTACCGTAGCCTAGGCCTACTTGTCCAAAATGGCCCATACAGCTTCCAGACCCCCGGCCTGCTCCACTACCCTGCTTCTTTCTCTACACCTATGTCCTTTACAAATCCATGACCTCACGTAAGGAAAGGGGTTGAACCGGGCAAGCGGCGGGCCGACAAGGCAAATGGTAGAGGTAGTATTCCCTGAAAGCCCTGATAACATTCCGCGGGCTATCGATGCAAAACTGCTGGTAGAGCGTCTCAACTTCTCTCTCCTCGAACAGCGCGTCACTCTCCTGTGGCCAATATTGTGGATAAAGCACTTTCAAATCCTCGATTAGCTTGTTGTATCCTGTTTGGCCTTCCCTATTTCTAAAGACTAATAAGAAAGATATCAACATTGAACACTACACAAACTGTAATTTATTTATTTTTCGTTTAGGCAATTTATTTTTTATATTGACGTATAGAGTTGACGGATCCAATAAAAAAGGTTCTGGATCCAACGTCGGAGCTCAAATTAAGCCCTGGAGATGGCACATAAGTTACCATATTGTGACAAAACCAGGGATCGTTCTGTATTGCTCAGTCAAGTTTTATTGACGCTCAAGCAAGATCAGGTTTATTTTCACTGATGACGATGCACAATGCTAACAGCAAGGGGTATCTCTGCCCCAGTTTCCATAACAATGGTGGCAAACTCATAACAAAGTGAATTAACTCATCCACCTCAACATTATGAATGCAACATGTACACAATAACATCCCCGTACATTAAACATTCCCAAACAACAGTTTAAAGACATTAACATAAACAACATAACCCACTCCCAGCATGCCCAGTTACAGGAAGTAACAGGCACAGCCCTGTTACAATATGGTTCATTTAATTGTGATAACCCTATAATTATTAACATATTTTTTGTTGTTTGCTTATTTTATTGAAAGACATTTAATGAATAGCCTACTACACGAGTTGATTGGAAATGTATAGCAATTGTTTCAACGAATTCGGTTATTAAGACAATATGAAGGCATATATAGTCATACTTTGTGTATATCTTTCCATTGGCAAGCACTTTCTTAATGACATTATGTGCTGAGACAATCGGGTATACAAAGATTTGCATTCAGTTGGCCCACCACGCCTACTCTCCATGTTTTACAGAAATAGCCCCATGTTTTACAGAAATGTTTCCCCATTCAAAAAAGAAAGTCTTTACTTTGTTGTATATCAAAAGCGGTTGTTCACTTTGTGAAGAAACTGGCGATAGCTTGGTGGACTGTATAGGTGAGGTCCGTGTGTAGTAGTGTCGCTTTGGCGTGTCGGTAAGAACACCTCTTGAGACTAGAATGCAATTTAGTTGGTTTAATGCAAGGATTCAGGCAGCACAGTGATACACAGGGGTCAGACAGGCACATAAATCTGAGGCACTTCACACACGTTGTGGCACGTGGTTTTATCTTGTAAGTTATTATGACCGCCACGCAGCGAAGCGGCGGTCATATAGGTTTAGTCAGATTTTTTTCTTTTTTTTTCTTTTTCGCATGCCCACATTTCTGTCAATGATTCCCGGGACACTGAAAGACCGGGGTACACGAAACTTGGTGGGCATGTAACCCCATATGGATAGCATGGAACCATCGTTTTTCGTTTTGATCTGTAGCCCCCCCGCTGGACTGGACCCCCCGAAAGGAGGGTAGGGCAGACACAGTTTTCTGTGAATATCTCGAAAACCGTAGGGTTTAGGAGGACCATTTTTTTTTTGTATATTGATCTCAAGGGGCCATGTCAACCCATTCCATAACCACTCATTTCATGTATAGCGCCACCTAGTTAAACACAAAAAAGTAAAAATGAGGTGTTGTAATTGAAGGTATCTGTGACCTAACAAAGTCGAAACTGTACAAAATTGGAAGTGTAGGATCATTATGACACCCTCTGTATGCACGCCAATGCCATCCCATTACCACTTATTTCATGTATAGCGCCACCTAGTTAAAAATGAAAAAGCAAAAAATTAGGTGTTTTCATCACAATATCTCTGGCTGACAAGGTCAAAACTGCACGAAATTAAAAGTGTAGGATCATTATGACACCCTCTGAATGCATGCCAAGTTTTGTGTACTTTCGTTCATGGGGGGCCTTACAATAAAATAATTTATGTGTACATTTAGTGACGTACACCAACAAGGATTCCCGGGACACTGAAAGACCGGGGTACACAAAACTTGGTGGGCATGTACCCCCACATGGATAGCATGGAACCGTCATTTTTCGTTTTGATCTGTAGCCCCCCCGCTGGACTGGACCCCCCGAAAGAAGGGTAGGGCAGACACAGTTCTCTGTGAATATCTTGAGAACTGTAGGGCCTAGGATGACCATTTTTTTCCGTATGTTTGCCTCCAGGGGTCATGTTAACCCATTTCATGTGCACACATGTGCACAAACAGATACACACACACACACACACACACATACATTCACAGTAATCATACGTATGACACATACTCACACAGTAGACATATGTACGCTTGCATGCACAGGCACATACGCAGGCACACACACAAGCACGCACACACACACACACACACGCATAACATAAACATGTACATGCACACATGCACACAATTCAAGAATTTCTCAGAATTATGAACAGGCAAGATGGAGGTGGGGTTGTATAAAATTAATTTTACATGTGAAATCTATGAACTAATCATGTTTTGGTACTTGTTGGGCAATTCCATGCAAAGGTCATCCTTACCATGGAAAAAAAAAGTTGTGCATACGCAAATAGAACTGTTGTTAAAATCTTCATTTAGGTCTATATTTTATTGTTTGTAACTGATCTGATTGAATTTGATGGAGAATGACACTCTTTTTACATCATAAATATGGTGTGCAACCATACAGAAACAACATATTTCACATGGTAATATTATACATATTTCAAAAGTGGATAAATGGACCCAATGTTCAAACAAATTGTGTCATTTGACAAATTCCAGATTGACAAGGGAATGGTAGAGTAATGTCTATGCTCAGCTTGCCTTTAAGAGCACAACTCCTTACATTTGTAAGGCTTTTGTTTTTAAGTCAGCAAGTTCCATGGCCATGTCACATCCATAACGTTTTATAGGAAAAGTTTATGCTACACATACAGTGTTGATGCGACAATGTCCATAGTGTCTGTGCAAAGCTGATTTATATCAATGTAAAGTGTGATGACTAAATTGTGCCCCTTTCTTACTTTTAAAACCTTTAATGGTGCGTTATGGATGTGACGTTATGGATGTTACAAAATGTGAATTTACAAGACTGGGGACTTTATTATACCTCAAAGCCGATAAAACGTCTGTTCTGGTGGCATGTCAGTTTCAACGCATTTCAACTTAGTGTTTACAATTGACATTTCAAAGATTATTAGGTTGATCAAAACCACAGGGAGGCCTTGCCTAACCATTAGCAAAACAAACATAATATTAAAATACCTCCAGTGATTAGCCTAGCCATAGCCTATTTTCAAGTGGCCTAATAACGAAAATCTGAGCGATTATCTTCCTGTAACTGTCATACTAATGTTGTACAGTAACTGGATTATCGTGTTAGCTGGTGAAGATGGCTGACTTTGCAGCTGGAGTTAACATAGCAACCTCCTTCTGTTGCAGATCTGTTCAGCCTGCCGTTCACGTCTGCTTAACACAGTTTAATTTTAAATGTGACGCGATATGACAGCATTTGAAGTGTCAGGTCCTCTATACAGCTACCCACAGAGTAACATGAGTAAGGGCAGCAATAAACTAGATGTACCGCATAGCGGTACAAAATATGACCGCCTCTCAGTCCTGCATATTTTCTTCGAAAAAATAAATCACGCTAGTCAATTTGTCTCCATCTCCTACTCCTGCAACTCATGTGCATGTAAATGTGTGCATATGTGAGTTTGCTTTTGTTTATAAGAGTGTGTGTGTGTGTGTGTGTGTGTGTCTGTGTGTGTGCATGTGCGTATGCGTGCCTGTGTTTGTGTGTTTATGTGTGTGTGTGTGTGTGTGTGTGTGTGCGTGTGTGTTTGCATGCCCACATGCGTATGCGTGCCTGTGTGTGTGTGTTTATGTATCTGCATTCATGTGGGTGGGTGTTTGTGCATGTGTGTGTGTGTGTGTGTGTGTGTGCTTGCCTGTCTGTATGTGTTTATGTGTGTGTGTGTGCTTGCCTGTCTGTATGTGTGCGACTGTACGTGCGTGCGTGTGTGTGTGTGTGCGGATGTGCGTGTGTGTGCATGTGTGCACGTGCGCGTGCATGTACTTTATGTGTGCAAATCACAAATGAGTGGGTATGGGTTAGGTTCATGCGGGCTCTTGAGACTAACATACCATAAATATTTTGTCATCTTGGGTGCAACGGTTCAGGTAAGGCTAGTTATTTAGGGGAGTGGCCACCAAGTTTCATGTTCCCTGGTGTTTCAGTAACCCGGGAATCACTGACCAAAATTGATGACAGTAAAAAGAAAAAATAAATTTCTTTTTTATATTTTAAATTACTTGTTGTCCTGATTCTTCCTGTGGATCTTAGTGGGCACTGAGGAAGCAATAATTTCATCGCAAGTTTTTCATGATTACTATTTCAATTGTTTCATATCAAAATTCACTACTTAATTATGTGTTTTATGTAGTTTGTCGAGGACTGGTTCAGACACGTCACATCCATAACGTGAAACCGTCACATCCATAACGCCAGTTTTTCCTACATAATGCATTACGAAAATGACGCATAGTTTCAAAAACACACTTTTTGTGTTCATTCAAGTCTCCTTCATGGTACATATATCATAGTTTCGGCAGTTTCCTTCAAAATTCACAGAGTTTGTAGAAAACCTGTAATCTCTCACAAAAGTGTGTCCATTTCATGTCACATCCATAACGCTGATAAAATGCCTTGTATTCTTAGGATGAAATTGATTATATGAAATTTGAGGATTTCTCAGTATTCAGAGGACAAAGGTTGCATTAAAAGTTATGCAAATTAATTCACTGATACTAATTTTGCCCCCACTCTAAGGCATTTTGTTTACCAATATGAGTCCAATTGTCACATCCATAACGCTGGAACTGCCCTGTTGTCTAGCAGATATCAGTGAGAATTGAGTGTGGATAATGCAATTTAGTGAGACAGTTAGAATCATATAGGCCTTTCAGCGTGATTTATTTTTGTGGAAAAAATGTGCTGGACTGGGCGGCGGTCATATTTTGTACCGCTCTGCGGTACATCTAGTTTAAGTTGAATTATGAAGTAGAAATTGTGGTCTAAAAGGAAAGATAGAAATAATAACTTGGTTGGCATAAATTACACAAACATCTTGTGTAACATAAATAACACAAATCACTTACTTTACACAAATATGCATACATATCACATCTCTGTATAATGTACTAAATATTTCCTCAACTCAACAATTCTCAGTCAATACTCTGTTACCATACTGCCCTCTACAGGTCAAACACAAGTAATTTACGTATGCAGGATTAAATGCACATTGCTAGTCGTGCACTTAAGGTGTCAAAGGGTACACATCATGCTTACAAAGAAATGCTTCACGAAGATAACAGCCACCACATTAACATACGAATTGGATTACCCATCTACTATACAAATTGGAAGCATTTGGATGCAAATTATTAATGTTAGATTTCGAATACAATTCGATTAAACAGATATAGGCATCATCTCCATTTACACATGGCTATGAGCTAACCAACAGGATTCTATAACAAACGAACTTTCTACAACATGGAAGGTTGTCAAAGAGCAAAGGAATAAACTTACAGCTCGTCATGGACGCACAATCTCTATTAGGAATGAAGGTAAGTAAATTATAAGGTTGATAATTATAAGGTTAAACTGCTAGGCTAATTACTACGAAGACTTAAAGGCTAGGAACAACTTCGGAGGTCTGCCACTTGCTGAATCACCCGCGAACATATGAACTTGCACGTCGTGCGCAGGGCTTTCTGTCGTTGTCAGTGGCCTTTCTAACACTTTGTGTGAATGATGATATTTCCACATCTTTTCTATTCCAACCGTGGGTTCTTTGGAGGAGAAAGGAGAAAGCGCATGTATCCTGAATTACTTACCTGGCTTGATAGTCGCTCCTATTCATCCTGGATTGGTGTTAATGAAACGAGTTGAGCTAGGATGACCAGACAACGCTATGTCAAGCCATGCTTTATCAATTATCTTGGATTTTTAAATTCTGCCTTTGTGAAATACCCCTCAGGTTGCACAAGTTTGTTTTTGTTGCCGTTTGCGGAGCCTGGGATGTCTACAGAGACCACATTTTTTTTACAGTGCAAGGGACAGGCAGCTAGCGGATAGTGAGAAGATGGTAAGGAGCTGGGCTAGTGTGCAGTAGCCTGAAAGTTGTCGGTTCAATTCCCGGCTTCCACCGTTGTGCCCTTGAGCAAGGCACTTAACCCCAAGTTGCTCTGGTGACAATGTGATCCCTTGTAATATAGCTGATATATGTAAGTCACTTTGGTCAAGAAGTGTCGGCTAAATGTAATGTAATGTAAGATGTTTATTATTGGGGTATGTATTGTTTTTTCCAGGCTATGTTTTCAATGGTAACCCATTGTCAGTCAATAGTGAAAGTAATTAACTGTGTATAACTGTTTTGTCGTTGACTGACACCACGGTGAAGTTAGTTTCACTTTGCCAATGAGTTCACATAATAGACAAGTGAAAATACTTGTAGACTATACTCTGCTAGGTCTTAGTAAACAGTGTCGGCGCTCCGCACACGCACATCACGCACTGCGCGTAGGGCACCAAGTGCCTGGGGGGGCACCAAAAAATCTGGGTCGTGAAAAAATAATCACAATAGGCTACTAGTATAAATAACAAATAAAATATGTCTAAAGCATGTTAATATGCAAAAGCAATACAAAAGTAATATAGGCCTAGACCAAATTAGTCAAGAAAAAGGTGAATCTCCTGTGCGGCCCTCTCTCCAGTCTCCCTCTGGTGCCCCCCTCCCCCACCTCCCAGTGGTCTGTTCGATTATGCCTCAAATCTCAAATTTGGCAGACACCGGCTTAGACATGGCCTCGAAAAGGCACCTAGAGTGGGGGCGGAAAAAAGGAAAAAGAAGAGACAGCGGATGCTCGTGCGTCAGTGCAGGTAAGACAATGTTTTAAATTTAAAAAAATGTTAGGTTTGTAGCCGTGGCATGTATGCATGTCTATGCTTATGCCAATACTACTACCGTCAATACACTTTGTAACGTAAGCTCCTACTAGCCATGTTCATGTTCAAGTGGTGTTACGTTGCAAATTATTGATGCTGGCTAGCTAGTTATTTTACGTTGTGGATATGGATATGGGTTATGGGTTATTGAATGCAATTCAACACTCGGCTGTTTTCTGTTAACGTTAGCAATCGGTGCATAAGACTAGCAATCCTTCCTCAGGTTGCTAGTTAGCAATGCTATTTCTGATTATGCTTAAACTGGGCTTGCTTGCTATTTCTTTTAGCCATCATAGATATAGCCAGGTAACGTTAGCCTATTAGCCTAGTTTGCTTTGCATTTCAGGACGCTTTTTTGGCGTTTGTTATCAATTATGATCATTAGATCAATTATGATCTAATTGTGTAGTGAAAATGCTATAAGTGACACTTTCACAAGATAATGAAATGATGAGTGGGAAACGACTCTTGGTAAGGCAAACTTTGGAAAAACCCTGCAACTGAACGTGATGTGATTTTGCCAAATTAGACAGCTTTAGATAAGTTTAGTTGTTCTATGCTGTCATTTTCAAGAGGTTCATAGCCTAGGCCAAGGGCGATATCTGTTGGTGAAACTGCAATTAGAAAAAAAAAGAAAAAAAAATCTGTGTTTGTAGGTTTTCATATTCAGAGTTGTCAAATTATGTACATAATTATTATATTGTGCCTCATCAGACCTGCATGCAGAAATGTTTGTTATTTTGGAAATAAAGAGAACCTAACTAAGAAATTCTGAATGGTTGTTATTCCTTTGGTGGTGGTGGGTGGAGGGGGGGGGGGCACCACCAAGCATTTGTGCTTAGGGCACCTAAATGGCTAGCGCCGGCCCTGTTAGTAAAGCAAGGTTTAGTGGAATAATATGGAGCCCAGGAGGTGTCATTGCAAGATATGTTTGTGTATCGAGAGAACGTGCGCTCATTTTACTAAATTGTGCACACGTTTTACTAAATTGTGCTCTCAATTTAGTAAATCGTGCGCACGATTTAGTAAAACGTAATTGTGTGCACGTTTTACTAAATAGTGTGCTCATTTGACTAAATTGTGCTCTCAATTTAGTAAAACGTGCACACGATTTAGTAAATTGTGCGCTCAATTTACAACAATTAAAATGAGAGCACAATTTAGTAAAATGAGCGCACAATTTATTAAATCGTGTGCACGCATTACTAAATTGTGTGCATGTTTTACTAAATCGTGAGCACGATTTACCAAATTGAGAGCACAATTTAGTAAAATGAGCCCACGCTTTCTGGATATATACCAAAAAATACCTTGCAATGACCCCTCTATGGCTCCGTAGAATAACTGTTTCATGCAGTCTCGCGTGCAAGCATATTCCTTCAAATGTGCCGCTGACTATTGTAAGGCCCGTCTTTTGCCCAAACCTTATGCATTTCTAAAGAATTCCTTTTGCAGTCAATTTACATGTGTGGATGCCTGCGTTTGATCTGTATTGTCTTAGCTGGCCATGGCCAAAGATCCCCAACACCCGCTCATGCATAAAGTGATGAGATAACTCAGTCCTGGGCCTACTTGATGTCCTTTGGTGAGATAGGCCAACCTCATTATCATACAGTATTGCTCTGTAAATATGACTATCAAAATACCAATGTACTGTTGAAGTTGCATTACTTGCTGTTAAAGGGAATGACAGATGTCATTCTCATTGAAAATGATGTTACGCCCAAAACACACCCATGACTAATCAAGAAACCCAGGAACGCCTTGTGCCATCCACCCAACGTTTGATAATGAAAACACTCCCAATGTGGACTGGACATCCTACTAAATTTAAATAAGCTTTTGACTAGTGACCATGCGTTTTAGACCACGATAATAGGGCCCCTAATTCGCTTCCAATATCCCAATGTTGAGGACGAATTTAGCTTGTAGCTAACACTTACCATAAGTTCCAATGTTAAACCATTTGCTTGCTAACTAGCTAACTGTGGATCTTCACATAGCCAATTATCTCACATTAGTTGTAGGAAATACGTTCATACTTCAAATGATAGAGTTGGTGTGACTTAGTTACCGTTATGACACGTAAAGTTAGACTTGCCAAGCTTAAACAGTCAGCAACAGGCAGCTTGACTGTGACTGTTTGTGACACTCCCAAATCGGAAAAAGCAAAAAATAAGATTCTAAATCCCACGTACACAGACAATCCTAATATTACTTTCACACCAACCATATTTTGTGCTTTTTATTCACATTTGCTCAAATATTAATAAGTATAAGCCCTTTTCGCTCCTCACATTGATGCAGCTCCATAGGTTTACATTCAATCCAAGCGTTCAGCTTGCAAATTATGCAAATTTTGGTCTTAAACTAGCAAACCAGTTACCTAAAAAGCATGCAAAACATTTCTAAATACATGCTTAATTGTGTCTTTTGGTGCTATAGTCAATATTGTGCAGTGATTTTTTTTTTGTCATGAATATATGAATAGGCCTATAGTGCATATTCCTTCTTTCCTTCACATCACCATATACCACAATATGATTTTGAAGTTGATACCAAAACTAGTTGCCTGATAAAAGCATACCTCAAATTGCTTCATGTAGTGGTACTTTCATGCTCACTTACGTATTGGATTTTGTTGAGAGAGCATCACTGTCTGTCTTCAAGGAAACATCTATGTGCAATCCATTTGAACAAACCCAAGTGCACTTGGTGCAGTTTATTTTGGCAAGGGTGAATAGCAATCCCATTTTGGTATGGGCAGAATGAAATTGTTTCAAGAGCACTTGCAATTTGAGTTGCAGGAAGTGTTACAAACTCTATGTATTATGCAATGTGGAAGGTTGCTAACTTACAGGTAGGAAATCTTGCAGTAACCTACTCGATACAAAGCATTAACATGCATCACACCTCACCCAGATACCATCCACATACAGACCATATGCTGACTTAAGGTACAAATAGGTCTAGAGAAAGATGACACATAGTTTGGTAAAGGGACATCTGGGACTAAGTGGTATAAAATGTTTCCCTAGAAGAGTTGTTAGCTTTATGGCATCATAAATATTTAAAGAACTGTAAGGTTTATGCGTGATAAATGCAGCTAAAAATATGCGGCCATCCCCCCTCCCCTCCCTATCCCACCCCCCACCAGCTTGTATTTTAAGACTCCTAGATTCATAGATTTAAACAGGGAGAAAATCAATGAGGAAGCACATAGAGGATTATAGAGTCTCCTTGAGCATAATATCCAAAATCAGGCAGTGAATCAACAGCTGTGGCCCTATCATGGGAGCAGAGATATCCTCTATGGGAATGCAAAGACTAGTGTAGGAGTATAGACGAAGGCTTGGAATAATGCACATTCTATAAAAAAAACACACTCTTTAAAATCCTCTTTTCATCTGAAAGATGTATCTAACAAACAACACACAATCCGTGAAATCTTTGTGTTGTTCAAGCCCTATGTTCCAGCCACCCTGGCCTTTACATATTACATACACTGGAAATGCATGCATAAATGCATAAGCCCAACAATGTAGAGAGTGCACACAGCGAGTGGGTAAACATGAAGTACTGCTGCTTTTCATTTCTTGGTAATCACATTTTTTCCCTGGTCTTTACAATACTAGAAATGCTGTGAGCAATTGAAAATATGCCTTATTTCTTCATATGCAATTTTCTGTTCGCAAACAATTTTATCCTTCATCAGATGCATGGACTGTCTACCAGGCCTAAGCAAAGTATTTGCATGTGATCCTCCCGCCGGGCTCTGTCTCTCGTAACCTTCCTGTAGACCTTGCTTTTCCACAGAGGCAGCTGTTATGGTAACATAATTAGGATTCATTTTTGCAGTGATTACACTTGAGCCTAGGAAATGCCATGCAACCACTTGACCCTTCATCTTAAGTAGCCTGTCAATGCTCTGGATCACTGGCAACCATGCTTGAGTACATTAATTAATTGTGAATAATTACCCCCTCATCATTGGCCAGTTTTTCATAACAGGATATTAAAAACATATCAAAACAGCACTGCTGAGAAACCCTTTCGATTTCGTTTGTAATCTATAAAGTGAATATGAAGTAGAGGGGGTGGGTGGGGAGTGGATGGTGGTGGCAGTGCAAAATCCTCCCCCTGACTGCAAGCCTCAAAAGTTTTGTTTGAAACTAAGACAGCAAGTCGCAGAGGAGTACCAGCCTGTTTTGCTGTACTTCCTGCCTCCTGTCCTCTCTCATTTAAAGATGGAGTGGCACAACGCGCCGCAGTTGTGTTGCCACGCAGCCTCGGCGCCGGAGACGAGTAAGGGAGCTTGACATCTTAAGCAGCACACTCGACTGCACATTACACATTCACATCTGAATCGGTGCCACTGTGACTGTATGTCACTGACTGTGCAGCAGCAATACAGTGTGACACAGAGGTTTACGTTATATGCTGTATTTTACCTTAAGCCCACAGGGCTCGGCTTTGAACTGAAGTGTGGTCGAAACCCAGTATACAGCACATGTATGCAGAGCACTTACAGTAGAAATTGTAGGAATGTGTGGCTTATTTTTGTGACAAGCCACTGTCACTTATAATTACTTCAGTGGGGCCTCTTGCTCCCATTGTGCTTTCTCTGTGATATAAAAGAAGGAGGGAAGAAAAGAGAAATACCAGAAGAAGAAGAGGAAGAACAGAGAGAGAGAGAGAGAGACGGTGTGGTTCCCCGCTGCTCTGTACGTCCAGTAGGAGTTTAGTCACTGGGAGGCTGCCGAGAGACGACTGCCTCTCCTGGGCCTTCCAAAGCCACTCCATCCCCTTTGAAGATCGATTTTTCTGCAGTGTCGGCTCTTTCCACCCCCCATCACCACCACCCCCACCGCACGTTGGCTTTGTTCACTTTGATTGCATATCTTTTGATTGGAGTGCTCATACTAATTGCATCATTCAAATTTGTGTTTTCTTTTTTTGGTCTTCCCCCTTTAACCAACCACCCTGCCACCCACTCCCCCCCCCTCCCCCATCTCTATCCTCCTTAATTTACAGCATGCTGACAATTAACATGCCTCATTAATTAGATTTTAAAGCCTATGGGGTGAATGAGTGAGTGCAGTGTTAACTGAAAGTGAAGAGTTTCAAAATCACCATTAAAGTCATGACACAAGGCTTTAAACAAGAGGTCAGGGGGGTCTTTCATGTAATAACACGGTGAGCCTCATTGATATGAAAAAATATACTAAAAACAAAGCTTTTAACCATGAATCATCAGTAATTGGACAGTAATGTAATGGACTGACAGTCTTAACGTAATTGTGATATTTTTTATAAAATGTCAATGCGTTCCTCCCTGAGACTTGATTACACATCATCAATGTGCCTTTTATTTATATGTATATATATATACACACATATACATGCAGGCAGAAGTGTCCTTCCCAAGTGCTCTATCCTCAATGGTTCATGTATGCAGACTGTCCATTTTTGAAGAGGACATTTTTCTAGGTGGGTGTTTTCCCCCCCAGTCATTACTCTCTCTCCTACCTTCCCTTCGGAGTGACTGAAGCATCATTCTACCTCCCACCCCCCAATCCCCACCCTCCAGCTCAGTACGGTCCGTATGGGCCCCACCACACTGACTCTCTCTCTCTCTCTCTCTCTCTCTCTCTCCCTCCCTCTCTCTCTCTCTCTCTCTCTCTCTCTCTCTCTCTCTCTCTGCGTGCCGCCGCTGCCGCCACGTCAGAGCAATTTAACAGCTCTTTGATCCATGTCCTCAGAGTGAATGGCAACAAATTAAGCAAATTATCTGTGCCACCCACAGGCTTGGGAGAGCGCATCCGTGGGAGATGGTGGTCGAGCTTCTTTGCTGGCCAACCTTCTGTAGGAGGCTAATGGGAAAATAGAAAATAAAGAAATAATACTAAATAAAGAAATAAGGTAGGTAAAATAAATAAGAAGAATATAGCCACACTGATTAAAATATAATCGAATAACAGATGATTCTGGCTGAATGGTTGCCACCTGTTTCCAATAAGAAGTGGTGTCCAGGGTTGCCTCAGAGACGCATCAGCTACATGCCCTCCAGTTGCCGCCACTGGAATCCATGTTGGCGTAAACAGCCAAAAACAATATACATATAAACTGAAAGAAATCACAGTAGTAGTGCAGCCGTGGCCTACTGGTGGGCAGCCGTGGCCTACTGGTTAGCACTTTGGACCTGTAACCGGAGGGTTTCTGGTTCGAACCCCGACCAGTAGACACGGCTGCCCTTGAGCAAGGCACCTAACCCCTCACTGCTCCCCGAGCGCCGCTGTTGATGCAGGCAGCTCACTGCGCCGGGATTAGTGTGTGCTTCACCTCACTGTGTGTACACTGTGTGCTGTGTGTGTTTCACTAATTCACGGATTGGGATAAATGCAGAGACCAAATTTCCCTCACGGGATCAAAAGAGTATATATACTTATACTTATACTTAGTACTGTAGTATCACACAGGTGTCATCTGGGAGCAAAAATCGATGGAGAATGATGAGGAGGACTGTTCCCTTAGCTTTTTTTGTGTGAGAGAACAAGGAATGTTTATATTTCCTACCTGCCTGTTTTAAAGGCGCCAGGCTTGTCCTCCCTCACTGGTATTGACAAAAAGCACTTGCGGTACCTTTGAGCCATGCATTGAGAGGAGAGCATTGAAATGAGCTCTGCTCTCGCCTGTACCCTCCTATTCAACTTAATGGCATCTCCTGCTGTGGGCAAAACTATCTAAATGAAGCTGATTTTCTTTTTCTGCCCCACTCTCCCTTTTTTCTTTGTTAAGCCTAACTGTAGTCCCTATATATTTTTTTGGTGGCATGTCTTTTTGAACTGCATGGAGTGACATTATGAATGTGGCACAAAAGCCTTCAAGAGCAGCCTTCAATTGCCACACTCTCAGTCATCCGCTGGCATTACAACTCAATGAGCCTCTCTGCCCATTTGATCACCTTCTCCGCAGTCATGGGTTGTAAGAAAGGGACAGGGGAGGAGAACAGTGGAGGGGACATTGGGGAGAACATTGAACATCACCATCCACGTCCACTGGGTTAACATCGCTGCAGAAAGAGTGAGACAAGAGTATTTTAGTCCTTCGTGCCCTTCACTTAGAATCCTCCCCCATCCTTTCTTCCTTCACCCACGCCTTGGTAGGAACTCGGAGGCCATCTTTGCTTAATGTAATTTCACAGTTCATTAAGGCCAAGACTTGCACTCCACTGCAAGGCTGAGTATTGGCAGCAGCCATATTAGCCAGTCCTGCGTTGGTCATGGCCACTCTTAACACTCAAGCAACTCTGTGCTTTCTTGTTCTGCTTTTTTTTTTTTTTTTTAAACGCCTGTTAGTGTTTGTTCCCCAAGGTTTCACCACAGATTCTTTTCCTGAGACTCTTAATTGAAGATTATGTTGTGAAAAACCATTATTTCATTTACCGCGTTTAAAAAAAAAAAAACTTCTTTACCCCTTGCTGTTTTCTCTCAAATACCTAATGCATACACAAACATGTATTGCACTCCAAGGAATTATGCATGCATCTGAAAAAGACCCCAGACACGTGTACTCCTGTTCACGGAGGAGCTTCACGAACAAATCAGACATACAACAAAATCATACTCTAATGAAACCGAGCAGCAAAGGCTCATTACCATGTACTGTTCTCAGAGTTGTTAATGAATGCTCCTCGGCAGGTGTGCACACATCTGTCTTAAATAAGCATCATTAGCTAAAAAGAAACATAATAACGATCATTAAAAGTTCACATGATGATAAGGCTAACTTCACGCTTAACACCATAAACTATGCGAAATGATGAAACATCTGCGTGGTGTGTATCAGTTTCTGGTTTCCCAGCATGCCTGCGTCTCAGGGTTTTTTGTCTAGTGGGGGGTTGTGATTGGTGTGTGTGTGTGTGTTTGTGTTGAGGAGGGGTGAGCGGTTGGATGTAGGAGAACTTTCTCCCAAGAAAATGTCATTTTGCCTCTCACTCTAGCTAGATCGGAGATAATACACGCCAGGTCGAGGGATCAAATGAACTAATTCAAGATACACTGAACCATTTTAGACTTTTGCATTACCCTGTGACCTACTGGTATTTTGCCTGCGTCGCTCCGTGGCGTGCAGGTGGGCTCTCTTGCTGGTTTCTGCTACAGCAGCAGCACTCGTGTGGTTCAGAGTTTGGTATTTCGATTTATCGCTCCTCCATCTCCCAAGGGGGTGGGGTCAGACACTCCAGGTAACAGCCGACTTTGGAGTGCATCTAGCCCCGATTCGGCCCCCAGGTGCTGTACGTGGGCCAGATTGGGCCCGGATCCGTTTTCACTGTCCGCCGTTATCGAGGATTGTTCCGACTCCCCTTACCGTCGCCCACTTCATAACCCCCGGCGTGTGTAAATTCAACAGCGCTGTTGACGTCTCCCTGGGTTTCAGGAAAATATGTCTCCATTATCCTCTCGTACGAGTCTTTGCTGAATTGCGAGCGGTGTGCCGTTTGTGCTGCTAAAGGTGTCTTTGAAACACTCCGTTGATAAAATATCCTATTAACCTCTTTGTATTGAGAGCAACTATTGTGATTTTGCTCAAAGAGCCCGGGGGGGCAATTGCTTCATTATGTGTCTGGTGATAAACTGGAGTTTGGTGGCCATGGACACACACACACACACACGCAGATCCAGTATTTTAGTGTGCCGAAGGTCTGTCAACAGCTTACGTGGGAGTACGGTTAACTCCTTTCCCTTTTAATATACCTGCGCACATGAAAGAAAAGATCGCTGCTGAATTAATAATGAAAGTCTGATTGATCCGTGGAGTGGTTCACATCTTTCATGTCGCTAAGACTACAAAACACACCTTATAACAGGGCTGATCCCTTGGTGCCTTCCCTGAAACTCCATCACAGTCATGCTCCTTGCTTCAAAGGACTGCTAAATTCTCTTGTGATTGATCGAGGAATCATCTGGAGCAGTTCGACTCAAATTGTAAGACACATTGCTAAAATGCAGATATTACTTGTCAGCACAGGTAGGTTTTTGCCAGTGTACAGTTGACTTAGCGACCCTAAGCTTTAAGCTTTTATATCTGGATAGTATCCAGGTATACTTTAATTTAAGTCTGCATCTGACCTCCAAATGCGTGTCTAGGAAGTGATTCAAATTCCATTGAATTTTCTCCATGCACATCTCAAGTGTTCTTGATGTCCATTATGCTGTTAAATACAGGAATACAGGAAATCTGTTAAGAGTCTCTCTTGTAGTTCTGTACTAGAAAAACTCTCTCCTCAAGTTAGGTTAACATAGTCAAACCATATTTGATGCAAAATGGCTAAATGCTGTGTGTGCAATGTGCGTGTGTGTGTGTGCGTGTGTGTGTGAATCGGTAAATAGAGTCATAAGTAGTTTAGTAATACAAATATTCTTAATATGCTAGACTCCATATGTGAATTTACACATGCAATACAAAATAGGATCTCACAGTAAGACATTTCCACAGGTTTACTCCCAAAGTTTGTTGGGACCAAATGAATTTTTCAGGCCAGTGGCACCCTGATGATTTCCCCACCGCAGTGATATATTCATTCCAATCATCACACTCCTTCCCCATCAAAGATTCCACTTAGCAATGCATGCATGAATGCATGATCTGAGATCTCGAATGAGTTTACACCATTACACTAATTTGTTTTTGCTAGAGGAAAAAAAAGACAAAAAAAAAACAATTATGACCTCTTGTTCGCTGCTTCATTTTTTTTTCCATTGTGCAATGGCTTCAACTGAGCTTTTTCAATGGAGTTAATTACGTGCACTTACAGAGAAGTACAACTAAATTATTTACTCATATGAGAAGTCATCTATTTTAATGCATCCTGGGTGAGTGAACATGATTGTCTGGACATAATAGAAAAATAACCACAGGACCTGCCTTAAGGCTCTGGTCAAAATTGTGTACATGCAATGCATAATATCTGATATTTATGAGGAAAACACCTGCAAAACATAATGTTGCAAGATAAGTCTGCAGCTGTTCATAGCAACATACATATTGCCTCAAATTTAATTGTAAATAAAAATAATGTTTACTTCACTGCAGCCTGTTCAGAATAAAGAGATCCTTTGGGGTACCTGTTTGTTTTATTTCATGAAAAGTACCACACATTGATGACCACTTCAAAAACGCATTTGATTGCTGACTAAATTTAGGTCTGTAAAAACAGATGGCCATCAGACATCCTGGCGGTAGTCCAGTCAAGTGCTTTACAACAAGATGTCTGCCACACTGAAAACTAGTTTGTCGTATTGATGTATCAATGAGGCAACTTTGAAGGCCACTCCAAAGTATCCATATGATACAGGAACATTTTTAACAAGCTAGATGTCTTATGTGCCTAGATTTAAATGAACACATTGCAGTTCTTTTACCTTAAAATAACAGCTTCAAAACTCATTCTGCTACTACACTGACTTATAATATCAGAAAATGAATATGAGAGATACACAATGCCATATGATGCAGCTGTCATTATCGGTGTACTGTCATTGATTCAAGGTCTTACTAAAATAGCTGTTAACCAAATTAATGTTATATTATGAAATAACACTAGTTATTATGTTATATACTCTACAGGAATGTGAAGAAAATGAAAAATAGAAGAAAATCATTATTTGCATGACTGCACAGCATCCACAATCTGATTTCTGTGTTGTGGATGGCGTCTGGAAAAGTACACTTCCACAATCTAACTCACCGCCAAGAATTGATGTATGCTGTTTGTTTCTTTACTGTGTGTGCTTGTGTGTGTGTGTGGAAGGGGGGGGGGGCAAAGATAAAAGGAGGAGGACAAACACCAAACTCCTAGTCAGATCTTTCCCCAAGAATCCATCAACTTCATCTTAAGCCAGCGCCAGGGAGGAGCGTTGTTCAGTGTCCTGATCACTGGGACACCATGGCGTCTCAGGGTAAAGGGGATTATGTATTGTAAATCCCTCTCCTACTCCTGGGGAGAGAACAACGAATAGGCACCGCCAGTTCATTTACAATAAATTATTCATTCACCAGCAATCAATGCAGATGAATATCACTGCGTATGAAAGATGGCAGTCCAAAGGAGAGGAACAGTGGTAGGTGATACTGTGTAAGCATGTAAGCTTGCTCATTAATGTAATAATTGATTTTTAAGCTTTCACCTTTTACAAATCGATACGCACTCTCAGTTGGTTACAGCGTCTGAACATTTTCATGGAGGTGATATTGATAAAAGCAAGTAGCGCTGGGAATTAACGAACCACTGAAATCATAGATTGGGACACCCTACAGTTTCCTCAAACAATAGAGTTTCTGCACACATCCTCACTTGCTTCATGTGTCAATGTTGAGACCACATGATGCATAATAATATACCTCAGTTGACACAGGAATTCTGTTTTAATTGGTCCAGAAGGACTAATATGATGTAGATATTGAAGGGAGAGGGACCAAGAGTTGACGTTTGAACATGGAAATGTGACATTACACTGTGAAAAAAAAGTGACATTTGGAATGATCCTCACACGGAATATCAAATTATTTCATTAGAGGGCCTAAGAATAAGCAGAAAAGCAGACACATTTCTGATGCGGTTAACAGCTGAGATGTCTGTGACATGCTGTCAGTGAATCATGAGCCAGTGAAGAGGTCCATGCTCAGCCCAAGAACTCTCCTGCACAGGGGAAAGAGGTTGGGGGGAGTCATTTTCAGATGTTCCTTAGAAAATGGTTCCTCTCTCTGGACCACTCAGTCATGAGAATACACAAACTTTAAATTGGATTGTTGTTGTTATTATTATTATTATTATTATTATTACTGTTGTTGTTTATAATTTTGTATTATTATTATTGTTATTATTATTATTATTATTATTATTATTATTATAGTGTTATTATTATTATTATTATTATTATTAGAGTGTTATGAACCCACAGGCAACATGGGCCTGGTCCAGTGGCCCTCCTTCACCAGGGTTATTTGACCCTCCTGGTCAGTCCTCCTCGTCTCGAAGGGAAGTAGCAGAAATCTCCCGACGCCCCTCTTTGGCAAAGATGCGAATTTAAATAGCAAGCAATTATGCATAACCTGGCACATTTAACTTCAAATTGTGTTTCCCGGGTGATGGTGTGGATGAGGAGGAGAGTGGAAGAGTGAAAGGAGAGGAGAGTGTTCTATTTCCATCAGTCAGCACTTTAGCTTGGGGTTGCCTTCAGCTGAATCCCCATAGCACCCATATGGACTTAAAAGGGCCCATTGCCGTCAGACTGACAATTTTAGCAATGATAAGCTCTTTAGTTTTATAACTGGCAAAGATTGCTGGCACATCAGACTGAGCGGAAATGAGGTCACCTCTGAGGCAAATCTCCCTCTCCTAAACAGGTTGATTAAGGGCTAAAATGGAGAAAAAAATACGAAACAGCAATCGTTTGTTCAACCAGAAGAGTCCAGAGTGTTAATAACACCAAGGTTATGGATTCGATTACTTTGGGAGCACACTTACTGATAAAAAATGCACGCCTCAACTGTATTGTGAGTTGCTTTGGATAAAAGCATCTGCCTAACTGGACAGATGCAAATGTGTCCTCCAACCAATATTTTATGGCTTCCTGATTATCATATCTTATCTCTGTCATCTCATTTCTTTACACTACATTTTTTCCCCCACAACATGGGAATTTTTCTAAATTAGGAGTGGTATATTGTGTGCCAAGATGTCTGTGTAACCCAGAGTGAATGGCTTAGATGGGCCCTGCCTGGTTGGCTGCAGTTGATACGGCAGACACCCATCTCATAGCCCATCACAGCTCTGTCTGATCCTTCCGGCAAACACGCCGACGGCAGTGATGTCATCCTCCTAAGCCCAGCCTGTGCCGATGTCTGACAGAGGGGTTATTTTGGAGGTAATATGCCGGCACGCAATCTCAATGTGACACGGGGGACCAGACGAAGACGGGGGACCAGACGAAGAGTGGCCTCCTCATGCGTCATTCAAATCGAGACTCTGTGCGTCTGCCAAGGGGAGAGACGTTGAGGAGGAGGAGATGGACACACGCGCAGGGCGCAAACGTTGAGCACCATTGTCTTCCTCCGCTTCCCCTCCCGAGATCAAATCCTCCAGTGATACAATGATTGGTAGGTATGAGCACTCAGTGGAAATATCGAGTTGATTTTTTATTTATTTTTATCACATAGCAAATCTAATAGTCATTACACTGTCACTGGCTCCCTTCATTTTAAAATAGCTGGAAATCAGAGAGTGGCATTGGGCCAAAAAGAAAGGGAGGCGGGGGGAGGGGGATGGAAAACGGAAAACAGACGGAAGCGGCGCTTAGATTTACCTCTCTCTCGCTCGGCTCACGGTTCTGCTCGTAAATCTCGGCGCTGAAATATGCGGCCTGTGCCAGTTTGGCCAGGCATTGTGCGGCCACGTCCCTGAGGGTTATGACTAGCTCCAGCGGGTGGCAGCCACTTTGAAAAGTCCAAAGCAAGTCTTTATTCTCTGACTGCAGAGGCACAACAGTGTTCTTTTGTGCCCAGACCAAGGAAAAGTCACCGCCGGGGCCTGTCGAAGTGGGAAAGGGTCTTGTATACAGTAGTCATTCACTGTTACGTTGCTTACAGAGATTAATTATGTACATTTTCGATGGAGAATTGCTGTGCATATTTACCATATTACATGAAAGATGCATAGTTGTTCTGTGTGTAAATAAGGTTTGCTAAATACAGTTCAATAAATAAATAAATAAGCATTTTGACTTTGCATACTGATACCACAAACATTAATTTAATCAAATATCTATGCATTCAAATATGATTATCATAAGCACTGTCACACAACCCATCACCCATAAGTAAACAGATATAGAGTGCATATCACCACAGTAATTACAATGATTTCCATTCTCGATTTTTATTTTTGCACATATAGACACAGGCAGGGAGAGTGAAAAAAGAAAGTAAGATAGGGACGGAGAGAAACAGACAGTGTGTGTGTGTGTGTGTGAGACGGAGAGAGAGAGACAGAGAGAGACAATCCTCTGGTGGCAGCGAGCAGTTGAGTTGGGGTGAGGGACAGAGGCAGAACAAAGGCGCGAGCGAGCACTTGGTGCAGGGGGAAGCCATGGGACCTCGGCACTGCAGCGGAGGAGTGGCTAGCACTTCGCTTCGCTCCCCCACTTTACCCCAAGGTCTTAATTAGTTTAGGTTAATCATGCACTGCCATAATTGACTGCTGTTGTTTCTACTTTTCATCTATCATTTTAATGCCTGAAACTAACCTGCAGTGGGAGGCCTCATTTCACATAACAAAGACCATGCAGCACAATTCCCTAATTTAATTGTTCCATCTCTCTCTCTCACTCACTCACACACACATACACACTGTCTTTCACTCTCCCTCCTTCCCCCCTCCCTTGCTCATCTCACACTGTTCAGCTCTTCCATCTCCAGTGCCCTGAAATGTCTTCCACTTGCTGGCTCTTTGTCTTCTTTCCTCACTTCAGTGCGTAAGTGTGCCTCTCCAGATACTAATGGTCGAACAACAGCATATTTTACTTCACCATCCATCTTTGTTCGTTCATTACAAAATAAGTTGAAACAGTGATCATAACATAATCAAAGGCTATTGTCCATCAATTATCATCCCTTGTGGCCTTTCTTTTTTGAATTTTGAAAAGAAATGATGGTGGGATGTGGAAAGCTAGAGAGAAGGAAAGAGTGATAGAGATGCTGTGATGCCCATGATACCTCATACAGTACACACATACTGTACTCACACACAAACACACAAACGTATACAAACATTTCCTACTATTTTACACATGTACAGTACACACACACACACACATTGTTTAATAAATATATGCACTTTTTTCTTTGAAATTAGAGAAAAATGACTTAGGGGAAAAACATCCTGCCAACCTCTCCTGCCCTTTCATACATCTACTGTTCTCTGTGGTGCATACTAACATCCTGAGCTCCAAGGCAGCCTTGAATCGCAAGGTGCATCAGAACAACATTAATCAGAGTTGCTAATTACATTTTGTTGTTTCACTCCGATTAATTATTTATTTTCAAATTGAGGGAGCAATGAATCCTGACATTGTGATCGGTCCCCGGAGCCTTTTGGCTTATCATACAAACTGTTGTTCACAGTTAGGTCTGAAATAATGTATTGTCACGGCTGCAATTAAGACGCCTGGCCCAGGCAGTTGCATACATGATTCGGAATCACAGACACTGTTGTTGTTTTGTTTATTTCATTCTGCCCTGAGACTGAATCTGATTAGTCTAACCAATGCATCATATAACTGTCAATCTTGGCATAGAGAGAAATGCATAAGCTACACACTCCATGTCCCTGGACAGGTTATGAAGAAATACCAGGGAAGTATTGGGTTTTATTTGCTATGAAACGTTGATTGGCTGTTGGTGTTGGTTACACAACAAGACTAGTTAAAAGGTATTTGACCCTACTGTTATTTCTGTAACCTCTTGTAAAAACATGTATTTGTCACCTGGTACTCATGTAATCATACACTGAATCAGTCCATTCAGTTGAAGTAATGCAGTTATTTTTTTGTAAGGGTCTGGTTGTGCTAGTAGCCTACTGGCTGAGGCTGACTGTTCTTCACCTGTGCCTACTTGCCAAAGACATAGGCTACTGGACTGGCTCTTTCCCTTCAATATGTTTCTATACGTAGACTATTTAAAAAAAAAAAAGTTCAAATAGGCCTAATTTATGATGTGCATATGTTGTCCAGTAGCCCATGCAGCACAGCAAATAAAAATTAATACATTAGGCTACTTTCTATGTATACGTTCAGTTGTATCTAAACCAACTAAAGCTTGACTGAAATATTGTAAAACCATTTACTTGCTTTAGAAATGTATGGGTAGAGTGAAATCACTGATTAGTTTAGACGAGTCCTCGCATGTTTCTGCTGAAAAACTGCTCATTTCATCTCGAACACATTTAAATATGTGGTTATTCTTTTAAAAAATGTAGCCAGTCGCCGGCATTCAAAAACATGGAATATGCTGTTATATTTCACAACTTTTGCGAAGTACCGGTACTCTGACTGGGAAATGCTGGCAAGCAAGCCGCAGACAGATCAGGGGATTCACTGTTTCATAGGCTAGGCCAGCAACAACAGACACTGGAGAGATGCAAATAAACCAGTAGAGGTTAGGTCTTTCAGATGGTCCGTTCATGCCACCTGGGAATATCAGGAACCTCCCCCATGATTACATTGTTTTTCCCACTGTGAATGTTCATGCTTTGCCGTCAGAATGTGTCAAAAACATGGATGTCACAACAAAGGTTAAAGCATACGCTCACTTATCTTAAATAAACAATGTATTTGCTTAAATATATGGTATAAGACGCTTGTGAAAGAAGAATATGCAGCTTTCAAGTGACAAAAACGGCAAATTCCCAAGTTCAGATTAAAATTGTTAGACATAAAATGATAATATATAAAATATATAATATAATATAAAATAATAAGGTGTCATAATAAATAGCAAACTAGTAATTACCTAACCCTTTGTTAATTGTTACTAACATATCTATTTGTCACAAGTTAATCGTTTTTTAATCATTAATTAAATATTAGTTGTTTGCATAAAATCTGTATGTTAATGTTTTAGCAAATCTATTAACTAATATTGTATTAATGTGTTAATAGTTAACTAAATGTCTTTTTGGCACTAATTAACAGTTATTTCTTGCATCATTTAAATGTTAAATGTTTATTTGCAAACTATATGTTAATAGAAAAGTTAATTACTTATTATTATTTAACTAATTGTTATTAAACTGTGCTTCTGCCTATCCCAATATGAACCGCTCTCCATAGGACCCTTACAATAGATAGATAGATAGATAGATACTTTATTGATCCCCAAGGGGAAATTCAAGAAAAAAACACGGAGCTACCTTGACATGCTGCCACTGTTGTCGGCTCCGGAACCGCTTGCAATAAAGTTGGTTAAGCTTAATTAATATATTAGTAGTATATAGCTATAAGCGTGGGGCCCCTTATAATAAAGTTGGTTAAGCTTAATTAATCTATTAGTAGTATATAGCTATCAGTGTGGAGCCCCTTATAATAAAGTTGGTTAAGCTTAATTAATATATTAGTAATATATAACTATCAGTATGGGGGACCCTTATAATAAAGTTGCTTAAGCTTTATTAATATATTAGTAATATATAACTAGTCAGACGGTGAAGGGACTGAGACCAAAACTGGCTTATCACATTTATTCCTTTAGGAAAAGTTAAAACAAAACAACAAGTAGTTGAATGGGCTATATTACATGCATCATTCCTATACCATCACTGTCAGCCCTACTAGCAAGGGAGACATGTGACATGGAATGTTCAGGTGCAGAGAACAACAGTTTATTAATATTCTGAGACTCACTAAACACTCACAGACGTAGACCATACGGAGGTAATGCATAAACATAATGCTAAACTAAATGTACATTCATTTCCTGCTAGACTAAATTGCACTTTCCATGCACACTAAGCTAAACTACACTGAATGCATGGAAAGTTGCTAGCGGAGTTTACAGCTAGTCACGTTAGACTCAGTGTGTAGGCTATGAACTCGTGGTCATAATGAAAACATTAATAAACATTCTCTAAGTTTCTAGAATTGCACCCAAATCTTAACAATACATGTAAAGCAACATAATACAGGTGGTATATCAAAGTTTTCAACTTAAACAACATTTTACAGTTACAAAATTAAAACAAAGTGGGGAGAGCTTTATACAGTCAACCTACGCAATGCAAAGCATACCGCTTCTGATCGGCTGCTATGGCAACAATACAAGGACAAAACGCAGCAGAGCTGCAGTATAGCGTTTCTCCAAACGGGGCTCCAAAACACCAATCTCAATAAAGCTGCTTAATTACGGCGAAAATCACATACAAACACTAAACTACATTTCTAACTTTGTTACACCCCCCTCCCCTGAATTTCACCAAATTCAAGCAGCAACCAAATAGTACTTCCAAAGGCAAAGAGTAGGCTACACTACTTTCAAACACTAGACAGAGTCACCAATTACAGGACAGCCAACCACAGAGGTATCCAATAAGGATGGAAGTGGAAGAAGAGGAGTGCAAACTCTCACACAACCAACCACTGGCAGTAGGGTGTCTTATACACCCCACAAGACCATAAAGCCATAAACCATAAATTCCATAAATTACCCACAAAGCTAATCAGAAAAGCTAGATAAATAATAATATGTCATTAACTTTTATATTAGCATATCGTTTGTAAATAATCATTTAACATTTAAATGATGTAAGAAATAACTGTTAATTAGTGCCAAAAATATATTTAGTTAACTATTAACATATATTAATACAATATTAGTTAATAGATTTGTTAAAACATTAACATACATATTTTATGCAAACAACTAATATTTAATTAATGATGAAAAAACGATTAACTTGTGCCAAATAGATATTTTAGTAACAATTAACAAATATTAACAAAGGCTTAGGTAATTACTAGTTTGCTATTTATTATGGCACCTTATTTTGGAGTGTTACCCCTTTTTGTTATCATTTTAAATCATAATTTATTTATTAAATAATCGATTGCGCCTGACTGTCCACGTGATCTGCCAAAAGACAACCCTGGACACACCCTGGACACATTATGTACCTACTTCCGGAATCTCACTTCCAGGTATGACGCATTTTAACGCAAGAGAATGAAGTGAGAGAATGAAGAGATGCCATCATGATACAGCGCCTCGCCCACGAGATCACAACATCTGTCATTTTGAAAGGATAGCCACCAGAACACGTTCATTGTTTGTGTTGTTAGCAGAAGAGGTTGTTGTGATTCTGCACTACTAAGATGCCTGGAAGACACTGCTGTGTGAAAAACTGTTCCAGTGCATCACACGATTGTCGTGGAAACCTTAGATACCATGGGTTGCGTTTTTGTTTCCCCACATGGAAAAAGATGAGGCAAAACTAAAGCTGCATAAGCTAAGGGGAAAATATTTTAGGACCATCAACGCTAGCCTATATAATATTATCCATAAGCCTAACATGTGCAGTAGGCTAAAACCTTTCTGGCTACTCAGATATTGGTTGAGAAATTAAATAAAGGAACAAACACAAGTTTACCCGACTGCTGTTCCCGCTATTCATTCTCGTGAAGTTTCTTCTTCAGTTTCTCATGCCCTGAATGGTAATTCGGTTTCATGATCATCTTCTTAATGTATGAGACACTGTGGCTTTACTGTAGCTTGACACAAGGGGAGAGGGGGGGTGGGGCATTCATACCTGTGGGGCCCTATACGCAACTTGCGTAGCATACCCTTAGGGAGAACCGGCCCAGGGGCCGGATTCACAAACATTTTCTTAAGATATATCTAAAGTAGATTCCTAAGAAAAAAAAGAAGTTCTTAAGAATATAAAAAAAAAAAAAAAAAAAAAAACTTAAGAACTTCTCAGATGAGAATGGCCTGCATCATTCATCAACACCTACCGTCAAAGGATGTCTTACGTAATAATCATAAGAAGAAAGTTAAGATAAAAAAAACTTTTTTTCATGAATATCAAATCTTCTTAAATTTGGTCTTAAGACAAAAGCCACTTAATAAGTGGCTTTGTGAATCCAGCCCCTGGTCATTGGTGATTAATTCCAGTTGCTGTATGGCATTTGGTCTAACTGTATGACTGTAGGTCTTCTTTCATGTTTATAACAGGGTCTTATAACGCAGGGTTCATGTGAAGTGTTACTGTTATAAGATGGGTGCGTTAAGACACAGTCCTTTGTTCTACTGACTAAGGCCCAGAATACACGTACCTGGATATTTTTTTTTAAACAGATATTTCCCTATCCACATCTTTTTTTTATTCTGTCCACAAGACATTTGTTTCAAAAACAGCCGGGCTACACCAGTGCAATTTACGCGATCTGTTCAGTTGAATTGGCTACACCTTGCACACATTCAAAACAATTACACCAATTTACAATCCGCCAATGAAACGCTTCAATTGTACGCCTGGTGCAGCCCAGCTCTAAGATGCAAACAACTGACATTGTGACGATATCTCCAATTGTCATGTTGACTATTGTTGCTGTTCTTTCTAAAGATGTATTCACACTATATACGAGTATGCTTGACCCCCATCTGTACCGTGCCCGAGTTAGCGGCCTCTGACTGGGGGTACAACCAGTAAGGGAGAACATGGTAAGTTGAGCATAGGGCCAGGGTAGGATGAGCCACCCCTGTTTTCTAGGAAACCGTAAACAAATTTGATGTGACAGCATTTTAAGGAAGAGGAAATTGTTCCTTACAATCTGTGGAAAGGTACAACACATATGGCAAATGTGGTAAAACTATATGTGTAAAAATATAATAGTTTGCTCTCCAAGTGGATTCCATTCATGTCCAAAGTTAGGGTGATTTAGAGAAAACGTGAGAAATGTATTCATTAAATTGTTGTTTTAAGAAAATTAAAGTGTTTTTACCTGAAATCTTTGTTTTGGACCTACTTACCCCACACCTAGGCTCATCTTATCCCACATACTGTATGGTGTAAGTTGTGCCAGAATACCAACTTTTTTACCCTTACAAGTTATCAAAGAATTGTTGGTTACAGAAGTTGTAGAAAACTTTTTGTTTGGTGTGAAGGTTACAAAACAAAATCTCTTTGACATATTAGAATGATGAAGAATGTAAAAAATGGCTCATCTTACCCCAATCTCCCCTACTGATTACAAGGGCCCTTGAAAAGTCTGGAATATATTTTATTTTACCTGGATATTTTAATTTCCTTATTAAATGTCATAATAAATGTCAGGTGAAATGTAAAGTTAGTGTATTAGCTGAATAACTTGTTTGATTGACTGACTACATTTTGTATACAAAAAAGTGAAGACTATCTAAAGTCTCACCCACACCTTGCTAAATGCGCCAAATGGTTAGTCCATCTGCACGCAGTTTATTTATGTTGTTTATGTATGTGAAGTTGTGCATCAATGCTAGTGGTGGAGCGCAAAGTATTCTGCTGTACAAATGTCTTTCTCCAAGAAAGTTAAACAGGCTACCAATAAAGAAAGGAAAGACAGGAGGAGAGCAAACAAAATCAGGGGAAGAGATTGTTAACAGACTTCTTTTCCAAGAAAGGTGAGCACAAACTAGAACACGAAATCCATGGTGCTTAACCAGAGTGCGAATTACCCCACCATAATTGGGGGGTACTGCTCCTTCACTTCTTCTATGACCATCATGGTCCACTACCATATCAATCCCCATCGTGATCGCCAAGTGCAACATGTGTTGTGCAACACACATACAAGGTCTAAACATGAAACAAACTGATAATCAGTAGGCTACAATGAAATATTTCATTGTTATTATCCAAAAGAAAACTGTTTTGATCAACTCTCAAAAGTTAGAAGTTAGAAGAAGTGCACTGAAATACCATTCTAATTACTAGTAAAAGTAATACCTTTACAAGAAGCCTATTGCCTATTTCATGAAATATTGATTTGGTTTATTTTTAGATTTCATAAGACCTGGAGGTAAGACCCAACCCTCTTATATACTGTATAAACAGAAAACAATTTTCCATTATAGTCTATGGTAGTCAGAGTCAAATCAACACAATTGCTTAGAGATATGTGAAACCTGAGCAATCTTTAATGTGATTAAGGAGCATAGCCTACTATGAAAAAACATACTACCACAGAAGAGAGCGGTAACCTACAAGAATCCGATAACCAGAACAAGCTGGGTATCATCAACACTACAGTATCCTACTAGGGGTGTAACGGTACACAGAAGTCACGGTTCGGTTCATACCTCGGTTCGGACATCACGGTTCGGTACGAGTTCGGTACAATGGAGGGAAAAGCAAAACAAAAATGCAGAAAGCATTTTTTTTTTTGTACATGTCTCAGGCTGTACCACCTAGTGACATACAGTCTCTTCCCTGAGCTATCTGAACAGCCTGAAGTGTGTAAGATGTAGTCTAAACAGTACAATAAGTACCCAGACTCCATCTGTAACTTGTAAACAAAATAAGACAATCAGCTATAAAACTGAAAATAGGCCTACAGCATCTCTTATTTCTGAAAGTGCAAATTACATAGAAAAATTATTTTTAAAAATCCACTTAAGCAAGACCTTCAACATCTGTGTTTAGTTGTATATGGAAGGGTACAGTTTGCCTCAATATTTTTTTGTATTGTGTGTAAAGTAATAATCTAGCCTACTAACTGTGAAAATATCACAATATTTTGCCTTTTTTTAAAAAACGAAATTGCTCCTTTTATTTCATAAACAGACTACAACTAGAAGTCACGTGACTTTGCCCTTTGACGTTAACTCACCGTAGCATGGTTTGTTTATTAGCCTGGTTAGCGTTGTCACTTTATTTTGCTGTCTATGCACTTAACACTACCAGCTCCTCATGTGAGAAGTTACAAATTACCTCAACATAAAGGTAATTACCACGCGATTTAAATAGCTTTCTGTCATTACGAAATCATTTAATTTAAGCCATAGGTTTTGGCCCTATTTGTATGTGTATCCAAAGGCTGCTGAAGCGCAGGGTAAGTTTTTTCCCCTCGTTTCAGTGATTGGTAGCCTACATCATCTGGGTGATGGCTTCGAATATGTGTAGCATTTTTTCCACTCACATACCCAACAACTGCTGATCAACGCCGACACACAGTTTCATCTTATCCACCACTCTTTCGCCTGTACTAACGTTACTGTAACTGAAGTTCTCAAACTTGCGATCTTAAAGAGACCAGCGGATCCTCTAACTCTTGTGGGTCTAACCTTAGTGCTGCTAATGACTGACAGACTCGACCGACGTCCTGACAAAAAAAAACATAGGCGCCAATCAGAGCTTCAGAGCTAAGGCGAGGCTAAAGATTAGCGTTAGGTGTCGCTAAAGAACTCCCGTAACTCTCGCTACTTAACAGTAATTGCGCATGACATTAATTAATCCGCACACGAGTTTTATTTATTTTTATACCGTGTATTCTCCGTGTAAATTCATGCACCGAACCGTGACGCCCATACCGTTTCGGTTCAATACGAATACATGAACCGTTACACCCCTATATCCTACTGTACAAATGAGTCACATATACACATGCACACATACACTTTTCCTTTTCCTCATAGTGTCTCTGTGAATAAAATCAAATCCTAGTTTCATTAAGATAGTATCAGGGTTCTCAGATGAAACTAGATTGAACTAAAAATATGAAATAATAGAATGTAAACAATACAAACCAATTAAAAACAAATTCAAATACTAGCATGTACTATTTAGCCTAGGCTACTTGGCTCTTTTTATGTTTCCACAGGTTTCACTGATGTTATGTAGGCTTAGCTACATCAGACCCTCTTGTGCATAATATAAAAACAACACAGGATCTGTGCCAAACTAATTTCAAAAGGGCACAAAAATGTAGGCTATTCAAGATAAAATGAGAATGGACAGCTAGCTGCTAGGCTATGGACTGGAGTTCATCTCCTTGGAAATGACAATCGATTTTACCTCACCACAATGTAAAATAATAATAATAAATGATTTAAATAGAGAATTTTCTTGCTAACTAACCTTGGTAACTAACCAAGGTCCATTTTACTAGCCTCAGTGGGTAAGTAGCCAGTAATTAAAAAATGTATGAAGACGTGACATGAGCTATGAAAGAACAAAACACGTTAATACATGAAGGTTGTAAAATAGCACATTTTTAACAAGCTAGACGTCTGCTAGCAACTTACATTTATGTCAGCAAAGGCTACTGGAGGAATCTATCTAGCGTTTTGTCATTCAACGTTAACACTTGCTTGAGAAGTTGAAGTCGTTCTCTATCTCCGTTGCTTCTAGCGCCACTGTGGTTTAAAATGGTACGGTCCATAATAGGGGTGTCTGAAATCGCTTTACATTACATTTTTCCTAGTGAAAATAGGAGTTGACTTGTATTGTAGCCAACTGTAATGATATTTTTTCACAATATCAGAAAAATGATCTGACCCCCCCAAAACTGATATTTCTGTCTATTTGGGGGGTACTGGGTCTTAATTGGGGGGTATAGTACCCCCCAGTACCCCCTGTAATTCGAACTATGTGCTTAACTGTTTGAATGATCGTTAGTGCTGAAAACCTACTGAGACAACCCATTGAAAGAACAGCAAATTCACTTTCAAATGTTATGAATGTAATCCAAGGTAAAGGCTGAATAAATAAACGGTACACTAACTACGCTGTTTGCATGTATATACACTATTATAATAGTGGCCTAATTTTGAAACATGTTTAACTTTAAATAAATAAATAAATGATAGCTATACAATAAAATTAGCAATAATGGGCTAATAAGTGTCATAGGTACAGTAGCTTAGACTACATATCATGCCAACATTATTGCTGCATCAGATTTATGTAGAAGCAGATCTTAACATTGTGAAACACATGGCCCTCAGTTTCAGAAACTGACCCCTCATCATCCTTTGTGGATTTGAAACAAGGTGAGCTTGTTTAGCCATTTTGACTTGAAGGTTATCTTAGTGTTTTATTATATTAGGTTATAATTAGGATAAGAGGCAAAGGTAGAGAAATATGTCATAGCAGGAATGACTATGCAGAGGGCCCAGGATCTTGTGCTACACCCCTAATGCTAGACCTCCAAAGATCAGTTCGTTTGACTGGTGTGTCCCGAGCATTGTGCGCTGATCCGTGCCTGGGCCCGCTTGAAGAGGTGAACTCAGGCGCAGTACGCATCTAGTATCATATAACAACATACACCCCAGCATGGATCTCAAACATGATGTCAATGATGGGACGGTATACTGTAAGTGAACCATACCTAATGTGAGTACGCCCTAAAAGTCTCTTCACTTAAGAATTTATTTTAAATATGTATCCATTTGAGAGAGTTAAAACACTGTTTGGATAAAAGACCCAAACACATTTAATATCATGCCTGGGTATATGTATCCAGGCTTACATTTGGTCATCATTCTACATGACTGCTTTCTCTTTCACACAATCACACTGTACAGGCTTCCTACAAGGCCATTTGATTTACAATGTGATGCTATTCTTATTAATGACACTTTTAGTCTTGGAAATGATGTGATCCATCATATAGTGAAGTGGAAAGCATTGCTAAAAGGTTCTCTTTTTTTATTGAAAAGCATGTAGTGACAGAAAGGAATATTTCACACTGTTTTATCTAGCAGATCAAAGAAATTATGAAAAGAGTACCTTGAATATGACAGATGCCTGTGTACCTTTCATCTGCATTTTAAATCACCTAGCTCTTTCATCTCTCCAACTCCCCTCATGTCTATAGTAGAAAGTATTCTTAGTAGACTACACGTACATCTTACATCTTGCATCACTCAGATTGCTGTAGACTGTAAACTAATCACACAACACTGAATGCATCCACTTTTAACTGAAACTAACAACTGGTTATTCTACAAGGTTTTGGATAACAGTTCAACAAATGCTTGTATTTATATATTTATCTATAATTCCACACACTTGCATGTAAGGAGGAAAAGGTGTGTGTCTGTGTGTGTGTGAGAGAGAGAGAGAGAGAGAGATAGTGTGTGTTTGTGTGTGTGTATACATGCCACAGACTGATTTTCAGATCCAAATGTTTGGCCTTGTCTACTGACTTATATACACTTGCATATTACGAGTATTTACTTGTTGCCACCGATTCAGTCAGCAGCTCAAAGTGGAATCTCCAGGGAGGACACTTTCATTGCTGAGAAGTCACCTGGCATGCAAATGAAGACAGTCCACATCAACTAAAAGGTATTTGACGCCCACTGTGCGAATGAAATGTGTTTATTTGTTGTTTTTGTCACATTTTAATAGCCTTGTTCAGACAATGAGCGGCTTGCTGGGGGCATTTGGCGTTTCCTGATTAAAGCATGTCCCTGGGCATGAGGCCTCGCCACTCGGAGCGCCACGGGCTCCCGCGTGCCAATTAAATCTCACCGCGCTCGGTTCTCGATGCTTGGGCACGGGCACAGGCTAATTTTAGGGTGGTCCTATTTGGCTGGATGCTGCCGATGCTCTCTCTCTCTCTCTCTCTGCCTGTCTCTCTCTCTCTCTCTCTATCTGTCTGTCTGTCTGTGACAGACAGCGATGGCCTGTGCAGGCTGCGGGGAAGAGACCCGCAATCAGGGGGCCGCCGCCCGTGCCAAGCCATCTGCTCACATCTGAAGAGTCCAGAGAAAGTGAATCAGAGACAGAGAGAGGGATAGAGAGAGAGATGAACAGAGAGAGAGGGATAGAGAGAGAGATGAACAGAGAGAGAGATAGATAGCACCAAGTTTGGAGATGAGAACATTGATCTCCACAAATGTCAGACACCTATCACAGCAACATTCTGCCAGCTCATGTCATATGACTTGGCCAACAGCTTATAATTTTAATATAACTAGATTGATGTTAGTTTTCAAGGAGTCAAAGATAACGCCACTTTTTGAAAAGGATATAAGAGGTAAAAGTGGCACAACTAAGTTTAGATATAACAGCCTCTTTGCAAAGACTACAGAGATCAAGTCTAAAAAGGATTCTCACACCCTCACACTGGAGGGTGTTAAACCTTTTCATCTTCCACAACTCTGAATTCGAATGCGTTCTCTTAGCGTCACGCGGAGCGTCGACACAAACAAGGCCATCCTGGCAGCCTGAGTGGGACGCGTGCCTCTCTCCCTCTCTGCGCGCCGGGTGAAAACCGTGGCGCTGCGCTGGTATCCACTTTCATTTCCCTAATGTTCTTACTGCCGCTGAGGCTGACATGTGACGCAGGGTATCAATTATTTTCTCCTTCTCCCCTGCCACTCTTCTCTCTCTCTCTCTCTCTCTCACACTCTCTCTCTCTGTCTTTCTCTTTCTCACTGTCTCTCTCTTCCCCGGTCTTTCTTTCTCGCCGTTCACAAAGAACAAACGGTGACTTTGAGACGGCTGAACACAGGGGGTTCAATGACAGCCAGGCTCGCAGACAATAACACATAAAACAAAGCATAACAAAGATGATACATGTTACGCTGTGGAAGGTTTATGTGTCTGTGTGTGTGTATGTGTGTCTGAGTGAGAGAGAGAGAGAGAGAGAACGTGTGTGTGTGTGTGTGTGTGTTAATGAGTGTGTGTGTGTGTGTGAATGAGTGAGAGTGAGTGAGTGAGTGAGTGAGTGAGTGAGTGTGTGTGTGTGAATGAGTGAGTGTGTGTGTGTGTGTGTGTGTGTGTGTGTGTGTGTGTGTCTGTATTGGGGACGTGCTGTTGAAGGCTGAGGCAGACAGTGGTTACTTCTTCCTCTTCTTCTCCTTCTACTTCATCGTTTGTTCAGTTTAATCATCCCGTGTTGAGGGTGGCGCTCCCTGGGTGGGGTAAATGCACGTGGCCAATTTAGCTACTTCTGTTTCTGCTTGCTAGCTTGTTCCTTTGGCCCATTTATATTGGCTATGCACATTCTTTCCTCCCAGACCAGTCAGACAGTCTTGTTTTTAGTAAGTTGAAGGATTATATATTTAGGGCCAGATGTACTAACGCTTTTGCGCCCACTTCAGGCGTATTTGTTTCGCAATGTGCGTGTAATATCATTGCGAGGTATGTACAAGGTATAGGCCGCAATGATGTAAAAACGCAAACTGCCTGTCGCGGGAGCTGAAAGTGGCAGATTGCGTTTGTCATGCCATGCATTCATGGGAGGATCCAGGGAAAGTGGGAGTTTAGCGTAAAAAGATGAGAGGGGAAGAGTAAAGAGCGCCTAATTATGTATTACGCGGTATGTAGCCTACAAAGACTGCTCCTGAAAGCGCACGTCTATTCTGCGCCTAAATATATACGCCTTGTAAAAGCAGGTGTTAATCCAAATTGCAATTCAATGCGTAAATAAGAGAACCTTTCAAAGACAACAGAATCGCTATTTAGAGCACCAGTTTTTGTGGTGAAAGTATTTGTACTACCAAAAGCAACCTTAACTTTCGTTGGCCTTTCGAATGTCTTACTTTCACTTTCACGTCATTCACTTAAACTTTCCTACTTGCTAGATTTGACCAATCTTCCATAGCCGACGTGCACAAGTAGTTTGAGTAGAACTACTGATCTTCATTATCTCCCTGCTTGTTTACATCTTATCATGTATGGTATTATTTCATGATCGCTAAACGTTTGATTCTTTTTAATGTTGTCATCAGTTAACTGCGCTTGTATGTAGGCACTGCCATTCAGTTGTGGACGTTCGAAAATTTCGTTTATGGGCGGAGAAAGGCAGAGAAAGGTGCAGTTTACACTAAGGATTGAACGATTGATAAATACGACGGAAACTTGGGTCTGACAGCGTTCGCAATCTGCGGTGTGTCCATGACGCTGATAACGCTACTTTCGCAAATGTATGTACATCTGGCCCTTAGAGTGGTAAGTGGAAACTGTTTATTTATTTATTTGGCAACAGGCTGAGGTTGAAAGCTACACCAAATAGTTTGTGAATGAATATGTAACGTGGCATGTTGAAGTTCTACTGTATGTTCACTGCAAGTTCACTGTTGTTGATAAACAACGACTTTTGAATAGAAATAGGATGTCAGGAAGATTTCACTATATGATTTATTGCATAAACAATATAGCAACTTACTTTAATGGTAACTACTGATTATTAAAGGTGCAGTCAGCATTTGTACGCAATTTCAAGCCCATATGTTTTTGTCACATTCAGCAATCAACTCCACATGACTGCTAGCTGCCCATTCCGTGAGTACACTGTAAAAAAAAAGAAAGTGGGGGCAGCCTGTCCCCTTAACAAAAAAAAACCTTGCATGGATTTTTTCCAGGAATACTAAATGTAGGGGTGTGCTACCTCTCTGGCGTGTTTCATTTGGTCCTTGGATCTAATAAAATGTTCGTTGTTTTGGACAAAAGTGTCTGCTTATATAGTTTATTACATTTAAATATAAACATAAACACAAACAAAACAGATTTCCTGTGCAATAGTTGACTGCACCTTTAAGTGATGTAATGCTAAAATACGACTTTAATATAAAGTACCATAAACATAAAAACCCTGCACTGTTTTTTTTTTTTTGTATTCATAATTGGTAGTCTGGTTGCTGTCTTTTCAAAGTGCATGCTAGGTCTGAGAGTTTTGTGTTTCTGTCTTTCAGTAATTGCAAAGGTCCATTTCGCCCTGTTCTGTCAGTCTCATTTAGTGCAACATCAAACTAATAAACAACAGTGGGAGGTAAATACACCTTCTCGGCTAATTTCAACAGTTGTGAGCCACTTATGACAGCACATAATTATGACCGCCGCGCAGCGAAGCGGCGGTCATATAGGTTTAGTCAGAATTTTTTATTTATTTATTTATTTATTTATTTATTTTTTCGCATGCCCAAATTGAGTCAAAAATGAGTCCCGGGACACTGAAAGACCGGGGTACACGAAACTTGGTGGGCATGTAACCCCACATGGATAGCATGGAACCATCGTTTTTCGTTTTGATCTGTAGCCCCCCCGCTTGACTGGACCCCTCGAAAGGAGGGTAGGGCATGTGAATATCTCGAAAACCGTAGGGTTTAGGAGGACCATTTTTTGTTTGTATGTTGATCTCATTCCCATGTCAACCCATTCCATAACCACTCATTTTATGTATAGCGCCACCTAGTTAAACACAAAAAAGTAAAAATGAGGTGTTGTAATTGAAGGTATCTGTGACCTAACATAGTCAAAACTGCACGAAATTGGAAGTGTAGGATCAATATGACACCCTCTGTATGCACGCCAAATTTTGTGGAATTCCGTTCATGGGGGGCCACACAATAAATTAATTTATGTTACTATACACCAACTGGCCTGTAGGTGGCCGGAGACAGTTTTCTGTGAATATCTCGAGAACCGTAGGGCCTAGGAGGTCCACCTTTTTTATGTATGTTGGTCTTAAGGGGGCATGTCAACCCATCCCATTACCACTTATTTCATGTTTAGCACCACCTAGTAAAAAATTAAAAAGCAAAAAATTAGGTGTTTTCATCACAATATCTCTGGCTGACAAGGTCAAAACTGCACGAAATTAAAAGTGTAGGATCATTATGACACCCTCCGAATGCATGCCACGTTTTGTGTACTTTCGTTCATGGGGGGCCTTACAATAAAATAATTTATGTGTACATTTAATGACGTACACCAACAAGGATTCCCGGGACACTGAAAGACCGGGGTACACAAAACTTGGTGGGCATGTACCCCCACATGGATAGCATGGAACCGTCATTTTTCGTTTTGATCTGTAGCCCCCCCGCTGGACTGGACCCTCCGAAAGGAGGGTAGGGCAGACACAGTTCTCTGTGAATATCTTGAGAACTGTAGGGCCTAGGATGACCATTTTTTTCCGTATGTTTGCCTCCAGGGGTCATGTTAACCCATTTCATGTGCACACATGTGCACAAACAGATACACACACACACACACATACATTCACAGTAATCATACGTATGACACATACTCACACAGTAGACATATGTACGCTTGCATGCACAGGCACATACGCAGGCACACACACAAGCACGCACAAACACACACACACACACACACACCCACACACATAACATAAACATAACACAAACAATCAAGAATTTCTCAGAATTATGAACAGGCAAGATGGAGGTGGGGTTGTATAAAATGAATTTTACATGTGAACTCTATGAACTAATCATGTTTTGGTACTTGTAGTCTAGCAGATACCAGTGAGAATTGAGTGTGGATAATGCAATTTAGTGAGACAGTTAGAATCATATAGGCCTTTCAGCGTGATTTCTTTTTGTGGAAAAATTGTGCTGGACTGGACGGCGGTCATATTTTGTACCGCTCTGCGGTACATCTAGTTGTTCTTATTTTTGTTCTTTATTATGACCGCCGCGCAGCATGTCCAAATTTCTGTCAATGATTCCCGGGACACTGAAAGACCGGGGTAGACGAAACTTGGTGGGCATGTAACCCCATATGGATAGCATGGAACCATCGTTTTTCATTTTGATCTGTAGCCCCCCCGCTGGACTGCACCCCCCGATAGGAGGGTAGGGCAGACACAGTTTTCTGTGAATATCTCGAGAACCGTAAGGTTTAGGAGGACCTTTTTTTTTTTTGTATGTTGATCTCAAGGGGCCATGTCAACCCATTCCATAACCACTCATTTCATGTATAGCGCCACCTAGTTAAACACAAAAAAGTAAAAATGAGGTGTTGTAATCGCAGGTATCTGTGACCTAACATAGTCAAAACTGCACGAAATTGGAAGTGTAGGATCATTATGACTCCCTCTGTATGCACGCCAAGTTTCATGGAATTCCGTTCATGGGGGGCCACACAATAAATTAATTTATGTTACTATACACCAACTGGCCTGTAGGTGGCCGGAGACAGTTTTCTGTGAATATCGAGAACCGCAGGGCCTAGAAGGTCCACATTTTTTTATGTATGTTGGTCTTAAGGGGGCATGTCAACCCATCCCATTACCACTTATTTCATGTATAGCGCCACCTAGTTAAAAATTAAAAAGCAAAAAATTAGGTGTTTTCATCACAATATCTCTGGCTGACAAGGTCAAAACTGCACGAAATTAAAAATGTAGGATCATTATGACACCCTCCAAATGCATGCCACGTTTTGTGTACTTTCGTTCATGGGGGGCCTTACAATAAAATAATTTATGTGTACATTTAATGACGTACACCAACAAGGATTCCCGGGACACTGAAAGACCGGGGTACACAAAACTTGGTGGGCATGTACCCCCACATGGATAGCATGGAACCGTCATTTTTCGTTTTGATCTGTAGCCCCCCCGCT
>NW_027468598.1:22041467-22201467 GCF_046254945.1 Alosa pseudoharengus | reverse complement strand
CAGCCGCCACACGGAGCCGTGGATGTCTGCCATCGGGCTCCCCCGGTGCCAAGCTCCCTGCCCTGGCCATGCCCACACTGCTTTTCCCTGCCATGCTCTTTTTTCCGCTGTCCTGACCAAGCCTCTTGACCCTCCAGTGGCACCAGGCACCTAGAGAGAGAGAGAGAGGGAGGAAGGGAGAGAGAGAGAGAGACAGCTGCATTTTTCAGGCCTGGCCACACTCGGTTTTTAATTTGGGTCACCGTGTCAGCGAGGAGTCCAGGGCTGGGGCCTTCCTGCTCTGGTCACCTCCGCTGCACCGGCAGTCCAGAGGACGTGCACAGGACAGGGGAGGGACAAGTTTAAAGAAATATGAACTGGCTAATGTCATTACGGGAGGTTTAACCCGGATGAAATTGTTGTATTTTATAGCTCTCTCTATATGCCCCTGTGCGAATGGTGAGAAGGTGGGTGGGGGTGGGAGGTGGTGTGGATGGGGAGGAAGAGGAGGGGCGAAGGAGGGGACGAGTGAAGAGCAAGGTCCGTTTCCCCGGCAGCACCGGTGGAGGGAGCGTCAATGATTTCCATTTCACGGCCAGGTGAGCACATTCAGCTGGGCCCTGATGGGGGGCAGCGAGAGGGGGCGGCCGAGTCAGTCAGGCCGCCAGGATGTGTCACGGCACAGAGCAGCCGGACCTGCTGCCCTCCTCTCTCTCTCTCATTCTCTCTCTCTCTCTTTCTCTCTCTCTCTCACACACACATAGTCATACAAATTCTAGCACTCTCACACACACACATACACTGAAGCACACACACACAGAAGGAGCCTCCACAGGAAAGCGCGCCACTTCCATCACACTTCTCATTGTTTTTGCAGATCGATTAACGAGGAAGCTTTTAACACCACAGCGAGCAGAGATGAATCTCTGGAAAGTGGCATGCAAAGAAATAGATTTCAGACAATGCTGACGACTATATCCGAGCCAGATCAGGGGAATAAATATGATGTCATAGAGTGAAAAAATCATGTTTTCCTTTTTTACAATATCTCAATCCCTTAATGAAACCTTATTGTGTCCATTGTAACTTTTCCGGAGACTGTATTCATAAATAACTTGTGCAGATGTTCCAGTCTCTCTAATGACTGCCAGTCATCACTGGTCTAATTAGGTCTGTCTGCTTGTTGCCTTCGTCAATTTAGCCATCTGTGTGGCGTGCATTATTATCACCATTAACAAACAAAATAGCCTTGCGGCCCATTTCAGAAATGCGAATCTAATGTGTACGACATTTCAGTCCATGTGTCTCGATGGAGACCCTCAACCTCCCAAATATGCTGTCAATACAGCATAAAAAAGATATATAAAAAAAAAAAACAATGGAGAGTATTGTCTGGGTGGGGAATGGGCTGTGGTATGTGTGTGTCTGTGTGTGGGGGGTCCAGTTCTTTTAACAAGCCTCGGAGGGATGCCAGGATTTAGCCACTGTTTATGTTGCTTAATTAGCCGAATTCCCTCATCTGGGTTTCCAGGAGAGCCACCTGTATAGCGCACCTAAAAACAGACGTGCGGCGTGGCACCTCCTCCCTGGGGTCTGTCAAATCAACATCCGCTAATGCCTCCTCAGCTGGGATTGACTGGCATTTACTCAGAGAAGGGCACAAAAAACAACAGCAGGCGCTATAGCGCCCACACACACACTCTCTCCCTGTCTCACACATTTGCTCTCTGTCACTCATACACTCATGCGAACTCATACAGATATGAAAACATGACAACCTTAAACAAATATCAGTATTTGGTTGAGATAAACACACACGCACAAACACAGTAAGAAAATGGTAGTGATTTGTTAGAATGAAAGCTAAATCATGGTGTTTTTAAGGTCAGATTATGTACTTTGAGGGATTACACAGCAACAACATAAAACGGACAGCTTGTCTTCCTGCGAAATGCAATAAACGAAAGCTTGAGAGGATAATTCGATACTTGGAGGAAACAACCACGTTCTAATTTTTACAGATTACCATCTGTTTATTTGATTCTCCTTTTCCCACAATCCGGGTCAGCTCGGGCAGATTAAAGACCATCTTAAGCCTAAATTGCATGTCAAGGACTCTATTACAGACCAGCCAAAAGGTATCTGATTTACATGAGCAACTCTAGCAGGATCCATAACAAACAGACATGTTTACATCCATCTTTAATCTTCGTCCACGGTAAATCTCATTGCACACATCCGCGGATTATCAGATGGAGTGACGCTACCTGACCGAAGTAACTCTGCCAGTAAATTGAGGCTAAACTTTGGACCTCTTTTGAACACAGCCGAGCCAATCAGTTCTATTTCAAAGCCTTTCCATTAGGGGAAAATCAGAGTGTGGCAGCTAGTCCATGAAAGCAGGGGGCCATATTTCACTTGTGCTCATTTCGCTCTAATCACAAGGGTTAACTACACAGGGAATAATTGGATCTCTACGCAGACCCTCGGGTTCTTTGTGGAAAGGCTTGGATTCCACTATCACAAATTCTTCAGAAGACCAAAAAAAAAAAATCAATAATAAACTTATTTGTCTCTTACTGTTTATTGCTTGCACAGTATAACTCCATATATACTCCATATAAAAGGGTGCTCTGGCATTCAAAATAAGATTTCTTTATTTATTTTTCTTTTTTCTTCTTTTTTTCTTTTGGGAGTTCTAGGTTTCTAGGAGAATCTGAATGTGGCTGAGGTATCAACAGATGTCTTAAGGCGGTGTGAGACACACTGCCCTCATGGCCCACCTCAAATCCACTGTGGGTGTCAGTTCACTCACACACTGTTGAAAGAGATTTGCCCTGACATGTATTTTTAAATTAATTTATTTATTCAGTTTGGTTGAATAGAGAACCTATACTACAGTGTTTTCATATAAAAATTTAAGGAGTGAGCCAGCCTTTCTTGGCTATGAGAGCATACCATTCACACAACCCCTTTATTGACCAACTCTGATTTTATGCATGGTAGATGGTGCAACTACAGCAAGATGTTCAATACTGTCAAGCACCCCCCCAGACACACATACACATATGCACACACACAAACCTTCACACCCACCCCTCTCTCTCTCTCTGTCTTTCTTTCTTTCTTTCTTTCTCCTTCAGCATTACTTCTCACAAGTTTGATACTTGAGTTCATTCTGTGATGTGGGAGAGCTGCTGTTTGCCATATCGACTGCACATAGGTAGTCATAACGACTGCACATTGGTAGTCATAACGACTGCACATAGGTAGTCATTTGTTCTTTTTGCCACCTAATCAATGTCCCCAGAATAAAGCAAGGAGGTCGTCCCCAAAGGTCACGATCACTGTTACACAACACACACACAAACATGCTCACACACACACACACACACACACACACACACACATGCTTACGCATACATACAGAGACAGCACACACACACACACACACCTTCCTTTGTGCAAAAATTTGTAATGTGACCTTGCCTCGAAGGAACTTTATCAATGCCAGCATCTCAGCAGTTACGGGTGAGGTGGCCGGGAATGGCTGTTAACTGTCAGCTTATTTTCCATAAAGTGCAAAACGCAATAAAAAAAGTCCTGTAATAAATAAATAAATAAATAAAAACCCAGAAAGCAAAATACAATTCCTTGCGCGTCCATCTTCAAAGATTACGCGCTCCCGGAGATGACATGCCAAAGGATTTAGAGACTCAATAAAACACCAAAGTATTTCTGAGCTTTCTTTAAACTCACCTTGTGAGGGTGAAACTAAATTGTAATCATATGGGTGGTAAACCACAATGCGGATAAAAGCTGAACAAATAACAAAAAACGCTATCTTTAAAACTCAGTGCATCCTGGCATTGAACTTGGCTTTAATTACAAAGCATAAAGCCAAATAGCACAACATAACAAACCTCATCTGAGCGAACGTCATCATCCTTAATCCAAGTATACCCCACCATCCATTCGCTGTTTAATTTTGATGGCCTGTCCCGTCCAGAAGAATAAAATGGATTCTGCTCTGCCAAGCTAATTTTCCTCAGTGACACAGCGTAATAGATTATACAGACAGGCTTGCAACAGTGTCACTGGACCGATGATGGAGTGTTATCATTCCTCCACAAGCTATGATCAATCACCGTGGATCAATTGGAGACCAGTCATCAAGGGGGAAGCGTGCCACAGCCCGACAGGGAGACAGTGCAAATTTAGGACACAGTTTCCGTGTTGTCAGAATACAGATGACCCCACGTGCCATACTATTTCAAATATGGAAGAAATAATGCATTACTTGAGATTGCATCCTGTCAGTGAGGCGGCATGACTTGCACCTTGGGCTGGGTAGGCAATGGTAAGGACTGGCCACAAACAATGACAAATCAAATCACACACAAAACAAAAATTTTGTGTGTATTATTTATTTATTAATATTGGTCTTTTGTATTCTGAAGCAAGCCCACTGAAGTAATTCTCAACATGTGCCATGTGCCTCCATGCATAATTAAAACTAAATTCTACAGCATTTGCATAACTTAATGACAGTCTATCTTACTTAATTAGACTGCGGGAGAGAGAGAGAGAGAGAGAGAGAGAGAGGTGGGAGTGGAGGGGGGTTGGTAGGCATTCTCCTAGTCAGGACAGACAGAGCTTTGTGGATGTGGGGAACTAGTGAAGTCACTCAGGCCTCTGGGCCATTATGGTAACGGCAATCGGGGGAATCAAATAACGTTGGAGTGAAAAAAAGGGCCGTATCTCCTGGAGACCAGGTCCGCTAATAGACAGTTCTCTACAGAGCATTGCCCTAAGTCATTGTCAAACCCCGCACTCCAAACATCCTTAACACCCCCCCCCCCATCCACACACACACACACACACACACACATACATGCACACACACACACACCCACACATACACACACACACAGAGACACACACACCACTCCTCCAAGAACACCCCACCAGCACCAGGCTCCTCTAAAAAAACAGCCCTTCCAGCCTCAGTGCCCAGGGAGAGTACATCAACACAGCTGGATCAGAGGCATCAATCTCAGTCCGCGTGCTGGATGGGCCCTCTCATAGCATCATGCCCTGGGGAGCCGCCCCCCCCCCCCCCACTCCCCACCCCCTCAAAAAAAAAAACGGAAGTGGACGGATGGGCGGGTAGCTTATCCCTGTCTGAATGGGTGGACAAGTGGGTCTGGGTGGGGTGGGTGGATGGTGGGGTTGATAAGAGTCTGTGTAGGGGAGAGAAAGGGGTGGGAGATGAGAGATAAGACAGCATGCATTTGGAGATCCAATTTTGTCATTTCTTTGTGATCGTAGATCCTGACTTGAATGCAGTAGAGGTGCAAATTGTAGGATTGAGTTGCATATTGAATTAAGCACCGCGGGGTAAATAAATGCAACTTAAAGCGCCATTGGGTTTTCAAAGTCATCCACGGTAAAAGACTGTAAAGCTGTATCGCATTTTGATAATTGCATTATTTTTCTCGAGTTGTTGCGGACTTATTTCCCCGTTGAGCCTGTTAAATGAGGAAAGTTTGCTCCACCAAGAAAATAATAACCCCTTCGAGGAAAGAGCACAATAACAGAGAAATGGAAAAACAAATAAAGAGGACGGTGAGCTATACCTTGAGTAAATCTTTAGTTCAGTCACATAGCCGGCGAAAAAACCTTGTAATTCTGCAGGTGCACAATCCCTAGTCTAGTGTTCAGATCTATCTTTAGTGCAGGGCCTCTCTCGCCCTCCCTCCTCTTGACCCTGGGACGCAATTGCTAGGGGTGCACAGTGACATCCTTCGCTGTATCTGTTCAACCAACAAAATTGCCTGCATCTGTGTTTGGATAGGAAAGTGGGTGAGATTTATACAGGAAGTTATATTTAATCAGGCGTATTTTGTATTTTGTTAGCTAATATCATTGGGAATGCTATTGTTGTGACCACCACCACCACCACCACCACCCCCTTAAATTAGCTTGGCAGCAATAACCTGTCAGTGTTAACTAGGAATATGAAGCTCTTTAATAGACACAGTCATGCAAATGTCTTCTCTTTGTGAGGCTACAACAACCTAACAAGGTCAATTACATCTGATTGGACTGGGAAACAGAAGAAAAAAGAATAAACACTTTACAAATATATATATAAAAATGTTTCACATTGGACATAAACAAAAAATAAATAAAAATTCTTACAGTACATTATAATCTTGCCTAATTTCTATTAGCCCTTCAGATTATTTTTTTAAGTATTACATTCCTTTTGTAAATGAAATACACAACAATCTGAAAGAGTACCCTTCTTAATTAATGGGTACAATTACTGATAATAAACATCCTTGTGCAATTATACTGATTTTCCAGGTTTAATTATTACAGGCCAAGAACTCCAAACTCAGTGGGTTACTTTTTTGAATGTTAGACATCATGGCTTAATGATGTTGTTTTCCAAACTAAGTTCGGAAGGAGCCCATAGGGTTGATTGACAGCCATCACTCACCCACTTCCATTTGTAGGAGATAAAATCCTTCTTACCTGCTCACTACGTCACTCTGTGGAGCTGCAAAGCCTCCCACCTCCTCCATTTCCTCAACCATTTCACTATTAGCTCTAAGCTCTAATTACCCATTATTCATAGGGGCTGTCAGCGGACATCACTCGCATGTGATCCCCACTGTTGGCATCCCAGGACCATGGACAGCTACCAAGCCAAACATGCTTATAGACCTCTCCAGAATAAGTCCCGCCTGCTAACTTCCGTATCCATCCAACTTCCGGGCGTGGATTGTCTATGGGAAATAACATGGCGTTTTGAAAGATCGTACCTGTCAAACTCTGTAGGTGACAAAGTAGAAAAAGCTGCTGGGCAGATTAGCCTACACACTTCTGCCATCTAGTTTCCACTGGATTTTTTGATTTTCGGTGCCGTTTAAGTAGTATAGTCTATAGTATACTACTTAAACGGCACCGACAATCAAAAAATCCAGTGGAAACTAGATGGCAGAAGTGTGTAGGCCAATCTGCCCACCAGCTTTTTCAACTTCGCTACCTACAGATGTTTTACCGGTATGATATTTCGAAACGCCATGTTATTTCCCATAGACAATCCACGCCCGGAAGTTGGATGGATACGGAAGTTACGGAGGCGGGACTTATTCTGGAGAGGTCAATTCCCAGCACTCAGTATCAAGCAATCCAATGGGCCAATTAGTGAAATGACCATTGTCTTACTAATTGTAGTGTATGCTGTCAGTTCACACACATGCCAGAGGCTGCTGCAAAGGTGCATTAAATGACAGTCTACAAAGGGCTGTTCTCATGTCCTCCCTCACAAGTCACAATGGACAACTAAACTAAATATTCATACAAATATTTAGCTTTAAATGTTAACTGATTAGTGTGGCTGTTACTTAAACTCACTGTTGTCTGTTAATATTGACTGGAATGCAAGTCACTTTTTATATTCTGACTTGTTTTAATGTGCAAGGTTAAAAGCTAAAAAATGACTGGTGATATACAGACATACGGCTGTGGGGTATGAGGTTGAATTGCTTTATCTGAGTGACAGCCTTATAGTTATAGCTGAAATGACCATGCCGACATGGCCAACTTCACAGTGGGGTGAGTTCAGAATACAGCAATCTCTTTTCAGTTAGTTGAAGTAGGCTAAATGCTAACTGATATAGTCCACCCACAGAGAAACAGATCATCTGATAAGATTAAAGTTAAAGTTCAAATATGTAAAAGAACAAATAGCAACAAATAAGCATAATCTTAACCATAAATTGTAGTTAACAGATATTTTGTTGATAATCTGAGTATCTGTAGATAGTCTTCACCAGTATTTTGTTTTATGACCATCCATGAATTGATTTGAGTGGTTGATGTACAGTCGGTCAAATGAGCTGACTTTTTTCTGAATGATAACATTTTTTGGGTCAATCTGTTTATGTCACATTATTCAAGCTTTTCCACATAATGTAGGCTATTCAGATTCATATGCATCCCTACGCAATACATATGTATAGAATGACGAGTGTAGGTGTGATATATATTGGGGATCTCACTGACTCACACCTTCTGTGAACCACTTTGACCCCTTTTTTCACTGGTTACCCACCAAAGCACTAGAAATGGACTGAATGGGGAAAAAAGAGAGAAAGATTGTCTCTTCTCTCTCTCCTCTCGGAATGCGAGGGTAAATAATGACACAAGGGGCCCAGATGACAGACCAACTCCACCGAGGAGCCGTTGTGTGTCTGCGGCTTTTTTGCTGATTAAGAGACTCAGCATTTTATGGGCTGTCGTCAGTACGTGTAAATCTGTGCAGTGACTGTCATCCCTCTGGCCAATGTTTTGTACACACTCTGAAGATTTAGTGGACCACTTTGCACCACATTTGTCATGTAAAATGGAAAGTGTACAGTGTTCTCAACGAATTGATTGCTGGAGCATTGACCACAACATTTGAACGTCACTTTTTTTCCCCTTTCTTCTATACCTTTTCAAAGACGCCTCTCTCATAGTGGCATGACTTATATTCATTATTTTTTCCCTTTAGAGGCAAGCTCCGGTGACGGGTTGGACCAATTTAAAGTTTTTGCTGATAACACTGAAACGACACCAACACATTCTCTCTGTTCCACTGCTCTTTGCTGAGCATCAGAAACAAAACGCTGATCTCCCTATCACTCACAAATGAATGCGAACCACAAACGATTCGGTAATGAAAACAGTGGAGAACTTCCTCAGCGTTACTGTTGTCAGCGCCGGAATTCAATTTGGGACTTGTCACGACCGGTGAAATGCCCATGAAAGCATGAAACCCTTTGAAACGCCTTTCTTTCGAGGTTCAGATTCTTAAAACTCTTCACCGCATAATCCTCCACTAACAATGAGATACATTTCACGTGCACTCGCGCTAACTAGCTCATTAAAGAGAAAATATGTTTGGCTGCCAAAGCCACACATTGATATTCCCACCAAGTGTTATTTTTATAAAATATGCAGTGTTTTTTTTTTATTATTGAATTATACAGTATTGCTTTTTTTTATTACACACATAATAAGAAATTCCCTCCCAGTTCCGCAGTCTTCTAAGATCAAAATTCGGAGTCTATCCTTATATCTATAGATTCCTTTATTCCACATCAAAGACATTGTTAGCCTTGGGTTATGGTTGCAAATCAGACAGATGACAGTTGTGCCTGGTTGTTTCACACGAATCTGAGGCTTGAGCTGCAAAAGTGTATTTTCTCATTTGTTATACATGTTTAACCAGTTACACAAAGACTGGTTTTCACACACACACACACACACACACACACACACACACACACACACACACACACACACACACACACAGAAAGAGACACATGCACAGACAGACACATGCACACAATGTTTTGATCATCTGACACAATCAACACACAGTCTTTTTCTGGATGGCACCAAAACTTCAGATGGAGTGTCTTAAAGAAAATCACACAGCAGTCTCACAACAAGGTTGCTCCACAGAGGGTTGCTTTGTCTCCACTCCTATGGTTTTGGTTGGGGCAAACCTCACCGCCAGGATTAAATACAGCATCACGCTGATAAAACCGCACTCCAGGCACGCCCGTATAGATCCCGGAGACAGAAAATAACACCAAAAACTCCCACACGACCTTGAGACTTCGAAAGATTTTGACTAAGCACAGATCAGAGCATCCACTCACCTCTCCAAGCTGCCTGGCGCTCGCAAGGAGGCCAAACTTATGGCTATGCCATCGCTAATGTCCAGAAGCGGACATTATCATTATTAATGTCGGGGTTATGATGGATATGTGTTTGCTAAATGCTATGCACCTCTCTGCTAATAACTCATCCATCAGTCGGTGAAGCTGGGCCTCCAATAAATATTCCAGTCAGGGCCAGAGCCTTTTTTTTTTTTTTTTTTTTTTTTTTGCGCCAGGGTTGAGCACACATTGGAGAGTGGAGCCTACAGAGAAAGAGAGACATGGGCGATATGTTAATGCCAGTGAAGTGAATTAATCTCTATTACAATCTGTGAATGGCTATATTCTGGAGGAGGGCCCCCAATGAATCCCCATTAAGAGTAATGCCCCTCGCTGTAGAAATAAAAGACAATTGTAATGTCTTATTGTCTGAGAGCTTGAAAGAACCCCTCGTCGCATGCTGCCTATTTACATTTTCATTTATTAATTTAAGGGACACTTTTATCTGGAGTGCCCAGCACTACAGGTGAGCCATCTCATCTATCTAGCTATCTGCCTTAATCTGCTACAACATACACACACACACACACACACACACACACAGACACACACACACACACACACACACACACACACACACACATACAAAGAGAAATAGAGCGAGACAGACAGACAGATATACAAACAAATAAAAATGATTAAGACATGTATACACACACACACACACACACACACACACACACACTCACACATTGACATGCACACACACACACACATACCTGCAGTACATGAATAAACAGTTCATATGTATTATACACAGTACATATATTTTGTCTAAACATGCATTGTCTGACAAGCTGTTAAAATCAGCTAAAAAAAGGGGTCAGCAACACCCTTGAAGAAGAGACGCCATCACTTCAGAAGCAACAGCTGTCAAACGAGCAGCCCACTCATTACCAGTCATTCAGCGCTGTCCCCCTTTCCTGTGGAGGCAGAAATTGTCTAATCTCAAAGCAGGAGTGATGGAACGGGCAGGGATGGAGAGTGTGTGTGTGTGTGTGTGTGTGCGAGTGTGTGTGTGTGTATGTTGGGGGGTGGAATGGAGAGAAAAATAGAAGATTTGGAAGGGATTTAGGCAGGGGAAAAGATTAGAGAGCCGTATCTGTCTTATCGCGGTGTCTCCACGCTGGGGGAGTTGAATGAAGCAGCTGTCAAATTTGAAACATACAAAAGCAGTAATCCTACAGTAAACAGAATGCCAGGCTTGACGACAGAAAGGAGAAGGGACACACCGTGTGCCGAGACAGGCGGCGCGGCATGGTAACCGAGAGAGTTGGTGGTGACTCTGGCTGGGAGCAGTGTTGGGCGAGCGAGCTCTCTGGGAGCGATTGCTCAGGTCTGGACGCCGTCTGCCTGGAGCTGGCATGACCCAGGGGGGTTGCCACACGGAGAGTGGGCGAGGAGATGACGACGGAAGCACTTTGGCAACACTCGCCCCTTTGAGTGGTCTGGTGTGTCATCGCGAAGAGAGAGAGAACAAGAGAAAGAGAGAGAGAGGGAGAGAGAGAAAGAGAGAGAGAGAGAGCACAGGCCTCTCGTGGTTGAACTCAGGAGACGTTCCACGCGCACCACCATGGCAGCATGTCTTTGTGCTCCCAAACAGGGACCAAGTGTGGCTGCAGGGCTAAGGCCTTTATCAGGGACAGGAGCACACAGGGCTGTCGGCCGCTGGAGCTGGTTTCAGTGATCCGGGCTCACAGATGAGGATGGCGTGGGTTTTTTTTTGGTGACGTCCCCTACGGGGGCCTTGTGTTTGAAGTGTTGTAAACAGGAGCCCAGGGAGGCAGTGCGGTCAAGAGGGGAGAGGGGGGGCCAAAGCAAGGGGTCCCAGTGAGGCCGAGTCAGGCCCCTCAGGGAGGCGGCAACCTTAAATGCCGGCTCAGAATTCTTCACTGAAATGGCACAATATCTGACTGCAAAGAAATATATATATTACAACCAGCAAAATCAGTAGGCACACACACACACACACACACACACACACACACACACACACACAAACAAAAGGCCAACAGAAAGGTATTTTCCAGAGACTTGCCCCTGGCTGAGTTTAGCTGTGCCACCATGGCCAATGATGCACACACACACACACACACAGACACACACACACACACACACACACACACACACACACACACACACACACACACAAGCACTCTCTCTTTGTATATCTCTCTCTCATTTTCCCACATTTATTCCCTGTTCTTTGTGGAAAAAGTAAGCGAGTGCAAAAAGTTTTCTCTCTCTCATCTCTCTCACTTTTCCATGGCTTCCATCCCACTCCACTGCTGGCTCGCTAATGATTCATACTCATGATTCATGAGTCCTCTAAAATACTGTCAGTTTGTCACAGGATGTCACTATCTGTAAATGTCAATGGAAAGCGACACCAAACAGAGCAAAAAAAAAAAAAAACCTCTATTACTCAACCGCTTGAGGTAAACAAGGCTAATCTTGATTGATTCCCTGACAGAATGGCTGAAGAGTCTAATACCGAATGGGTCTTTTAATGCAAACAGGGAGGGTGGGGGGAGAGGGGTATTTAGGGTAAATTAAACAACAAGGTTTTGGACTTCTGGTAAATCCAGAAGTAAAAAAAAAGAAAGTGACAAAGAAGAGGCATCAAAAAGTACGAGACAGTGAGGGAGACAGAGAAGCAGCGAGAGAAAGATGTAGTGGAAATGGGAACACTAAATTGAAATTGCTCCGATAAAATCTACCGTATGGGATGAAGCACTATCTTTTGAGAGGGGCGGGGGAAAAGAAAAGAGAAAACACTCGCTATTTCTTTTTTTTTATTCTTCAGAATATCCCTTTAGTTCTTTCTCTATCCTGCTGACCAGCTATAGCAAACTAATCAGAATTGCCGTTCCAAAGCTGTGAGCAGAACTGTTGAACCACTTGGACCTTGCCATGCACCTGGAATATTAAGATCTTGCAGAAATTCAGTGCCCACACACACACATGCACACACACACACACATGCACACATGCAATCATGCACACAACCACACACACACACACACACACACACACACACACACACCACATGCACACACACACACACACACACACACACACACACACACACACATACACACACACACACACACACCACATGCACACACCACATGCACACACACACACACACACACACATGCACATGGACAAAACTTCAAAGGGATCATTAAGCCAACAATACATGTGAGGCTGAGAGGCCTGCAGGTTTTAAGGCTAGAGCAGCCGGAAATATTCATGAAACCCAGTGTTTACAATGACAAACATGTTGTAATGGGTTTTTGTAATGGGTTGTGAAACCACACTCTGCGCATGCAGAAGTGCATGTGCACACACACATACAAATACACACACACACACACACACACACACACACACACACACACACACACAAACACAGAAACACAAACCGAAGGAAAGAGAGAGAGAGCGTTTCTTTAATAGGCTTGATCTGCTTATTATGCATCCCACACTTGCTTCCTTGGGGCATCATCAGAGCAGGCCGGTGTCTGAGAAATAGCACTGTGGGGAGAGGTTAGAGCAAAGACAAGAGGTGCCGACTGAGAGTGGAAAACAAGCATGGGGAGGAGGAAAGGGAGCAGGAAGAGTCGGCAACACATCACTCCAGCTCTCCATTTTCTGCTACGGTTCAAGAGAGGACCAAAGGCCTTTCGATATCTGTTTTAGTCCTAATCCACTGGTGGCCGTGCAAGATTTAATGAACATGTGTATGAGAAAGAATATATCCTCTGCATATTATACTCTCAATTTTCTGGTTGATCTACCACTACTATTTCTAGTTGAATACACAATAAAGTCTTTCTTATTGCATACGCATGGGCCTTGGTTTATATTATTAAGGTGTGAATACGCCAACCATCCTCAAAAAAGAATACACCTTTGTCCTCTCAGCTGCGGATGTTCCGATCCTCACCGACTGTCCTGCCATCCAATATATTTGGCAGTGTGTGTGTGTGTGTGTGTGTGTGTGTGTGTGTGTGTGCGTGTGTGTGTGAGAGGGAGGCTGCCTCCCAAACAAGCTCTCTCATTGCATTTAGCCTTCATAACTCCTGCTGAGGCCCGGCACTGTTGCCTTGTCACCAAGGAGCTGGGCCTTAATTATGTTATAAGTCATGTCTGGCACAAAACTGCCACCCATGGCTGGCACGAGAAGCTGCCTGGCACCTCGTTTCTTTTTTTTCTTTCTTTTTTTTGTCATTTTGGTCGTCGAACTTGGAATGAGACCGTGGACCAGTGAGCCGGAGACGGAGTGTGGGCCCCCCTGCAAAGTCTCATCCACATCTGCCGAAAAATTTGCTTGTATTCCCCTCCCAGCTTTATGCCCATAACTTTGCCTGCATCACTGTGGTCCAGTATGAAATATTTAATAGACACACTTTTCGGAACTCATAAATGAATGGAGCCACACTGAGCTAATAAAGAGCCCGTCTGTTTTGAGCTGCCCACTTTTGCGATTTTAAAATGAAAGAACCTCTACAACCAAAAGGGGCAAAGAAGGGAACAAAGAGGACAGGGAAAGAGAAGTAGAGAGTGAAAGAGAAAAAAAAAATTGGATTGGTCTCGTTGCCTGAAGCCGCAACAATTTGCTCGCTTTTTCCTTGAAGCTTATGAGTATCTTATTAGATATGTCTCTGCCGTAAGCATTATTGTGCTGGGAGTGTTTTTCGAGGGCCAAATCCCAGCAAAGCTGGTAATCATCTGCCAGTGGAGGGAGATGTCCCGATAGACAAGAGGGTCCTAATCCACGCAGATCAATACGGCGCTCTCTCTTGCACGCTCACCAGTGTCCAGGCTGGGTCTCAGTGTATGTGTGTGTGTGTGTGTGTGTGTGTGTGTGTGTGTGTGTGTGTGTGTGTGTGTGTGTGTGTGCCACTGTCCAGCGTGCTCGTGACAGGGGTCCTTATTGTGCCTGATGTCTCCCTCGGCCCTCGGATCGCATTCCTACTCTCTACACGGACCGCCAGAAGGTTAATGACTGGGATAATCGAGGAGCACTGGGGGTCAATATGTGACCTAAAGAGAAGGGGCTGTGTGGAAATATGTTAGTGTGTGTGTGTGTGTGGGGGGGGGTGGGGTGCTGGTGAGTTGGGGGACTTTGACAGGCATCACCAGGGTGGTGGTGGTGGTGGGGGGGGGGGGGGTGGCGTATAACATGAAACCTAATAGCACTTTCACTGAAACAGACGATCCAATTATCCAGTGTGCTTGATCACACGGCTGTGTCCTGTTGGCCCTGCATGTCAAAACACAGAGGGGATGTTACCTCCATGCCTGCACACTATGCAGAGAGAGAGAGAGAGAGAGAGAGAGAACATGAGAAAAGGACAGACTGAGAGAATCAGAATGAGCTGGAGGGGGTGGTCTTAATGTGTGTGTGTGTGTGTGTGTGTGTGTGTGTGTGTTCATACATTTCACCTACAAGGGCTCCTGGTCAGGTATCATTGTGTGCGATTAGGGAACGGGAGGCATGTGAGTGTGTGTGGGGGAGGGTGGGTGGGTGGGGGTGGACTGTGGCCCCTGGGGGGACAGAGGGGATGATGCGGGGCTGGATGGAGGAGTGGGAGGGGGGCGTGGGTGACAGGCCTTCCCCTCCTCTCTCTTCATTTCCCTGGCCTCCGGGGGCCCTGCCTCTGCCGGCGCTCACTCTGACGCTGTGTGAGGGATGGCTTGGGCGGGAGCAGCGACGCTCGTTTGTCAGGGGAGCCGGCAGGCAAAGGCAGTAGCAACAGCGGCGGCGGTGGTGGTGGTAGCTCCTGGCACTAGCCACGGGATCACAGACATTCATCTCGCCCTACACACACACACTTACACACACACACACACACACACAAAGAACAGGGAGCGAGGGAAGGAGGGGTATATACCCGAGGTGGGCATCGACGGAGAGCTCAATGGGTTCCCAATCTCCATAATGGACCATGGCTCAATGTGAGGCGTGGGCGCCATTGGTTCTCATTCAGGTGACTCACGTAATCTGCTGTGGGTTTGTTTATGTGATCTCTTTGTTCTCTGAGACATCCTCCTAAATACCTCTCCCCCATAAATACTTTGTCTCATAAAATGTACGTTTATATGCCAGAGGGGAATGTTTTTATTTAAAGGTGATGTGAATTCATCTAATATACCCCACACAGACAGCACCAATGAACTGAACCTGTATGAATAAAAAGGATTTTACAATAGTGCAATACATGGAAGTCACACATCCGTTATTGTATTGCACCTTACTGCTTACCTGCTGTTACCTTCACACATTCAGCGAATTTCCAAAAATCCCACATGCCCCACATAATGATGGGTGAGAAAAAAAATCTAATTACACATTAGGTCTCGTTTTCTCTCACATTCCCTCACATGTCAAAAAGCCCCCACAAAAAGTCCTCTCTCCCCACTACGTGCTTACAGTGGCCACACACAAACAGGCACACACACACACACACACACACATTTTTTTTTTTTTTTAAATGATTCATACTGATTAAAACACAACAGCATACAAATATACACAAAGTGCCTGTAATGTTTACCATGACAATACAAGATGACACCACATTCTTCACATATACTAACTACCTATGATTGCTGACACAAAACAGTATTTAGCAATTTGTTTGTCTATCTTACTTAGTCCAACGGCTGTGATACACACACACAGACACACACGCACACACACACACAGACACACACACAAACACAAACACACAAACACACACACACGCACACACACAGAAAGTGTTAGCGCTTTGCCAGTGCATTATTGGCTTGCCTGTATAAGTAGGCATTGATCAAACCCACACCAGTCCCTGGCACTCCAGCGGGTAGCGTGATTATAGAGGAGATTACCACATCACAGGCCATCTATCAGTCAGCCCCGAAGCTGGGCTACCTGCCGCCTAACCCAAATCATCGGTACGATAATGCGAGTGGGTGGCGGGGCTGTTTGAGTGCAGTATTTACTGGTGACAACCTGCCATCCCCTGTGCGACGACAAGCCTCACAGGTCACCTCTGCTGTTGAGAACAATTAGTCATTATGCATGTTGTTGCGGGAGTTCTACTGGAGCCTAAAAATAAACGCAGGGTGAGTGATTCAAAATGGAGTTGCTGTAACAGAAGGTACTCACCCATGGTGTGAGTGGGTGTATACAGTATGTGAGTGTGTGTGTTAGTAGAAGTTTACTTTTTTTTGGTGTGTTGCAGACAAAGTGCTTTTTAAAAATATTGTACATATACCAAATTAAAGGTCAATGTCAACAATACTCCAAGCCATAAGAGAGCCTGTTTTCATTAATTTATTTTTGTTGACTGTACAGTACAATAGCTGTCTTTAATGTTGGGTTTCTATGAAAATGTATATTAATTTTGTTTTTTGGTATATTCATTTTGTTTTTTGGAACACAGCTAACATGAAGCAACACTGCATTTCGTGACAATACCTTGCACATCACAGCAACATAAATACTCAGTGTGTGTGTGTGCTTGCGTGTGCGTGCACGTGTGTGTGCTTGCGTGTGCGTGCCTAGCCTTCCTTTTCGACCCTTCCCGCAACATTTAAACTGACTGTTTTTTACCTACATGCACAAAGATGAAAACACACTTACTAGCACACTGCCATTAGCTTCCAACTATTACAATGCAAACACGAACAAACCCTGACAACTTTCATTTCCTGGTTCCGCACAATATTTTCCACCCAGGGACCTTTCACTCCCTAGAATTGGGTAATTTATTCCCTGATTGGGACAGGGGAAAGTGTCTAATTGTGCAGGGTTGGGTTTGATCTCACTTTTAAGTACTTGCACATATTGCAGTGCTGCTATTCTTTAATGATACATATAAAAAGATGATAATATTAGTAGTGACCTTTTATGTTGCCAATGCATGTTTAAGTTTGTCAATGTATGCATTGTCATTGTACACCTGCTGGGTAGATACCCTACCGTGGTCTCTACCAATTAGGGTTTATTGACCGGCTTCATTTAAAGCCAGGGTTTTCTGCCTTAAAGAAGTCTAGGAGAGCAGTATGATGGGACAGTGCTGTGAGGCTATGTATGCTGAATGTTGAGCATTTTTATAGCATTCATAATCTGTTGGCTGATTTTTGTTTCATTTTGTCTGAAGTCTTTTTGTTCCCTATTTGTCGGTTTACTCTTTTTTTTCTTGCATTGTAAATATATCTGCACTCTTCACCAAAATGCCTGTTTGCTTGCTGTGTGTCTTTTACTCCTTTACCACCTCACCTCAGTGAAGTCCTTGTCACTATATCCCGTGTGGACTTGGACCGCAAGTGCAGTGGCAGTGGCAGTGGGCATGTGATGTTATACATGTACATGTTAAAAAGAGTGCATTCATTGTGAATGACTGGGGAGGGTGGGGTAATGAAAGGGAGTGCATTTGAAGGAAAATGGAAAATAAGCCTTTTGATGTAAACTGTTCTTTTTCTTAAACCTGTAAAATCAATAAAAAAAAATATGTGTCAAAAAGAGTGCATTCATTGAACATTCATTGATCATTGAAGGTGAATTTAATGTAACGGTTAGTTCTGAAGTAGGGCATCCACATATAACCTCCAGTCTCTTCAGGGGCGTGGGTTTGAATCCCACTGCTGCCAGCAGTGTAATGGTTAGTTCTGAAGGGGGGCATCCACATAACCTGACAACTGGAGTTTAATTGAATCCTTTACTTAAGAAGTTTATTTTTGTTTTTCTTTCAACACTTTCTACAGAGCTGCTCACCAGTCATGTGGCTCAAACGAGGCTAAAACTCTCTCTACTCAAACTCTACTATGCCTCGCCTGCTTACACACAAAGATAGTGCAATATCAAAATGAAAGTACTTGCACACTTTCAGTGCTGCATAACATCATGTAGTTGCAATTGGAGAACGGGAATTTGAGCTAGTTCAATTTTAGCCGATGTGAGATTCTGAATCCGAAAGTAGAAAAAAAATCAACACTTAAGTTAACACCCTTGGCATCATTGACATTGACAATGCTTCAACACTGCCTAAAGTACTCCCACGGCACCTGGCATTTGTTGTCACTGGTGACTCGCTGCTTCCTCTGAACATAGGTAGCTACTTGGACTACACTACCCACAATACCTTGCACTTCTCACACAAATCCACAGAAACAGGCTATTTAACTGTAACCCTTGTCGGTTATACTTTACTTGACAGTATCGACATAAGAGTGACATGACACTGTCATGAACGTGTCATAAACAAGTCATAAATGTTTATGACATAACACTTCTGTCATTAAGTGTCAATCGGTTTTTGTCATTGGTTAGGGTTAGACAGTGTCTTATCACTCTTGTGTCGATACTGTCAAGTAAAGTGTTACCCTATTGTCTTATGTTTTTAAATGAAGTTTGTTGTTTATGCTTTTTTCAAGAGGAGCAGCAACAGATTAGTTCCTATGGCAATTGATATAGGCCTGTCACAATGCTTAGTTGAAGTAGGACCCAAATGCACTTTAAAACAAGGGATGCAATGCAAAACCCACAAGCCAGAGACAACACATACTGTAAAGAAGACACATGACAGAAAGGGACAGAACAAAACCAGGTGTTTAAATATTTAAATTAAAAGTATTTTAAGAAGAGAGACTGTGTGTGTGTGTGTGTGTGTGTGAGTTTGCACAGGAAGCTTGTGTGTTCATACATGTACATGTACACGTTGGGATCAGGAAGCATTTGTGTGGACCTGTGTGGAATAGATAGAAAACTGAATCCCATACAACATTATTGACAAACTGACATGCAGATGTGTAATATCACATGACATTTTCAAATCTCCAAACCCCAAACAGCAATCTGGAGTTACGTTTAGAAAAGTGACAGGATGTGAATTTTATTCATTCACTTATTTATGTTTGGCTCCAGGCTGTATTTTTCTCTTGCTTGTACAGATGTTGATCATTTTTTTGAATTATCACCACATTACAAGAATCTCTCACTAAGGTAGAATGCATTTCCTCAAAATATGCAAGTTTTCTCAAGGCCATATTTTAACATAAATAAATCAACAATTTCACCCCTAACTCACAAAGGACATGTTGAGCATACAGAGGCGATGGAATGAAAATATGTTTGCGCAACAGCCATCTTTTTATAAGAAAAACAACAGCAATATTCAACATGCAGATCAAGCAATTACATTTTAAAATATCTAAACTATTAAATATTTCACACTATGCATATAGAGATACATTTTGATATTCATAAATTGTTATTTCACAGGTGAAGCATGTTTAACAAGCGGATAATGATATTGCCCTTTGCCAAGTGGATTGCCTCCCAATTCCTCAGCTATAATCACCAAAGGAGTTCCTTATTGGAAATTGGTTCTCTTAATAAGTCCTTATTTAGACCTCCAAAACACTGAGAAAAAATAATAGCAGAAACAGAAGGTCTTTGTTCATGTGTGGAGAACATTAAGACAACCTATATTTTCATTTGCTGCACTAAATGTTTTGTGTGATTGCACACATTTTATTTTGCGGGCTCGATGGTTAACTTTTATAAGACAGTTATTGCTGCAATAACCCTGAACCCTGTTGTATCTGAGGATATCAGGACATACAGTACTTTTGCTGGATGCAGGTTGCAGGATAATTGTGTCTCCAGGCATCACACTATTGAAAAAAGCTTTCTTGCATGTTTGTTTACAGTAGCAACCAATACAAGTTTCAGTGGCGGTTCTAGGATTTTTCTGAGACAGGGGCCACATCATACACTGAGGGGCCAAGAACCGGTCAATGTCCATACACAGAAAATCCCTTGTTCAGTAAGGCAGAGGCACGTAGTCTACGTGATATGCAGGACTATACGCAGTATACCCACTTAAAAAGCATCACCATCTCAGTATACCCACTTAAAACAGACAAGGATAGGTATTAATATTTGGGGTTGATCACAGTATACCCACTACAGCTAACTAGACTACACCACAGCAGTAAGGTGCATACATTTCACCAGTCTTACCTTGTTCAAATACTTGAATGCTAAATGCTAAAAAACAAAAAAGCCAATACAATTCTTAACAATTTTCCCATTTATTTATAATGTGCATTGAAAACACAATATAAATCTAAAATATAAGACACTTCAGTGGAAATACATTGATATTTTAATCAGAAATCATACATCATACACACATTTTTCGTTCAATTGGACAAGTTTTACTTTAACTCTTGACTTTCCCCCTTTGTTGATAAGAGAAACCACTTTCACTGCCAGTTTGCGTACATTAAAACAAACACACACGCACACACACACACACACACACACACACACACAGCATGTGAGCAACAACTACATCATATTTACACAATTTTTTCAACAATTATTTTTACAATGGTCTGATTTGGAATGGTCTTTGAAACCACCGTCTTGCTTCCAGTTAGAAAAGCCTGATTCTGATTTGAAGACTGACGATGGGTCATTTGAAAGCGAAAAAATTACGGAAGGGGTAGCAAAACACTAAAGATGGAATATTCCTACTATTTGAAGTCTTTGTATCAGAAGTCATTGAGTGGCCTCTTCCTATTTCCGTGCTGCATCTTGCGAAATACCAGTTTAGGAGAGGTTGCACAGAACCATCTGCTCTAGAATGGGAAATGTCTGGAGAGAAGAAAATGAAACAAGTTTGAGTAACTTAATTGTTATTAACTTTCATAACCCACTGTCAGCCTGGCGTTTCTAAAATGAATGACAAAATATGCTCAGTGTAGTGGCAATAGGAAATAGCACCATACCATTAGGAGCAGCTGTGACTGGTGGTTCTGAAGACTGTGGGTTGAAGTCACCAGCTCCTGCGCCATCCCAGTCTGTAGGTGAAACACAAATGCGTGTTTCACAAAATCCATGCTTGTATTCAGCATGTCGTCTGGCAACTGTAAAACCGTTAAAACAGTTATTATTTTTAAAAAATCATATTGAGTGAATAGAGTAGAAATTGTAACCAATTTATCTCAATGAAACTCTCCTTGTCCTAACACTTTGAGACAGAATTCATGTGAAGCCCATGAATCAAATAAACTCAGAATAGTGGTTAATTACCCCACACATTATTCAGACTTCTGCATAAAAAAATGACAAGGACATGGCCGTAGGTAATCCAAACTAGAGTTTTTGGCTCTTGTGGACATCATACTGATAAAAAATGTATTTCGGTCAAACGTCTCGCCAGCAAAGAATATACGTAGTCAGAATGGTATGTCAGCGCGTCAAAGCGCAGGGACGACTCTATAATGCCATGGTATGCGATAACTTTGTCTTTTGCATTTAGCATTCTACAGAGACCCTGTTTCCGTTGGTTCCTAAGCACTTTACTTAGCTTCTTTTTCCTTCCGAACTAACAGCTTTTCAAAGCATTAGCCAACAGTGAGAACCAAACTGTGCCGCCGTCGCACACACTTGTGTGTTTGGGTAAGAGCCGCATGTACATTAGGGTTAAGTATTATTATTACCACCGCACTAGCAAAGCGGTGGTCATATAGGTTTAGTCAGAGTTAATTATGTGTCAACAATTCCCGGGACACTGAAAGACTGGGCTGCACGAAACTTGGTGAGCATGTAGCCCCACAAGGATGACACGGAACCATCATTGTTTTGATCCGTGATCCGAGATTTAGCTTTATGCTCTGTGTTCATCTGGATTATTGATGGAATACTGAACTTATACCGAACTGGAATATTGATGGAATACGGAACTTATTTTTGGTTTGTTTGTTTAAAAGTGTTTATTTTTTTGTTAAATAATAGCCTATTGCTATTTGGTTATTTAATAAATAGAATTGCACCACTGAAAACCTCTCCTGCACCTCCTTTTCCACCTACAACCCCAAGCTCACATCCCAATTGGTGGGCTGGCTGCCTCGGTCGCTCACAGGGCCATATCAGCTACACGCACGCAGACTCACACACACACACACATAAACACACACATGCATGCACACACACACACACACACACACACACACACACACACACACACACACACAAACACAAACACACACACCTAAAGTTACAGGCACACACACACACACACACACAGAAACACACACATGCATGCACACACACACACACACAAACACACATACAGTAAGGTTACAGGCACACACACACACACACACACACACACACACACACACACACACACACAGTACACCTGCACACACACAGGCACACACACACACAGGCACCCACAAAATCACACACACAGGCACGCACACACACACACATAAAAACACACAACAAATTCTTGATTTTATGAATAGTGTGCCGTCTCACAAAAGCATAGGATCCCTGAGCTTGACTAGCTAGCTAGATGAAGTGCTCTGCTTCACCAACCTTTGAGCCTAAATGAGACATTGGCACACTCACGTCTTCCTCATCTACTGATACAGCAACAGGAGAGTCCTCCATTGCTAGCCCTACTACTTGTTGCCCTCATCATCCTTTCTTTTTCAAAATGTCCATTATAACCATAACCATAAGTCCTTCTTTAGTGAATTAGTAAGCAACCACCAGAAGCCATAAAAGACCTGTACGCTTTCACTCTCCTGTGCACATGCAAATGATGTGTGTGTGTTGTAGATCTGTTTGAGCTCTTTCTATCCGCTTCCTCGACCCCGGGACATTGAAAGACTTGGTTGCACGAAACTTGTTGGGCATGTAGCCCCACAAGGATGACACAGAACCATTGTTTTTCGTTTTTTGATCCGTCGACCCCCCGCCGGACTGGACCCCCTGAAAGGAGGGTAGGGCGGAATATATGTGAATATCTCGAGAACCATAGGGCCCAGGATGACCGATTCTTTGTTTTTGTATGTTGGCCTCCAGGGGCCATTTCAACCCATCCCCACTCATTTGATGCATAGCGCCACCTAGTTACGGTAAAAATGAAAAAGCAAAAATGAGGCATTGTAACCGCAGGTATCTTTGGCTTACAGGTTCAAAACTGCACAGAATTTGAAGTGTAGGATCATTATGACACCTTCTGAATGCATGCCATGTTTGGTGGAATTCAGTTCATGGGGGACCATACAATAAATTAATATATGTGTACATTTAGTGACTGTACACTACGAATGCAGACACACACACGCACTCATGAACAGTGTTGCCACAGTTACCTTGAAAAAGTAATCTGATTACTGATTATTCTTTAAAAGTAACTAAGTTAGATTACAAGTTACTTTATTAGTTACTTTCAGCAGCTGCCGACAACACCCCCACCGCCTCAACATAAAAATGATAACCGGTTTTGCCAATACTCACTATACTGGAAGTGCATTTTAACAGTAATGCCAACAATGTATAGCAGACATCCCAACCTAACCTACTTAGATACTGAAATGCAGATGTTCAATAATGTCTAGTCAGTACACCAAAGAAGGAAGGCCTATTGATAGAAATTGTGATAGTAAAATTTGTAGATTTTGGTAGTTTGGCCTTTTCATGTAGCCTTGGCAACTAGTCATCTAGTATAGGCCTGAGTAATATGCAAATGAAATTACACTTGTTAAACTCGCCTCAACAAGTCTTTTGCAATCATTTAACCCGCCGTGAGCAATGCTAAAGTCACTGTTACAAACAGTGCAGTGTGCAATACTATCGTTATGTTTTACTCTTATGAGACAATTGGGTACACTTTTTTGTAGTCTGATGTGAAATGGGTCTTAAATGTTCCTTTTTGAGGGGCACTGACTCTGCCATGACACTCCTGTTCCTAGATACACTAACTGAACTGATAAATTAAGTTCGGGAGAAAAGATAGGCTATATAAGCCCACCTACACTTAAAACTGATTGGTTGATTTAGCAAAACATACCAGGATGCTCTCTGTCTTGGATGCGCTTGCAGGCACACACGCACCACTCCTCTCTCCTCCCTCTCCGTTGTGTGCGCGTTAAACTTAGATGCACATGCGATTTGAAGTCCGGTCTGGCTTGCGTGCTCTTGTTCGCTCTATGTTCCGGGAGATTTTATGTAATTTGCTGGCGTCAGGATATCAATATGTGGAGACTCCCAAAACTTCGGGAGACTTGGGATGTCTAGCTAGACAGCACTTTGTCGCCAGCACAGAATGTACAACGTACCTTAATGTTGTCATGTTTAGCTGACACAAACTTAAAATAATGACTGTATAGATAAAACGTGCATCTCTCTCCTCCCTCCATCGTTGTTTACGTTTGTGTCGCTGCGTGGTTTTACACCTGAGTTGTCCTCATGCTGAAAAGGTTGGCATAGCCTACATGACCTTAATCCCCGAGACAAGAAGAAAGCAAAGAATATATCTTTTTACTAAGGAAAATGACAAAAATAGTAACGCACAGTGATTTAGATAAGTAACTTTAATCTGAATATTGGTTTGTAAACTTAGCGCATTAGATTAGGCTACTCGTTACCGAAAAAAGTGGTCAAAATACTGGCATCACTGCTCATGAACACACGCAAACACACACACACACACATAAAGATACATACACACAAATGCAGGCAGACACACACACACACACACAAATGCACACACAAACACACACACACGCACACACACACACACACACAGTTCTGAAATCTACCGACATTCAGAAGTGACGTTGCCTTTAAAAAGTATTTACCACTTCCCAGTTGCTCATGAATGCACTATAAAGCCCTGTAAAATAGTTTGGCAATGCCCATTCCATTAATAATGGCAGGTGCCATTAGCGATAAGAAACTAAGACTGTTTATGTGTGTATTATCAGGCATGGATCACATCATAGCTCTCTAATTGTAACATATGATTTGAGTGGATCAACCCATGCAGAGCAAAACAGAACAGGCTCTCGGGCCAAACTAGTCAATGGATTTCAGAAATGAGTGAGTTTGTTATTTTTGTGGCAAATAACAATGTTTGTGTCCTTGATGTCATTAAACATATTTCCAGGAATTGCAAACTGGTGTATTCATATGCAGCTTGAAACATACCTACCAATTATACAAATCATTTAATGGACCACACTGAGTTATACACACATCATTTAAGTTACACATGGCCTAAAATCTGCATGATCACATAAACCTAAATCACACAACAGTGAGCTGTTTGACAGTTTAAGGAAATACCAAATAGATACCATGACATTTTTTTTCAATGACTCAGTCTAATATTTGTCTTCCGAAACATGAGATATGACAGTAGAAATTACCTGTCTGGAATGTCTCTACTGCACACACACTATGGAAACAATCCTAGAATAGTTATGGCATGAAAGGACAAATATAGTGTAGTCTTTCTCTAATATTGTAATATCTAAAATGAAGACGTCACATCTCGGTATGTTTTGAAGATTAGCCTAGGTAATAATAGGTTTTGTGTTCCATGAAGTTTCAATACAAGTCTTTATAAAAGATGTAAACAGTAACTTCCATCTTCCAATTTGATGCAGCTTTGAAGTGTTTGCTTTGAATGCATTAGAATATACATTCCCTTTTCGATCCTATTATGAACCAAACATTATAATCACAAAGGACATTTTCTATTTCCGTTTCTTTCCAATCAAAAGTTGGGGTTGAAACACAGAGTTATTTTAGTTTCTTGGCATTCCATATTCATCAGCCTGACATACAAGCAAGACAACACATTTGTATCAGGTAGGCTACAACTGCAATTGGATATGGTGAACAATGAACAGACGTTATTATTATTTTTATTTTAGTTTCTTGGCATTCCATATTCATCAGCCTGACATACAAGCACAACAAGATAGATAGACAAGTTAGATATATATTATATTTGTTTGTGCAGGGTGGTATTGGTTTTTGAAAGGGTTAAGGGTCACACCGGTAAAACAGAAAAGGGTTTTGATTGAGTTTTAGGATCTTGCTTTATGCATTTTGATAATGTTAGTTGGTTGTGGTGTAAAAGTGGTCATGTTGTGATATATGGACTTCTGAATCATTGCAGCATTAATATTTCTAATGCCCAGGAAACAGCACAGTGAATGCTTGGTATGCAGGTGGAAATGAGATAGATTGCCTCGGGGATATTTCAGTCTGCATGAAAGATTGACACCCTCAGCTCAATCTATCCTAAACTGAACTTCTGGTATTCCAAGATAGTGCAGCTATTTCCCAACAGATTAGCCTCCAGCTTAGTTCATCTTCACTGACCCCAGTGAAAACTGCACGTAACTTTGGTTCTTCCAAACTGGACAATTGCAATGCATTTCCTCTGTTAGTTACTCTTCATTGGCTTCCTATAGCAGCCAGAATATACTGTAGACGTATAGACGTACTGTGCAGGACGCTTATTGCACCTTCCTGTCTTAATGATCCATCCATGATCCATCTCTATGTCCCCTCTCGCCCACTGAGGTCCATCTGCTTGGCCTTCCATCAGCGGTGAGAGGTCAGTCAAGACTCTTTTCTTCTGGGATTCCTTGTTAGTGGAATCATTCATTCTAGTGAAAGTTTTGGAATCTTCATAAACTGATTTAAAAAAAGGACTCATCTGTTAATCTTGTGCCTAACTAATTCATTATCATATTTTATAATCCCTACAGAGTCATGGTTAGTATATATTTATGGTTTTTGTTATTATTCTGTTAAATTGTATTTAGTATATTATTAATAGTGGTATTTTCTAAATTTAGGATGTCAATGTTTGAATTTCCCCTTGGGGATCAATAAAGTACCTATCTATCTATCTATCTATCTATCTATCTATGTAATGTTTTGCTATGTCATTTAAGTCACTTTGGACATAGAAGAATGATAAACATACAGTAAACATAGATGGACAGAGAGAAAGAGAGATAAAGAGAGAAAGAGAGTGAGAGAGAGAGAGAGAGGAATGGAGAGTCTCATCTGCACCTGGCCATTAGGGGCAAATGGAGAGCAGGTCACCTGTGTGTGAAATGATGCGTCTCGGCTGAGGCACACTGCCCTGAGCCTGGCCTTTTGTGCTCACCTGATCCCTGGACCCTGGGCTCTCCCTCCCTCCCTGACCAGCATGTCTAGATTAGAATCGTGCTGGATGAAGGCGATGGCTCTTGGCTCGGGTTGAACTGACAGGTTATTACCAGCTTTGCCGGGGATTAGTCCATAAAAAAGCCCCCACAGCCCTTGGGCCAGCACGGCCAGAACCGCACAAATAAGATAAAATAATCTCTGTAAAATAGGCTGAAGAGGGAGCGGGTGGGGTGACCCAACCACCAACACCACCAGCAACACCACCCCCACCACCTCACCCCGCTCCACCCTGAATAAAAACAGCACTTGGGAAAATAGACAGTAAATCTTCAGTGTGTCCTAGTTTTTGTTTCAGAATTTGTTTTTACGTAAATAAACAAAAATAAACAATAATTGAAAAAAAGAAACACACACACTTTGCCTGGGGATATGTCAGTTGGAATGACAAGCTCCTACAATATAGACATGAAAAAAAGGACTGGAACATATCTAAAATGCTTTCGGCCTTCATTTAAGACTTGGCTGTTGCTTTTGGGTTCAATAGATGGAATCTGACTCATTGGGCACGGTTGCATAAGCTTGTCCAAGCTGGGACCTGGTTTGAGTCAATGATTCAGTTTTTCTCCACATCATGTCAAAAAAAGAGCTACTGTACCTTTCTCAAATATATCACGGCACCTTAATACAACCTGATTGCACCCAGTACATCTCTTTGTTTATTTGTGAATATGCAATGTTACTACTGTATATAAGACCTCAGCATGCTGAAATACATGCCAATATGCGTCTTGTCAATATTTTATAGCAGATATTCATGAGACAAATATTGACAGAGTGAGGTATAGAAGCCTGCTGGTTATCAGTAAATATCCAAATATGTAAATGTGTTTTGGGCATTAATAAAACATAGCTATTGATTTGGAAAAGCATTGCACTTGTGCAACCAGACGTTGCAATGCAAAGGGAGAAATTCTCTGAAACTGTAGGTGCAGAATCAATGTCCCTTAGGAGCACTGAACTCTCTCTCTCACCCCTTAATATGTATGAGTAAAGTACACAAAGACCAATAAATACTTGGTACTTGGACCAACTTTTAGTGTCTTTTACTGACAGCTCTTAAATTTTATTTCATGTTTGGCTATATTTTTCTCTCCACATTTCCCAACTTATGATAACATATTTATCCATATTCTGCAGCTGTACAGCATATCACCCCACCTGAATTAGTGACAACTTCATCGACCAAAGAAAATGGAAATGTGTGTGTTCTCTAACTCTTTGGATTATATCTTAATTTTAAGGAACCGTGCAATAATTGTTCAGTGTACTGTCTGGGGTGAATTAAAGTGGGTTAGCTCTCTCTGGCTCAGCCAATTCATTTGCCAATTCAGTGTAAAAAAATGAAATTAAACTTTGTAAAGCCAAACAGACCGACTTCAGTGAATACATTTTGGTGGTGTCAATAAGCAATTAAACTTGAACCAATATTAACAACTGCAAACATGGGGGATGCTGTGAATATAAATGTATGGTGCCGAGTTATTTTTTTTAACCTGTTGAATATTATCTTGCATTGCACCAGCAGGATTTGTAAGTGCTAGTCGGTGTAAGGCACTTTAAGCTCAACAGATGGTCTCTTTGGGACTCTACTGTGTTTGCGATGGGATGGGAGCTGCTGCTGGTTTGTGCAGCCGGTCCTTGCAGCTGAATCCCTGCTAATTTTATCATGGGAATGAAGGACTGACCACACACACACACACACATGATACACGTGCACTCTCTCTCTCTCTCTCTCATGTGCATGTGCATACACACACACACACACACACACACACACGCACACACACACACACACACGCACACGCACACACACACACACAACCACATCTTCCCTATATCAGCTGTGTGAACTGATTCACAGTGTATTCCAAGCATTCCACAGCCAGAACAAGCATCCATTAGCAATGTATCTACCTCTTTGATGACTTTAAAATAGTCACAGTTTATTTTAGCAGTATTTACAAAATGCATTTGTTTACCCTTCTGCAGAGGCTAAAGTGTGCAAAGCCTATGCCAAGCATACTTTCTTGTGAGAGTTTCTGAAGGTAGTTTACCCACAGAACAAATATCAATAACATCCTTAATCTCCTGTTTACCTTGAACCGCGCGAAATTACAGCAGCTTGCAGTTTTTCTTTGCGGCAGGGCTATATGTGTATTTCTCGCTGACTGGTCCATTTTGGCATAAGCTCTTAATGCATAATGTATTCACAAATCAACTTTGCAAATTTTTGAACCAATTTGCTGTAACATGGAGAATCAAAGTAAAAAAAAAACAACTTTGGAGATTATTAACAAACTGCAGTTTACAGTAGTTGCCTGCTTCACAGTTTGACTGAGAGTGAAGAGATTGGAGAATAAATGAGCAAATAACTTCCAGCTCAGAGAAGTAATGAATAAACACAAATGTTTAATTATGTTGCTGTTTCTAGTCTTTCAAAAGTTGTGAATACACTATAAGTAACATCAATGATGTCCCCAATAACAAAACATAAATAAAAAAAGGTCATGATCTTGCAGGATATCCAATTGTGTAAACACTCAAGTAGGAGGAAGAATAGCCTACAAAAAACCCCCTCCAACAGTAGTATATGATTATCAGGTTTGAGTAATCCTTCGACTGAGCCAGATACTCATGTGGGGCAAAGCATGGTCTTACAAGATCCCGTTTTATACTTTAATCAATAATGCTGACATGACACTATTAGAACGGCTGTCTAAACCCTTTTGCCCTGATCTCTTAGTGTGGGAAATGGCTAGTGGTTCCTGGTTCTGTCCAACTTAACATGCAGGAAAAGACTGAAATGCATCAGACATAAGCTCCATGCTCACAGTTGAAATACTGAAACCAATCCTGGACAAGAGCAGTCTTGAGATTTTCATTGATTTAATAGTTGTAAAGATGTTAACCAGTCTCTCATTATTGGGACCTGCTTTATATTAGTTCTTCATGTTCTCATTAGAGTTTAAATGCTAACAGTTAGATTAGATATTAGATTAGCTGTAAATCTAACTGCATATTATTACATATACCAGTGGTGTCAAGGTCATTTTCATCCTGGGGCACATCAGTATTATGGTTGCCCTCAAAGGGCTGGTTGTAACTGAAAGGCTAACTAAATGTATAACAATATTTATAACAGTAGCTATTGCACAATTCCCTCTGCATTCTATTATTATTGATTACCAACACATAAACTTTGAAAGTAGAATTACCATAACCATTACGGCAAGTAAATCAAGATTCAAGTGTACAACAGTTTATTATGACCGCCGCTAGCGAAGGGATTGTCAAAGTTTTTTTTTTTTTTTTTTTTTTTTTCCCCGTCATCTACTTCCTGAATTTTTGGTCAACGATACCCGGGACACCGAACCACCGGGGCACATGAAATTTGGAAACCAAATGAAAACCAAATATTCATCATAATAATTTGGCTGCATTTCCAGTATTGGCGTCACGTAGTCGTTTGTCCACCAGATGGCGCATCGTTGCAGTGAGACGTAATTTTGTTGGAAGTTAATCTAAAGTGGGTTGGAAAGACAATACGCTTCCTACAAGGACAAGACTGTAGTTTACCGCAGAGAACGTCTAATAAGGGTAGGGTGATTTCTGCATGACATGTAATTCCCATTTCTTCTTGAAGCCGAAATAAATCTGAGAATGTTTATCGGACATGCTTGGTTTTTACTGCAGGTAGGCTACGTTAATCTTAAATTATATCAATAGCCTAGAGTAGGTAAAATAATGTTACCGTTAGCATTGGTTGAGTGATGGAGGCCAATTTGATTATTGATGTATTTGTAGAAAACCATAAATAACTAATTGCACTAATTGCATCTTTCGACTGTCATCTCATTTGCTTATGACTAGAAAACCATCACGTAGCGAACGTGTTGTGGCTAACTCACTTAGCTCCTGTTAGTAGGCTACTAATAGGAGCTAAGTGAGTTAGCCACAACACGTTCGCTACGTGATGGTTTTCTAATGGAAAATATATAGGCTACCTGAAAGATAACCTGTCTATGATGCATCCTAAACACCGGGCTGGGACATTTAGCTCAAAGTCTCAAAAAGCATCTGAGTCAACGTTCATTCCCAAACACCCATATAGGCTACCTCAATCCTCTATTTTCAAAGATGATTCAAGTAAGGAAGAGCATGGCTCAAAGTAACTAGGACTGAAACTACATAAATTCGTCAAAGTGAATAATTTGTGTCAACTCGCCGCAATGTAGATTTATTAACGCACCCGTGATCTACATCTCCATTTAAACCAAATGTTTTAGAGTGCACGTTGAGAGATGTATTCAGGGCAGGGCTGTACCTACACATATTTGTTGCACGTGCTACAAAAATCATTCTTTGCGATAGATGATTTAGTACCAACACCGGTCCAATGCAGTTTTGCCTATGGCTATACCGTGAGACTACGTTTTTTGTTTGTTCGAAGTGCGTGTTTAGGGTGTGAGAGGGGAGTCGATGTGCTTTGATTCCAGCTTGGTAATAGTAGTCTATGCGATTAAAAAACACGTGTGTGTGAAGTATCCAAACAATGATAACGCTTTCATTATGGCTGCTTTACCCACAGACCTTGAGAAGTGTCGCTTTCGTGATTCACACAGCTGCGTGAAATGTATTAGCCTACTACTGATATGCAAAACTATAACTTTTCGCCAAGAGGTGGCAGCTTAAGTCCGCTTGATACTGTAAGCCATTGGTTCCCAAAGGAGATTTTATTTGGGTCGCCAGCATAGCCTAGTGACAATTTATGTTGTGTAATAGGCCTAGCTTAGGGCCTACCTTATATAGCTTATAGTTAGATAGATAGATAGATAGATAGATACTTTATTGATCCCCAGGGGAAATTCAAGTTTGTTAACAGTCACGGTTTTGTCATAACTCCCTCTATGCGTTTTTGCATTTAGAATAGCTCTAAAACCGGGGGCGAACACGTTGCAGGGGGGGCGCCAGTGCGTGGATATCTCAATCGCAAAATTAAACAATATTTCTATCGGGCGCCTACCATGGACTAGGCTGGGTGAACTCAGCCTGATCTGCCGGCGATTCCTTTTCGATTTCTTAAAAGATTTACTAACCATGGACCTCATAGTTGCAAAATGCAAGGGAACATGAATCAGCATATTATTTGCACAAACAATAACGGACAGTAGCTCTTCAACTTGGCCCGTTAAAATGTGTATGAACAGTCTAGCAACGCATTTCATGAAGGCCCTTTTGGACATGTCAGTTATTTGCACCACTGGGTAAAACGGCATTTTGTTTTAGACTACTGGTATTTAATTTGTGCATTGACAATAAAGCTGAATATCATATGAACTATGACTAAACTTATGCATATAGAAGAAACATTCACAAAAGTCCATGACATGACCTCTCTTCTTGATAGCTGTTGAAAACTGCATGGAACTGACAGGGATTGTTTTGTTTAATAATAAATAAATAAATACATTATGCTGCTACCTTCTACTTTTCCCAAATACAATGTAGCCTACAGGTGTACCTTTCATCAGTCCAGTTGCTATGGATGGACTGTGATGAACTGCCCTACTTGTGATTGTTTAGATATTTTAAAGGTTTTATAACAATGCTACACATTTTTTGGCAAGTGCTACAAATCTATTCACCTTTGCAGCGCCAGTAGGCTACTTTGTCTGCGGCCCGCAAACACACATTCCAAACAAGCATACACAAAAGTTTCAAGAGTGGGGGATGGAGTAGAAGATGGAGACAAATTCTTTAATATGATTTATTTTCGCGGAATGGATGTACAGGACTGAGCGGCGGTCAAATTGTGTACCGCTATGCGGTACATCTAGTTTATTTACAAATGAGTTTGGTAACAAAAGCATATGCTTGTTCATCAATGCATTTACATACATACATGTAAAAATATACTCTATGTGGGTACTCTTTCTCTCTCTGTTATTATACCATTATTTATCAGATTAAGAAACCCTCATCATTACCCATCCATCAAAGACAACAATTTTCTTGTGAATATCAAAGTATAGGCTATACTCTAAAAACCTCACATGCATGTCTCACAGTTACATGTGAATCAATAAGGACATAAAGTACTGTTACATTTATCATTTAAGTTAAGCTAAATGAATTAACTGTAACATTAATTAACTGTTAGATTGTTGTATCTAATTATACTGGTATTATAATGGAAAGTATAAATGTAATTAAATATTTAATTAAGTATCTCTTTTTCTCTTTACAATATGCCTATGAGCTGAGATGGTGAATAAATGAAGCAGTAAACCAGCCATAAATACACTATCATTGAATGGACATTGAATGGACAAGTTTTTAGGGGGCAGCCGTGGCCTACTGGTTAGCGCTTCGGACTTCGTGACCGGAGGGTTGCCGGTTCGAACCCCGACCAGTAGAAAGCAGCTGAAGTGCCCTTAAGCAAGGCACCTAACCCCTCACTGCTCCCCGAGCGCCACTGTTGTTGAGGGCATCTCACTGTGCCGGGATTAGTGTGTGCTTCACCTCACTGTGTGTTCACTTTGTGCTGAGTGTGTTTCACTAATTCACGGATTGGGATAAATGCAGAGACCAAATTTCCCTCAAGGGATCAAAAGAGTATACATACTTATACATGTGATTGATTGTTATGCATTGCCTGTAAGTACTTTTATATGTCATTTTTGCTTCACATGCCAATAGCATTCTCCTCTTTCTTGAATTTGAAGATATGGTAGATTGAATTTGAGTTTGGTTTGGATGAGTTTGGTAACAAAAGCATATGAAAGCATATATAAAGCATATATAAAGTTTAGAAAAAGGTCTCCAAATTCCTGTAGCATAGCAGTTCTTTTCCATATCAATTTTGAGGGTGGGGGGTAAGGTGTTGGTGTTCCTACCCTAACACAAAAATCACCTACAGTACAGAGGGCTGTTCAGACACTGCCAGAAGTGTTGTTCGTCATGCTATGAGGTAATGTGCCATGATTTTGGAAACATTATGTTAAGGTAAAAAAAAACTGTTAAGAGTTAAATATGCCATTAAATATATATTGGTGATTCAACTGTGAATTGACTACTGTGAACTGTGAATTGACTACTGACAACTGTGAATAATATGATGACTGGCAGCACAGAAAGAAAAGAAATACACTGCTAAGAATGAATTAGTGACCAATGCTAGGCTGTTGAAGTGCAGTTCACTCTTCATTGCAGCTCGAAAGCTTTGTGGTTACATTTCTCATTTTTACATCATTTGACATACTCTCTTCAAGGTAGCATTACAAATCAGAAAGTTAGCTGGACAAGAATCAATATTATGAACTTCTTACTAGAATCAAGAGCAGAGAGGATGAGATCAATAATTGTTATGTGCCTCAGGGGATGTTCTGAAAAGAAGCAATTCTCTGTGGAGAAAACTCCTTGAGGACTTCTGAAGTCTTTGAGTTGAACTCAGTGTTACAGCATTCAATTCACTGCTCTGATTGCATTTCATCAGAACTATATGATAGGTTTTTCATCTCCATTTTGGTTGCTAAAGGTTGAGCATTACAGTTTTTGATTGCCAACAGGTGTGATGTGATCAAGTCGCCGTTACTTTGCATTGCTCTCCCAAAAGGTGTTCTGACCTTCAACTTTCTTTTTCTTCTTTCAAGATTACTGACATACAGTACAGTAGTCAAGAGTGTGCCATTGCCATTGCATTTATGGATATGAGAAGCAGACCTTGGGCTTGGAATGTGTTCTTCTCGATAGAAGGCTGAATAGGAGACTTTCTCTCCATGTAGCAAATATATATAATTTTCAATGAGTAATTACTGAAATAATTTCAATATTGTTACTTTTGTTGCTTTCAAGCTTCATCTAATCTCGAATCTTTCAGGCTTTTTTTCCCATCTTCTTTTTTGCCTCTTGCCGCACATATGCCTCATAACTGGATATTGCTGGCAGGCAGAGACCACACAACAGAAAAGGTTAAACTTGATTGAGGAGCTGGGTGGAGAACACAGCTCAACAGGCAAAGCCAGTAATACAACTCATTAATCTTGATGAATCAGAAAGATAGAGCTGAGAGGCGAAATTAATGAGGATCAAATTAATTCCGTCGCACAACTTCACTCGACGGCAACTGGCGGGTCTCCTTTTTTCCACTGCCAGCTGCTCAGTCTGGGCACTGACCTTGTTAACCCTCTCCATGTTCTCCTCTCAAGCACCGAAAATGACTGACGGCAGGTTGTACACGTCAAATCGCACGGCTGACGACATTGGTATGTAAGGCTCATCAAGACAGAGTCATGTGGTTGGTAACTTTTTTATGATGGGTTGCAGCCTCAGAATGGTAGCAAGGCTACGCACTATTCTGAAGAAATAAGAAGTCATTGAACACCTTAGCAGATTACCAACAAGGCATGTACACATATTTTCTCAGATCACGCCCCGAGAGATAAGCTGATGAACTACTAAATATTTACTTAAAGACGTTATTAAGACATTAAATAGAGCATGAATCAATGCAGTTACTTGACAATGTTATAATTTTTCTAATGGTTACCAATGTAACATAATAATTTAATAACAGTAACAAATAATAAAATCAAATTAGAAAAAAAAATGTGAATGTATTTTGTTCTATTAACAATTTCCTCTGGTTCATGTTTAAGGCACAAGTTCTACTTTAAGTTAACTTTATCGCCATCCTTTGATCCATCTCTGCTTCAGTACAATGTTTCCCTCCCCATTCCCTGAGAGAAGACAAAAAAAATCAAATAAACGGAATAAAAACTGATAAGCGATGACACTTTGTGAGCAGACACTCCTTTTAGTAAGTCCCAGGGTAACTCATTATTTAATTCAATGAAGCATCGCCATCTGTTTCATGTATAAGTGCAACCAAAGGCACCATAGGTTTTCTCAACCATAGTCATAATAATCAGATCTCTGAAGTGTTGACAAGCCCAGATGCGGGATGAAGTGATGCTCAACTGTTGATTGGTCCTGCGCTTGGAATTGTTTCTCTGTCTCTCTTTCTCTCTCTCTCTCTCTCTCCCTCTCACTTATTGCTTTGTGAAGTAGCACACTTTCATGAACAGTATGATAATTGTCACATTTCCACTGATCCCAAAACTAAACCGAGGATTTGTGGTGTTACCTACTTATAATCACCAAACAATCGGTGTCTCTGTGCATCCACGCACAACTTTAAACTGACTTCTGAAAAAAGACTTCTTTAACCTCATCCAGATAATTTTGTTGTGGACAGCCTCTGCCTCCTTGATTGGTTTGTGGTCTAGCCAGTGTCGACAGAGTTATCAGACAGCACTATGAGAAGATGTTCAGAATCTGTGTTGAAAAGGATGGCCCATCATCATTTTGTCATTCCTGACAGGCCAAAGATGGTGGTGAGGCTGATGTCCAAGTCCCAGATTGTCACGGACCTAAAAAAGAAACCTGAAGTTGGGGGAGCAAAAAAGGGTGACATTTTAGAGCAATTTTCTGTTCTTCCATAAAGCTGAAGTGGTGCCGTTAGAAAACTCTGAAATGCTGCCTGTGAGCTAATGACTCGGCTGCACTAGCTAGAACCAGCCCAAGGCAACGGTCTGCGGACCCAATCAATTTCAGAGCGTTCAGACTCACAAACCAGAGTGGAGGCTGTGCAGACGTCACAAATGTCACTGACCGTTTTTCACCCTCTTCAAAAGTCTTTTCACCAGACTCCTGCTGCCGTTAATCACTAATGTATGGTGCATCACTCCGCATCATTGTATTGCCTTCTCGTATCGTTACATGTTTATCTTGTCCAGCTCACCTTCTGTCATATTCTCAACAAAGCAAAATCCCTGGTGTCCTCAGACTATGTCTAATCAGTCAAGAATGTACACGTGGACACTGACAAGTAGTGTGGAGTGATTCTCTCACTGTGTGTGTGTGTGTGTGTGTGTGTGTGTGTGTAAATGTGTCCGTGCGTACATGTGTCGGCCTATAGTGTTGCCCGTTTCTGTATGTCCTTGTGAATGTGCACGGACGCGGGCTGATCCCTGATCAGATAAGGGGCATGGTTGTGTTTAACTGGCTAATGGAGTTGAGCGAGGGGTTATAAGTAGCCCTGTCACTGTCTCTGGGAGAGTCACAGTCATTATCTGCTTATTACTGTACGCGCCGCCGTTCCACTGACACTACTCCGCCAGCCATTATCTTTTAATTAGAGTGCAGGATTAAAGTCCAGAAATGGCGCGCTCTGATGCTCACTGAGGTTGGGATCGGGCAGTCAGATGTGTGTGTGTGTGTGTGTGTGTGTGTGTGCGTGTGTGTGCATGACATGATGTCCTGGCAACAATAACTCTATGACAAACACACTTGGAGTCTCATTTAGTTACGGCTAGTTAATAAGGTGGTCATCCCCCAGCCCCCACCACCACACCCCCTCAATACCAGTGCAACACTCACCTCCACCATCACAGGCTATTGTACCCCAAACATTACTGGATATTGCACCCCTCCCCTACATGGTGATCACGAACAATGAGGTGACAACGACCTCAGTCAACAGCCATCAGACACACAGATCCCAGATGCACCCCTCCCCCTCCCCTTACACCCCCCATCATCACAGCAAATCAAGTGAGAGCTAAACTAAAACTGCACACGAATAAGGCAGCGGGGCCTGACAGCCTTCGTCCAAGGCTACTCAAGGCCTGTGCTGCTGAACTGGGGGAGCCACTGAAGCACATCTTCAATCTGAGTCTACGCCTAGGACAAGTTCCAACACTGTGGAAGACATCATGTCTCACCCCTATCCCTAAAAAGCCACATCCTAGTAAGCTTAATGACTACAGACCTGTCGCTCTAACATCACATGTGATGAAGACAATGGAGTGATTGGTCTTAGGTATGCTCAGACCCCAGGTACGCCATGCACTAGACCCATTACAGTTTGCATACCAGGAGAAATGCCATCACTTATCTTCTACACAGAACACATTCTCACCTAGACAAGGGGAAAAGTGCTGTGAGAATCATGTTCTTTGATTTCTCAAGTGCTTTTAACACCATCCGACCCCTCAGACTGGGAGACAAACTCTTGCAGATGGGTGTGGACGCTCACCTGGTAACCTGGATTACAGATTACCTGAGCGACCACAGTTAGTCAGATTGAAGAACTGTCTCTCTGACACTGTGATCAGCAGCATCGGAGCGCCACAGGGAACTGTGCTCTCTCCAGTCCTGTTCACCCTGTACACATCTGACTTCTGCTACAACACTGAGTCATGCCACATGCAGAAGTTTTCTGATGATACTGCAATTGTGGGGTGTATCAGGGACGAGCAAGAGGAGGAGTATAGGAGCCTGGTGGAGGACTTTGTGCAATGGTGCAAACTCAATCATCTCCAACTCAACACTTCAAAGACCAAGGAGATGGTGGTGGATTTCCGCAGGTCTAAGCCCAAAATGGAAAAAGCAAAAAAGGACTTTGTCCTATAAAGTGACCTTTATTTTGCGAACAACGCTTTAAAACACATTGTTATTATTTTTATTATGTATGTAACATTTTCTACCATTTCAAATTATCTACAAAAAACTCGCCACTTCAGAGAGTCATGTTGAATGTTGTGGCTTATACAGTAAGTGTGCTACATTAACCCATTTAATAATGTACAAAACAATGTGCATTGACTTTGGTGACATCTGGCTCCATTTCAGAGCAAGGTCTGCTGGGAACAACCAAGAAGCTCACATTAGCTCTTCGCAGGAGAAATGACTCCAAAAAGCATAAACAGTTCATATTTCTAACACCGCTGGCAGTTCCCCAGCCCAAGCCCCAGCTCATCAGTCAAGTTCCTCAGCTCTATACCCCTAGCCACAGCTGGCGATACAGTGCTTGGCCCCTCCATCACCACGTGCAGCCATACCTCTGCGTTCCCATCTCACCTCAATCCTATTCTCTCTTGGTGTAAAATTGGCCCTCTGTGTTACTTGTGTCTAAGACCTCGCCATTGGCAAATGGCTCCCTCTTTTTGAGTAATTGCATGGAATGTAGTGTTCCATGCACTCTTAGCAATTATTTCTGCACACAGCGCTGCCCTAATGCAATTGGCTGGTGCAGGCCTGATTGTCCCACTGAGAGAGGGCTTGGCAGGGAACAGATTGATCACGCAGTCCCCCATCATTGTTTATCACAAAGTGGAGAAGGAAGGAGGGCGAGAGAGAGAGGGAGAGGGTAGGGGAAGGAGAGAGAGAGAAAGAGAGAGAGAGAGAGAGGCAGTGTTTTTTCACCCTCCAGAGTTGAAATCAGTTTTCCCTGAAACAACCAAATGTAATTGAGAAAACATCAGGTGAGTTATGAGGGGATGAGGGCTGTCAGGTGAAGCACAAACCAAACCCTGTCTACTGAGCGGAAGCTGTCGGTATAAGATTACCACTTTTTCATATTTGTTGCTATATTATTATCATTCAGCATACAGAGACTGCTCATGTATTTAGTCCATGTGTCTGCATGCTACATATGAGGGCATTTTGTACAAAAGTTTGCGATTACACAAGTTAAAATTCACAAGGTCACAAAATGTCCTTCCCAGAATGGTGACATTTTCGTCAGTGACCTTATATCGAGTTGCGCGGCACGATCTCGATTGGCCCCTGGGGTTGTGTCTCCTGCTTGGACAGTTGTCCTCAGGACAGGTCGAGCCATTCAAGGCTCGCTCCAGATCCGGAGGCATTTCTCTGGTGGCGTCTCTTATCTGACCGGGAGTGGAAGACTAGTAGGAGGAGAGGAGTTATGGGCAGGTGTCCAGTGCTCTATTTTCTGATAAAGTGACCCCCCTACTGACCCCCCTACTTTAACCACTCCAGGGAAATATGGTGCACCAAGGACTTATCTAGACGGCACACCTTCACCGATGACAGACACTTTAAGATGTAGAAATGGGTGCTGGTCTATGTTGACTTGGTTTTAACCGTCTTAGTTGCAGTCTTTAAAAGAAAAAACCTGACATTGACATTTTAAGAGACAGATTTTTAAGGAATACAGCCCGTTACGGCATTCCCATTGTCAGTTTATGCCTCATCTAGTCATTAACAGATTGTTTTTTCTTTTTTCATTTCACTAGGCCTATATCAACAATTTCATCCGATGAAAGTGTTCCCACCCCTGCCAGCGGTGTCCGTGTTTTGAAGGCAAACCCAATGGAAGCCCATAGGGAGACCCTGCCTTCATCTCGCCTCACACCCTAATGTGCCTAAGTGGATTTTGGCATCTGTGATTATGAACAGTACATTGCACTCGGCGACGGAGATGACAACTGGCAGTTTGTAGGCCTGTCTCGTCGCGCCTCCTCCAGGGACTGCCAGGGGTTTTTAAAGAGCGTCCGTGCAGCTGGTAGCGGTAATAACCCCCGATAACTTCCCACACGGGAGGCCTCGTAATCACATGTACACTTTGATTTTTCAGGTCCAAGTTCAGAAACCCACCCCAATACAAGCACACACACACACACACACACTCACACACACACACACACACAAACAAAACCCTCAAATGTAAATGGGTGAGGAAATAAACACGTGGAAGACGAAACAATCAAACTAATTTCCATTCAGGACTGTGTTACTTGAGATATTGCTTGACATTTTGGAAAGCCATCAGCAGTTTATATTTGTTATATGCAGTGTTTGGAATAACGCCGTTTAAAAGAACGGCGTTAACGACGTTATTTTTTCACTAACGGGGTAATCTAACTAATTACTTTTCCCGTTGCTACAACGCCATTAACGTTACTGGACGTTAAATGTGGTGCGTTACTATGCATTGATTGAATAAACTGTGTAATCCGAATGGACCCTGGCACACAGCTAGTGAGGAGGTGGGTTAATAACGACGTAAGCGATTATGATTGGTTAAGGCTGAGTCATGTTTCATGATCGCCAATCAGAGCCAGTGTTTTTACACACTTGCCACACACACACACGCAACAGCTGAAATAGAGATTCGACGAAACAGCAGAGGTCAGGAGGAGCAATCCGAAAAGTTGGCATTTTCAAGGTGGAGATATAAACACTACTTCAAATTCATCAAGGCAAGAACGTGCATGTAATATGTACATTATGTCCAGGAGCGAAGACTTTGTCGACATCCGTTGTAAGCAACTATAATTTAATGAAGCATCTCACACACGCATCCAAAGCTAGTGGCCAAAAACGCCGATACCTCCACCACAGATCATAGCTCGCCATCCACTAGCAAAGAAGGACTCGGAGCAAAGTCCTCCAAGCAGCAAAAGCTAGATCTTTCTGCCTCACAACAAAAACCTATGACACAGGCTGAAGTCAACTGTAGGTCTGTCGATGTGCAATATCTTGAATTTCCCCTTGGGGATCAATAAAGTATCTATCTATCTATCTATCTAATACATATTGAAAGTTATGTAGCCTACAAACACCTGTCTGTTCTACTCATTTCAACTGGCTGCTCAAAACTGCTCAAAAAAATCAAAATTCTTTGACATATAGCATTTTTTTTTTTTTGTAACAGTAACGCAAATAGTTACTTTCCCTGGTAACGAGTTACTCTTATCATAGAGTAATTCAGTTACTAACTCAGTTACTTTTTGGAACAAGTAGTGAGTAACTATAACTAATTCGTTTTTTAAAATAACGTTCCCAAAACTGGTTATATGTGACCAAAAGTTGCTGGCCTTCTCATGATTGGCTGATGAGAGAAAGTGGAATAGATCAATATTTGGTAACACTTTACTTGATGGGTGAGTTCATAACACATTCATAGCAGCTGTCATAAACTGCACATAAAGCATTCATGACTGTTTCATGAGACATGACTCATGACATTCATACCAAACCTTTTATGAATGTGGAAGACAGAACGATGACAACTTGTCAAAATAAAAGTCCAACAATCGCAAAGCAGCATTGCCGTTTTCCTCTCCAGCCTTTGTAAATATTTCATGAATATCTTATGAAGTCTACATCGAATGTCACTTTACTATACAAGTTGTGAAGTATTCATAATCACTGAATTTAACACTGGGAGGTAAACTAGCCTACATTCAGCTGACCCGTATTTGTGTAACCTGGAACGGTTGGACATTCCCAGTAGAAATCATCTGCAAAGGTATCATAAAACGAAGACATTTTTGTGAAACAAAAATTATTTGCTTGACCGTGTTCTGTCTTTTTGGCACTGGAGTAGCCCATTGACTCAGATGTGACATGATCAGGTAAGAGGAACAAAAATGGCAATGCTGCTTTGCAATTGTTGAACTTTTATTTTGACACATTTTTGTTGTTCTGTCTTCCACATTCATGAAAGGTTTGGTATGAATGTTGAGTCATGTCTCATGAAACAGTCATGAATGCTTTATGTGCAGTTTATGACAGCTGCTATGAATGTGTTATGAACTCACCCGTCAAGTAAAGTGTTACCCAATATTTCAATATGGTTTAATAATTATGTCCAATATTCCAATATGTGGTTTAATGCTCTACATTTCTCACTAGTAGGTCACTTTGACACTAAGGGTGTTTTCACATAGTCCCTCTTATAAAAGAACCAAACTCAGTCTACAAAAAGGGGACCAGAACGTGGACCAAAACAAAAGGGACTCAGTTCATTTTGTATTCATTGTGAGTTCATTTGAAAGAGGACTCAGATCTCTTTCTGGTGCACTTCAGCTCTGATGGGGCCTCTGCGCTCTCCGAACGTTCGCCTGCCCCCTTGACGGCAGTGCAATACACAAATCCGGCGAAACTACCGGAAGTAAGCGGGCGCCATTACTGAACTGTTGCTGGGTAGCATTGCGCCAGTGCCTCCTATTGGATTCGTTGTGTCCACTGGGATAACAGCCCGCGATTTACGACTGTCTCACTACTTCTTTTATAATGTCGAGTGGGAAAACATGTTCTGTTTTCAATTGTTCCAATAGCAGCAATAAAATTACCAGTTGGAACAAAAGAAAAATGTGAGATACACAAAATACGACTGCCCCTGTCTGGTAGCCTAACGTTACCATACGGTTTGCACAGATAGCAGTTAGCTGTACCATACCCTTTCCTTTTGAAATGTGAAAATTATATAAACAATGGTCACAAATGAATAACATGAATTTGTTTATTTAATATCCATTCATTTATTTATTGTTGCCAAATGGACAGATATTTTTATAGTTTCCTCGTTAGCTAGCCTAGCTAGCATAGTTATTGCTGACGTTAGAGCTACAGTAGTTAAGTAGATATAATATCAACCTAGTCCCAATTATGTATTCCCTCATTCTCTACTCTAAGCTATTTTCATAAATAATCTGTAAGATCGCTTGTACCTTCATCTGTGACCGGAGGCCACTGTCTAACATCATTAACCCAACAAGCCATACTGCCTGGCTGTAGCTGTCATTGAGGGTGCGTTATCACGGAGGTTTGTTTACATATCATATTGGATTGGTTGTGTCCACTGGGATAACAGCCCGCGATTTACGACTGTCTCACTACTTCTTTTATAATGTCGAGTGGGAAAACATGCCAAATGGACAGATATTTGTATAGTTTCCTCGTTAGCTAGCTTAGCTAGCATAGTTATTGCTAACGTTAGCTAGCTAAAGTAGTTAAGTAGATATAATATCAACCTAGTCCCAATTATGTCTTTATTTCCTCATTCTCTACTCTAAGCTATTTTCATAAATAATCTGTAAAATCGCTTGTACCTTCATCTGTGACCGGAAGCCACTGTCTAACATCATCAATCCAACAAGCCATACTGCCTGGCCGTAGCTGTCATTGAGGGTGCGTTATCACGGAGGAGCCTCTCGCTACAGCCTGCGGGAAGGCGGGGCTTGTTGCCCACAGCCCACATCCAAGTCAGCCATGTTTTTTTGTATTACGTCACGCAGTTTAAAATTGCTGGCGGCAATAGAGTGTGTCAGTGACGCCACTTCCACTTGCCTCCATGGGACCTATCTTTCAAAAAAATTTGAACGCCAGTCTATGGCAAAAAAGAAATTATTTTCTGGTCCCGGTTGACTTGTGCCTTGAATTACCCATATGATGTTTGTCAATTTTAAAGACAATTTTTCATGTAAAGACATTTGCAGTTTGTTTCGTAACTATTGAATTACAACATTGTGAAAAATCGTAATTCCAACGACTACAAACCCATCAGTCGCGCTAGTGATGTTAGCTCATTCACAGCCACACTAGATTGTACAAGCATACCAGCAACAGGTCTTAATTGGGCTTTCCTTGCCGATGAAAATACCATGAGTCAGAGGATTAAACACATCAGGTAAGTTGTATTCGTCCATAGACTGTACCTTAGATACTGATAAGTGACATAGCAGGCAGCAAGATGCAACGTTACCGAGCATAACAGCTATCAGCTAGCTTCTAATCTTATCGTTTCATTACGTTGGTGACGTACATCGTTCGAGACGAGAGATGTAGTCCACTGAGCGGATTCGTACAAAACCAACATAACTTTTGAAGTCTATCGAACAACAGTACTTTCTTGACGTGAAAAATTATCTTTTAAATTCACACACATCATATGTGAAATTCTTGGCACAATTCAAATGGGACCAAAAAATAATTGTTATCTCTCCATTAACTCCCGTTCATATTTTTTTGAAAGACAGGTCCCTTGTAGCGGAAGTAAAACGGAAGTCACTGGCACACTCTATATGTTTGCAATGAGAGTTTGACAGAGAGATAATAGCCTAGCAGATCATGAAAAATGGTGTAGTGGGCGATATATATCGTCTGCGATAATATCGTGATTGTTGTTTTAACGATGTGCAAATTGACATTATCGAGTATTTAAATTACTTTGGGGAAAAAACACTCGAAATCACGCACTCATAGAATAAAGACTCATACATTCCCAGGAGGTAGGCTATGCGGGAGAAGTGCAGCAGAGCAAGTGTCACGTGATCACTAGTGGGTCACAACGTTGTCCCACGCAGCCTAATGTTTATTTTGTGCAGAGAGAGCGAGAGTAGCCTACTTGGGATTTTATGCGGCTACTTCTGTTCAAGTAGCATTGTATGATGAGACAGTCACGTTTTTTCCTACACGGTATTATATGGAGAGAAAACATTAGCCTTTGAGTATTTTAATAGTCAGTTGTAAACAAATAACTATTCTCATGTAACTCTTTTGTAAATGGACTGAAGTTCTCTCTAAATATCTACGTTTACCGATTATGCTAACCGTTAGCATCTCTATGGGATTTCTCATATACATTAGCCATAAGCTAACGCATTAGTTTCTATTCTGTAACTTGGAATGCTAGCCTACGTGATTGCTCTAAAACAAAACATAGAAGGAAATAACTGAGATGTAGGCTACTCTGTTGGTCTGCTCTTAGTTTTACAGTGAATCCTATGTAAAGGTTTGAAAGGAACTTCAGCTTCAGACTTTCTTTTGGGAAACTGTTAGGCCTATTCATCTTCTCTAATGTAGATGGCTAGACCATGTCATTGCCACACACACAAGTGGGGGCAGAATTGGAAATGTGTCATAGAGTGACAATGCATTGGTTGATTTGGTTAAAAAGTCACAGGTTAGGTTATTGGTTATTATTGTGGGAACATACTGGGAACATCTCACTTCACACAGTGGAGGAAGGCAAGCGTCCAGCAGAGGCGGGAGATGGTACAAGCGGAAGTTCGTCACCAGGAGGAAGAGACACGGAAGGCTAAGGCTGTGGAACTGGCAACACAGGGAACATGGACCAGATGGGACCTCCCAAACAGGAGGGTCACATGGACTGAGCTCTGGAGGCTGGAACCTTTCCGTGTTAGCTTCCTCCTGAGGTCTGTGTATGACACACTCCCATCACCAGCGAACCTAGCCAGGTGGGGCTTGAGGGAGGACCCGCTCTGCAAGTTGTGTGGGAAGAGGGGGACACTGGCCCACATTTTAGCAGGGTGCCAAATCGCTCTGGCTCAGGGGAGATATAGGTGGCGGCATGACCAAGTGCTCCGAGTGATGGCTGACATTTTCGAGCAGGCCAGGAGAAGACCACAGCCGACCAAGCCACAAGTACCATCAATGCAATTCGTCAGGGCAGGAGAAAAGCCATCCTCCGTTAAAAGAGCCAGGACCAACATCCTCCTGGGGGCACAGGGGTGGGAGATGTCAGTCGACCTGGGGAAGAAGCTCACTTTCCCATCCATCGTCCAGACCACCTTGAGGCCTGACGTTGTCATCTGGTCAGAGCAAGCTAAGAAAATCATCCTGGTGGAACTGACTGTGCCTTGGGAGGAAGGCTGTGAGGAGGCCCATGAGAGGAAGAGCCTAAAATACCAGGACCTCATCATGGACTGCAAAGACAAAGGCTGGCAAGCATGGCTGTTTCCAGTGGAGGTCGGGTGCAGAGGGTTCCCAGCACAGTCAATGTGGTCTGTGCTCACTGCTCTTGGCATATCTGGCAAGGAGAGGAAGACAGCTGTGCGCAGGATTGGGGAGGCAGCAGAGAGAGCCTCATGCTGGGTGTGGTTTAAGAGGGAGGAGGGGGGCTGGAGGCCTGGAGTTGATGGGCAGTGACTTGGCCACCACTGCTGACCCGCCAGCTGGAGGGTGTAGCGGTTAAGGGTCGAAACACCCCGAGAAGGTTGGGCACCGTCTGATGACATCAGCTCCAGGCCAAAAGCCACCCACAGTCACTTTAGGGAGTGGCTGTATGTATAGCATCACGTGATGTATTCAACAAGCAAGTAATGATGCTATTCATAAATAATGAGCTGTAAAGTAACTCAGACTTTAACAAAAAAATTTTTTTAAAGGATATCGACTAATTATCGTTATCGTCAAAATCACAAAAAATATCGAGATATTATTTTTTGTCCATATCGCCCACCCGTAGTGTGCAATTTAATCCAAACTTTGCTGATTTCTACATTGTTAGTTAGCCTACCAATAGCTTGGATGAAAGGATATTCAGCCTAATGTTAATGTTAGAACACACTTGTTTGGCTGTACATGTAGCCAATTTAATGTTACAAATGTATGTAGGCCTATCATAAGCCTCATGATAATAGTTTATTTTATATAATAAACAACATGCCTTCTCTTTTGGCAATGGCAAGTCAAGTAGGACAAAATAGGCTAGCATACAATGCAAAATGTGAAAGAGAACCCAGGGCGATTTGTGTTCACAACGCACAGATAATGTGAATCGTGCCACAGACTTCAAAGTGAACTGTGAGACTACCTCCCGAGCTTTTAATAAGGCAATAATGTTTTTAAAGTTAGATACAAGTTGTCTGGAAAATCATAATTATACAGAGGGGTTTTAGTTACAGTCAAATATAATTCTGCTGCACTTTTCATATTTAACAGAAAAGCAAGATATTTGCTAGTTCTTGCAATAATTAACCCAGTTTTAATGGGATAATACCCCAATATGGACAGCATCTTTACTGTTTCTGACTCAGAAGAGAATACTAGTTCAGAAAAGGTCTCAAATTGACCTTGCTAAATAGTCTGAAAAGCACAAAAAGGGATTGTTCTAGCAAGGTCCTCTTTATAAAAGATTTCCTCTTGAACATCAAAACAACAGGGGAAAAAAATCTCTTTAAATTCTTGCTGTGGTTTAAGGAAAGCGCAAATGAGTTGCTCAAGCAAAGCTGACTCATCAGTTTGATCGACCTTGAGACTCACACTCTCAAGACATCTGTGTTTTTTTTTTTTTTAAATCCCCACTTAGAGAGAGAGAGAGAGAGAGAGAAGAAAAAGAAGAAGAATTCCAATCTCCCCCTTACCTTGACCTCATGAAGATTGATAGAAAAGAAATATCTCACACATTTTTCCCCCTTCACACACGCACCTCCTAAACATCGCTCTGGAAGGGCTTTAATGATATCTGACTCTGCAAATGAGTTGTCATTAATTTAATTCATCAGTCAGCACTTTGACTGACCTTGAGTTTTTTAGACAGGAAGAACCGGTTCCCCTCAAAGACAAGAATACAACACTTCGCCTCACTTACCTCTGCACCAGAAATTGTCACCCAGCACATACATACTCCCGAATTTTATTAATACGAGTAATATACAAAGTCAAGAGGAAAAAGACACATGCATAATTCATCATGGCTGGACATGTGTGGAAATTAGGAGGTAACCTTGGATTGGACCAAACGTGCAATGGAGCCCTGATAAGATCTGGATTCTCTGATGGCAAAGGGAGAAACTAAATAAATAAATAAACCACTCATGGGTTAATTAAAGTGGTGATTTGAAAATTACTTTTAAAATTCTGTAGATGCGGATTAGATGGTCACGCAGGGCCAAGCGGTGGCGTGCGTGGGGGTGGGGAGGGGGTAGAGAGAGGGAGAGGGAGCCCAGTCAGATTCTAAAGTAATCCCTCCATCTTGCCTCAGCACCAGGATGGAAGCTTTAATTAATTAAGGCATAACCCGTTGGAAAAAGAAGCCGTAATCTTTAAGCCTGTCCTCTGAAAAAAAGCTCCCTTTTAATTTCTCCCTCATGCTTTATGACTTCCGTCTTGGTCCAGTAATGTCCTCCTGGATGGCCGGTTGGCCAGCGGGCTTCGCTGCCTCGTTACTCAAATCTCCCTCCTTTTCCCCGATCCACTTACTGATACACCCATTCCAGACGCCGGCCCCCCACAATCCTTTTACTCGTTGCTCTGCATCTATTTGCTGCTCCTCTGTCTTCCTCACCTTCTTTTTAAGGTGTGATCTATATTCAATGACAGACTAATGAGTGCTTGCCTATTTCAGGGAGCCTCATCACGTCATTAGCAAAAGAAAAGAGCTGGATGAATAAAACATCTAATGTGGAGACAGGGCCCTGGCAACATCACACAAGACTTATGCTGGGGTAACCAGGGAGGAAGCATGGAGGTTTTCTCTCTTTTTTTGCCTGACAGGAGTCTCTTTCCAGTTAATTATGAGGGTCTGGTGTGCACCTCACTTCATTTGAGAGGACAACTGGTAGAGATGGTGAAGGGAGGAGCTCTGAGTGAGACATAGAGAGAAAGGGGAAAGCAGGGAGAGAGAGAGAGAGAGAGAGAGAGAGAGCAAGAGATGCGGATACAGAGCAGAAGAAAGGCAGAGGAAGAGGCAGAGTCTGGAATAGTGTAAGGGAGGGGGTGAGAGAAACAAAGTTAGAGAGAGGAAGAAAGATACAAAGTCGAAGAGAAAGAAAGAGATGGAGAGAGAGAGTGAGGAAGACTCAGGGGAAGAACTGAAAAGAGGGAGAGAGAGAGAAAGAGTCTGAAGAACACAAGTAAGATAAAGAGAAAGAAAGGGAGCAAGGTGGTGGGCATTGTGTTTGACGCTCTTAAGGGGGCCTCTGTGGATGTGGCTTGTGTCTCTGGGCGGCCCGGTGGGGCCGGCGCGTGTTCTAAGGCGATCGCAGGCCTCCCCTCGGTTCCACGAGCCCCCGTCGGCCCCGGTGCGACGTGGGACTTTCAGCTCCGTCAGCTTAATTGGCCCACTTCCCGTCGGCATGACGCCCCGGCCCCAACTTAATTGGTTCCTTTTTGGTCGTGCCGGCAATCCCATTGGACAGGCAACACAGTGGGTCGCCATGGACACACTGGGCGCTGGGACATGCATTCCGGGACAGAAAGCGAGCAATAGCTCCTATTTTCCGACTGGACCTTGAGTTAGTGCTGTCTCTCCCCACACAAACAACGGCCACAATACCTCCACACATCTCACTACACATGAACCTGCACGTACTGCTGCATTAGCCAGGACAGCCAAATTCATCTGCAGGGCGCCAGTGAAGAGTCCCACTGCCAAGACTCTCCTGACACCTTCTCTGCCTGTGTATTTTAGGGTGATTCGTCTGGTGAGACATTTCCATGCTGGAAATGCAAAGAGATGGGCCCCGGCATGTCAGTCGCTTGCCCGCGGAGAGCTCTGCCACCGCCGCCTCAACACAGTGGCGGAGACACTGGAGCCTTTTCTTCTCATTTGCGTATCGACAGCTAGTGTCACTCTGACGTTGAGGCCGGGCTGGGCCCCAGTGTCACCGTGTAATGAGGCCTCGGGAATGTGAGGCTCCTTCTATCCCCCATGTGCCCCAGTAATGAGGCTCGAAATACATCAAGTACTTTCTCTCTCTCACACACACACACACACACACACACACACACACAGACAGACACACACACACAGCCAGGTGCATGTGCACAAGCAGAAAGACACACACACAAACACAAATGTATGCATTGACACAATCAGACGGCCATACACACACACACACTGAGACACACACACTCACAGAGTCTGGTCGTCAAACGACAGCAGCATAATGAACACTTTCCCCAGTCCCAGAGGTCACTCTCCTCTCCGTGGGTATGCTGTTGTCTAATTGTTTGTGTTTGTTTGTTTGTCACGCCATCCTCTTCATCCTCCTGCCAATACCACAAAAGTGTGGAGATGTGTCTGATAATATAGAGGGTGAGTGTGTGTGTATTTGTGTGAGCAGCTCCAAAGACTACCAGCAACTAAGCTACCAGGGAGAGTGCTTTTGATGCCTGATATCTGACTCTTCACACAGTGACTCTTATGTACAGTATATCAACACACAGGGGGAAGAAAGAGGCATAATAACAATGACACCAGCCTGTACTTACAGCCATGTTTTTTTCCTGGTGTTGTTATGTTGACACATGAGTACACATTTTGAATAAGGATGTTTTCTGTTCCAGTCGACTGTCTGTGATTGAAGTGTTCATGAGACATGTTTATCTAAGTTTAAACTCTCCCAAGGCTGCCTGTAATATTACATTGTGTAATATCACCACATTATGTAATAATTTGACAAAATCTAATGCATTTTCACCTCATTATGTACTGTAACAAGTCTTGCAGTTTGTAGTAAGCTGCTCGAGTGGGAGTCTTAGTACTCTGCTTGATTCCCCTCATAGGCCACCTCTAGACCTGACTCCAAACCACAGTGTCAGCGCAAAGTAATCTTCCCGAGGTCCACTGCAATGCTCCACTCTTTGTTGGGCATAACAAGTCTTGCTGTGCTTCTCAAACTGGGGGCTTTGATTGCCTCCATTCAGAGCTAGTCAACTAGGTTGTGGTGCCACCTCTAGTGCCCGTTAAGACAGTGCTGTCTTACACCCCGAAAGGATATGCTGTCATATGCTAGAATTGATGGTGTTACAAAAGGGGGCTGGTCTCCTCAATGCCAAACCACTGATGGAGGTTTCGGGGGCAAGCTACTGTATGATGTTGGTGTGATTAGTTGTTTTGAGTCTGGCCTCAGGGATCCTCCACAAGTCAGACCATGACAGTGGCCTGTCCACTGTTTGTGATCCTAAATGATGGATAGTAACGGCAGCTGCAGCATGTTCTGGCCAAAGGAGCCTGTGTCAGGAGGACTGCCGCACAGCTTCAAAGGCTATGTCACCCTTTTGTACAGTGTAAACTGGCAACACCATACTTTGTATCAGCCAGGGAGCTGGCTCTTATCAATCTTGGCGAGGCCATCTACAAGAAGCCTCCTGACTGTCCTCTCTATCTGCCTGTCTGAGAACTCTGGTGTGTATGTTCACCCAAGGCTATTGACAGGTTGCCTTGACAGCACTGGGATCTCCTCTCTGCCTGTGACAAAGGTGGTGTGGTCATTTCTGATCCTTTTCTGAAGGGAGAGGCTTGATCCTTGCCCATGTCACAAGCTCATCAATCCTCTTTAGCAGCCTTGTGCATGCAACTGTCTGGAGAATGACCGTGAAGTTGTTCATGTAGCACTTTAACGGTGGCAGCTATTGTCCCGATGATGAGGATGACCTCAAATGCTGTCACAAACAGGATGGGGGATATTGAGCGCCCCATGGCGGTACCCACTTCCAGATGTTACCACCCTGTGGTGAAATCTTGGTGGGCACAGCATAATTGGAGTTCCTTAAAGAATCAGGCTAACAGACATCTGATGCAGTCAGGGATGTAGAAGAACTCCAACAAGTCAATGAGTTGAAGGGGACAGACCTGTATGCATTAGCAAGGTCCAGCCACACAACGAGCAGGTCACTGTTATTTGTTTTTGACCTCAGTTACTAATGCTACTGGGACATTGCCTGGAATCATGTTCTATGGTCAGATGAAATGACAATCAAGCCTTCTGGCAACACTCAATGTAAAGAACCTTATGCCTAACAATAGCATATGGTGGATGGTCTGTGATGTTGTGGAGCTGTTTCTCTTCTAAAAATCTAGGCCCTAGGAGCCTCTTTAGGGTAGAGCTATATGGTGTAACTCCATGAACACCTGGACATTTTAAATCAAAATGACACTAAAGGCACACTGCTAAGACACTAAAAGTGGGTCAAGATTCGATCATCCAGCAGGTCAATGAATCAAACATATGTCCAGATCAACACAAAATGGTTTACTGAACAAAAAAGTATGTTTCTGCCACCATTGTACTGACCGCACCTGTGTATTTACTGCAGTACCAAATAGCCCAATGAATCAAAATCAGATCAATGCTTTAGTCAGAAAGAAGAATGAAGAAAAAAGAAATGCATTTCCATGTATAGCCAGCACCTGTGCATTAACCTCACAGCTGAGGACATTTTGCTAAATCAATGTCTAAACCTTGGTTAATATGGAGCGTACAGTATAAAATGCATACAGAAGAAGGCATTCATTTTAATTGGTTATTACTTAATTCCGCATATCATTACAAATGATAAAACAAAATGCAACTGCTGTATTAGGAAAAAACACTGCAATTTGTAACAATTTATTGCAAAATGCAGAAAAACTAATTACATATTGTCTGCAGGCAGTTTATAACAAAATGTGTCAGATAATATAAAAATATCATTACTGCTATTACAAATGTGTTATTACATAATGAAGTGAAAAATTACTATTATTATTTTATTATCAAGTTATAACATAATGTGGTGTTCCACTGTCCACCATGTCTTCAGTGAGAATGTTCTAGAAAAAAAATGCATCCCTACAGAATGACGGCCTATATATACTGTATTCGGGTGTAAGAACCACTTTTCAGAACCAATGAGGGAACTGGATGTGTTCGAAGGAAATCGTGAAGCTCTCAGTGTGCTGTTGACACAGCAACAATTGATTATAGAACCCGTGTAAACCTAATAACTCTGACTCGGCTTAATATGGAAAAGTTTCACGTCAATGTAATATTACTATCTATATAGGCTGATATCTTATGAGAATGCCCCCATCATCATTTAATTTGACTCGTTAGCTCTAGGAATAATGTACAGGTCACTGACATTTGCTTGTCCAGACCATCGCTGACAAACAGTCCACTGCTATATCGCCTAATAGCCTACAGTAGTCAGTTCTGCTGTAGCTTAACACTTTCCTTAAAAATGCTGCTGCCAAATTTGTGATTGGTTACATTGATAGGGATCACATGGTGAGTTGTTGATGAGACTGAGACCATTGCTGTAGTGAAACCATTAGAGTGAATCAATCAAGACATGACAATGTATACATTTGATTACATTCCCTGTTCCTAGCTTCTTCTGTGGGCATGTGGCAAGCATGTGACAGTAGGCCCACAATAGGCCCACACTTCCATGAAGCAGAGTAGCTGATCAAACTCACGATTGAAAGAATTATCATCAGCTTGGGAATTAGGATCCTGTGAGGGACCGAGGCGACCACCCCATGTTTAGGGAGGTGCGCCACTGGATTAGGTGGTGTTGAGGGAAGGCAGGAGACAGCAGTTCCATACAAAAATATACCGGTAATTTATTTTGTCCATAAGCAAACAGGCAGATCCAGGAGCACAATAGGGGTCCAAAACATGAAATACAGAGTTCTTCAGTCGACAAACAAACACGTACCATGCCATTAAACTAGGCACCCGGAACCTACTCTTTTAGGCTCCCTGTCCAAACAAGGCGAACTTGTAACCTTGCCTCACAACAGGCAAGGTTAACTTATTATTAAACAAACAAACTCTATGACTTCCCTGATTTCTGGACCTCAAGCTCTTCCGCATGTCTCCCTGGTTCTCCTGTGTTTCCAGTCTATTGTATATCTCCCGTGTGAAATAAGCCTGCCTTTAAATAGGCTAGGCAATTACCCAATTAGGTCTGGGCTAAACCATTATAGGGAATGCAGGGGTGGTGGTGGTCTGTACCATTAACCCAATCACGGTTAAAATCAACACCTTAATACAGACACATACATATGAAATAAACAGCCATAAACCTGGAATTGAGTGCAGGTGAGTGTTTGGCTGCAGTCCATGGAAGTGTGGCACAAGGCAGTTTTGCAAAAGTTTGTCGTAGGGGAAAAGGAGAGGACTCCTTTTCCACAGATCCTTACACAGGCACACTAAAAAAGTACAGCCAAGGCCAAAGCTGGAGCTAGTGCTGGCTTTATGCTTCCAGAGAGAGAGAGAAAGAAAATGAACCCGTCAATACCAAGAGAGCTCTGTGGGTAAAAACAGCAAGAGCTACAGTTCTTTATGAGACGGCTTCATCGTTATTGGTTAATTTCTTCCTTCTCTATTTCTGTCCGCCACAGTGCCTAGAACTAAATATATAATGTAAAGTGCAGCATCTAGTTCATGTTTTCAAGTTTCTACCCATGCACACTGTGTTTTCCAAAGAATGTCGACCACAGCAAAGCTATCAGCTGGGTTCGAGGGAAATCAATCACGGCCAATGCCTTCTCTGGACGGTGGTTTGTTTGTGACTCTGTTGTCTGCAGCCTGTGAACATCCCTGCCTATGATTGCCAAGCCCCCCCCCCCAAGGTGTGTCTTTTTTTCAAAGGAGTTTTTTTCATTTGAGGCCTATCTTTCTGCCTCCTCTACTTTGACTCTATTTGTGGTTCTCTCTCTCTCTCTCTCTTTCTCTCTTTCTGTTGCTCACTGCTCAGAAAAGTTTCTCCAGTATTGATGTAGCAACTGCCAAAGCATCTTTTTTTTTGGTGGGGGAGATAGAAAAAAATGAGAGAGCGGAGCAAGAAAAAAAAGAGAAAAGATTGAGGCTACAGACAGGATGAATGAAAACATGGTGAATCACAGCCAGCACTAAACCAGAGAAAAGGCATCCAAGCAAGCAGATTTTTTCCCCCTCTTCTCTCCCCTACACAATCGTCTTCATCACCTTCATCCATTGTCACTTGGCTCCTTAACGCTGTGCTCCCATAATCTGGCAGAATGACTCACTGTTGTCGATCACAGCAATCTGTCCCTCTTGGGAGGCCCGACCTGGCTCACCAGCTCTGCCTTTGATTACAGTAACCTTGCCAGAACTCATTGTGGTAAGCATCAGGATGAGAGGAGGAAGGAAAAAAGGCTGCGGTGTATCATGACAATTAGTGCCAGGCTGTCAATCTGCATATGGCAGTAATAGGAACTGAAAAAAAAGTAATTTTCTGGAGGTGGCAGAAATCTCTTCTCTGTAGGAGAAAATGTACGGTTATTAATGTGCTGGCTAATGGACTGTATATTTTTTTAGACCTTTTTTCCCTCTCAATGGAGAATGTTTCAATGCTCCAAGAGTGAGTGTGGCTAAACTCTCTTAAAGCGTAACGCTCACCAAAATGCAACCTAGGGTCATTTTGTGAATCAAACTTTTGTTTAAAAGCATAATTAGACCGAAGCTGCACTTAAAATTGACCGTATTGTCGTTTTCTGGTCAAATGGCCTTTTGAAAGGGAATGCTAGGGGCACTACTATGATCGCATCGAAATGGCATCGCATCAATTTTTAAAACACAACATGAAACTCTAAGTATCACCAGGGTCTCTACACATGAACTCAAGCATTTAGAACGTTGTTTGTGTACACAGAGTTTACTAAAAAGAAAGGTATTGAACAACTCACATGGTTTTTCCACTCGACGCCATCTTGCCAGTCAAGAAGTGAGATGTCCAAAACCTTTCTTTTTAGTAAACTCTGTGTGCAAAACAATGTTCTCAATGCTCGAGGACATGTGTAGAGACCCTGGTGATACATCGAGCAAAGTTAATCTTGAAAGTGCCGCTTCTATCCTAATTATGCTTTTAACGAAAGTTTGACTCGGTACATTCACAAAAAAATCCTACGTTGCATTTTGGCAGGAGTTACGCTTTAAACCCATTATTCTCAGACAAGGTGATTTCCCCGTATTGAACCTTACAGGATATGAACAGTTGCTAATATATATATTTTTTACCCTTGTAACTGAAGTACACGTAACATTTTTTTCTTCAAAATAGAAAAAGAATGTAGGTGAAGAGTTCCTTGCAGCCACTGTATCTAGTCAATGTCACTTACTAGCCCCCAGTTGCACTAAACGTCATCCGGATTATCCATTGCAAATGTGCAGAATACTGAGAAGAGGTGTTGAGTCAAGTGCATTGGGAAGACATGACAAGAGATTAGCTATTCTAATCTGCATAATATGAGGGAGGATGGAGGAGCGCATTAGCATGTGTGAGATGGTACATGTAGCTTTGCATGGTGCCCTTTTCTCCCACTTTCCTTGCATTCGAGTGAACAACAACCACTGCAGGTAAATTAATTAGCGCCACCGCTGTGATTTTGAGAAGGGCCTAATCTATGGGCTACCCCTAATTAGATTAATTTCCATATTCACCACATCAAAAGGTGCTGGCACTAGGGCGTACTTGCACATGCAATATGGTTCTAATTCCACTCGAATGGGTCCCTACTACATGCTCAACTACTCTGCTTCTTTCGAGGGGTTGGAATAGAATCAATTTCTACGATAGCATAATAGGTCTCTCCCGCGCTGATGGCATGGTGGGTTTGTAATTGGATACAAGTGCCATATGTGCACCGACACCACTGCGTGCAAGTCATTAGTTCTCCTGTGTCATGGTCAACAGCTCCTATCTGATATCTCTCTTCTCCACTAATCAACATGCATTGCCAAAGCCATGTCTACAGCTTATGATAGCATCAGGTCTATGCAAGATCACAGGAGTTGTTTGAAACACGCTACTCTGAATGTGTTATTGCTAGAAAAGGAGGATAACAAAACGAAAAGCTAATCTGCAATCTGAGAAGGAACATGACATTTACATGAGCTATTTATGATTTGTCTTTCTTTTTTGACATTATTTACTAAGATAGAGGTGGTGATGTTTCCTTTCCAATACATCAAGACATGAACACTAATACCAAGTCTGCACATGATAAGGATTGTGTATTTTAAAAACTCCAAGGAAACATCTGTGAGTTTAGAAGATATGGGACCGATGCAAAAGGGTTACAGCCAGTGTGAGTTTGGATTATACTTATAAATCTCACACAATCTAAATTACATATAGAATTTCAAGAAGAGATAAGAAACATATTGCTAATTTCAAGTCACTGCCCATGGCTTCTGAGCAACAACTCATACGTCGGGTAGTATAAACACTGAATAATCCTTTTTTTCAGTCATGGTTGGAGCTCTTTATCATAGTCAAGGGACAAAAAGGTCAAATGTGTTACAACAATGTGTTTCATGCTAATTTAACATTTCTTCCAGTCAAGTGCTTTTAATTTTCTTTCTCATGTCTGCCTTTGATTCATGTCCCTGGAAAATTTCAAACCAATTAATTTGATGTTTATCAGATTAATCATTATGCCTAAAATAACCACACCAGTGTATAATCTTTGAGTTCTTTGTACTCCGTGTCGGATGGATTTTGAGGAACAGTCATGAGAATCCATGGAAATATGGACTACAGCGTCGTATTGAGGTGCGAGGCTTTGTGTGTGTGTATTTAGGACAGCCATGATTGATGGTGTCATGTGTTCTCTAAATGTTATGGCCATTCATCAGTTACATAACAAGATGTTTCCCTTCAAAACAAATGCTGCATTAAAATAAACATAGACCCATCTGCAGAGACTGACACAGGCTGATACATCCACCCACAGCGCACAACCTACCTTCATATCTGCTGTTAAAAAAAAATACATTATAGGAAATACTGTCAAGTTTTGAAAAGGTGGCAACGGTGTAATATATGCTAATTACAAGTCAAACCACTTCCCAAGCATTCTACCTCTCGTTTGTCTAATTACTTGTGTTCAGCAAGAAAAGCTAAAATGAATAACCCTGGTGAAGTCAAGTAATTTCTAAAAGTGGCCTTCACTTGTTGAAAATATTATTGCACATTGCTATGGGATTTATTGCACCGTATTCCAATTAGAGTGCTTGATTCAAACTCCTGCCTGAACCAAACACTGTTCAAGAAGTTGCTTACCATGTGATAGACTGTTTGTTTGCCACTAAATACAAACCTAAAAATACAATAAAACTGAACTGTGCTGTATTTTGGCTCAGTACTTGTATATGTCACTTCAACATACGTGGTTTGCAAATATCAACATATGCATTTACGACACTAAAAATGGTGTGGGTCATAAAAAATACCAAAGAATAAATTAAAAAAGTTTTAATTTACCCGCATTATCTCTGAATGTACCTACTGTTCCCCCAACTCTGAGAAATGACAAACATGCACTGACTGCGATACACAAACAAACAACCGACAGGGCCTGTTTATCCAGCACAAATGAGCACAGTAGTGTCACTGTTGTACAAGCAGTTGTATGCATAATGTAAGAGAAGAGACAAAAAAGAGCTTAAAGTCAGCAGGCATTTAACTAAGTCTCCAGCTGTTTTTTTGTTTTTTGTTTTTAAAAAAAAAAAGAGCTTTGGCTGATGCAATGTTGTGGAACTGTATTTATGGTAGAGATGAGAAAGAGAGCTTGTTTTGTTTAGGGGAGATCGGTGGACTTCTATTGAGTGTTGACAGACACATTGAGGGGGTCTGTGGTCACACATAAGATGACAGGCTATGTAATCACACCAGCCATGAGGCAGAACCGCTCTAATGGTGTCGGGGCAGTGACCCCTCCAGCTAAATGCATAGTTACTCACCGCAAATGTAGACCAAGGTGAGAATGGACACCTCATGCCACATCTGTTAAAGCAACAGAATTGCCTCCTTCCTTTTCTCTCTCCTTCAATCCTCCCCTCCTTCAATTCTTTCTTTCTCTCTTTTTCAGAATTGCTCATACAATTCCACGTTTCACAGTGATGCGTGCATAACAGTTCCTCACACACCTTTGACTGTTACGGGGGGTGGGGGGATTGGGGGTGGGGTCTTTGCAGAAGAAGGGGACTATATCTTGCACAAGCTCTGTCTTCACCCAACGCCATGGTTGCCGCCCCCACTTTGAGGACTGCTATATTTGCAGTGGTGGGCAGCCGTGTGGAAAAACCCATCATCGTGGCCAGTAGAAGTGGAAATGAAGTCGGCCGGAGTCGAGAGAGCCAACTTCATGGGAGGGCAGAGGGGGGGGAGCAGGAAGTCCTAGCTCGGGTGAGCCCGAGGTCTCCCATGGATATTTTCTCCATTTCAAAACAACACTACCCACCAGTGGAGGGGGTCTTCCAGGTTTGCCAGGCTCTGCGATGTGCTCAGAGGCATAAAAAATGGAACAACTTTGTGTTCAAATGCCGCTTTCAGCCTTAATTTGAATTGCTAAAATATTAGCTGGAGCAGGAGCTCCAGGGCACCAATCGATAAGTCATCGCGATGCAGGGCAGCACTGGCAATTAGAGCAACTGAGGAGCTCCGACAAATAATATGAGGAGCTGGAAGGGACAGGCTGAGGCCAAACACTCTGGCACATGGTACGGTGCCCTAGTGTGGTCAAAGCAGTAATTCAGAGTAATATGCACTGGCATAATCTTCTGGTTTCTATTTTTACAGGAATGCACAGAACGCTGTCTGAAAACCTCTTTCACTTTGTTTCCTAATGTCTCTCTCTCTCTCTCACACACACACACACACACACACACACACACAAACACACACACAACACATTGTCTGCATGAGACTCATCCTCCCTCCCATCTAACCCATTCTGTAACACATCTCCCCTCACTTTATCTTCCGTGCACTGTGCGCAATAACTCATTTGCCTTTTGTCACCATTCCTTTGACCGAGTGCACTGGCATTTATTATTTATTGTGCTTAGATTCCCTTTAAATTTGCCAGCGCATTAGTCTTCAGCCATTTACTTCTTTTGCTCTTGACGCTGAACAATGTATGAATTTGTTGTCACATGCAATGTATTTCTGTTTGGTCCCAATATTCTTTTTAAAGTTAGTTTTCAACTGGAATGTCTTCATGTAAACACCTGCCATACTCTTGCCCAATGACAAAAGGGACACTTTCTACATTCACTTCACTTTCTCCTCTAAAGCATTATTTCATGGAAATGTTTGGATTCCTATTATAAAGCTGTTGTAGATCTGGGCATGTCCTTTGTCTGGATGGACAATGTCAAATTTTAGCCATTGGGTCATTCCGTGTCAAATCATCCAGTGGCTGGCAGGTCACCCTCTCCCAAAAAATCTGAAAAAAATCACAGGTGTTTGTAGACCAAACCTATGCATAAATCTTAAATAGTATATCTGTATCACTAATGGTTCCAAAACTACAGCCCTTTGAAGTTTCAACTCATTTTAAGCATCGTGGTGAACAATCCTTTTTGTTCAACTTCCAACATTATTGGCTCTTTTGGTATTTCACACACATTAGTGAAACTATGTGAATAGAAGTACATTTTCCTGTTGAATTAAACAATCCAATCAAATCAGGTGTATCTTGTGTAATCCCCCCTCTGCAAAGCTCTAAAAATGGCTATAAATTCATTATGTGAAAAAACATCACCACCTTTGAGAGCTTCTCATTCAAAAAGTATGTGACACAAATTCATCAGATTTTTTTCCCACTCATGTATGGATTATAAGGTCATGTCCATGCATTAACTTTGGTTGTTAACATTATCATATTGTCAGAGCATTTTTATTAAATTGGGCTTGATTTTCAAAAAGCCTGTTTTCATCTTCTCATTTCACCACGTGGACAGTTAACAGGATTTTTTAAAAATTTTACCATATATCATTCTGTATGTGAGGATCATCCGCCCAAAATTTGGGCTTGTTGCTGAGTTTCTTCATTGAGATAAATTTTTTTACAAATATTGTCTATAAATCCACTGAATTTGTACTTTATCTGCAGTACCCCTTTGCACCACATGTGGTGCTCTTTTAATACAATGGAAGTCAATGGAAGAGTAAGAGAGTCACTTGTTTGCTGCACATATCCAATCTAAACTCACAGTTTATGGTTCATATGGTTCAAGTAAAAAGGGGTTTCTAAAATTCAGTGCATTGTCAGATGTAGAAAAATCAATACTAAAGATTTAGCATCTTTTTACAAATGCCTCTTGGATCCACGAGTCCTCAAACCTTGTTATGAATACTTGTGATGGAAACACACATGGTCATCTTCATCAAGTGAAATACCTTGATGAACTGAATTTTAGAAACCCATTGTTTCTTGAATATGTTCCAACTTCTTTCCCAGATCACATGGAGACAAAGCACTGATCTCCATCTTGATGCTCTTTGTCTGTGTCACAGAGGACTGCATGCATATGACGATGGATATAGACTTTGCCTAACCAGCTGGCTAGTAATTATTACTAGCTCACAGTACTCACATAGGCACTGATAGGTTGAAGCTGGTGTAGAAAACTCATTACAAAGATGGTAATTATGCTAAATCCTCTTGCTGCATGTATGATGACCAGTCAGTCTTATGTGTGTATAATTTACTTGATCAGTTTATTTTCTCTAAATAAGATTTATGTATGAGTAGTATGTTGTTCATGTTGCAATAATTATTTGGACCAATTCAACTATGAACCATAAACTGTGTGTTTAGATTGGATATGTGCAGCAAACAAGTGACTCTCTTACTCTTCCATTGACTTCCATTGTATTAAAAGAGCACCACATGTGGTGCAAAGTGGTACTGCAGATCCAGTACAAATTCAGTTGATTTATATAAAATATTGCAAAATGTTTTTTATCTCAATGAAGAAACTCAGCAACAAGCCCAAATTTTGGGCAGATGATCCTCACATACAGAATGATATATGGTAAATTTAAAAAAAATCCTGTTAACTGCTCTGAAAATATGAAAATGATAACAACCAAAGTTAATGCATGGACAGGACCTTATAATACATATATGTGTAGGAAAAAAATCTGATGAATTTGTGTCACATACTTTCTGAATGAGAAGCCCTCAAAAGTGATGATGTCTTTTCACATTATGAATTTATAGCCATTTTCAGAGCTTTGCAGAGGGGAAAGTACACAAGATACGTCTGATCCGATTGGATTTTTTAATTCAACAGGAAAATGTACTTCTATTCACATAGTTTCACTAATGTGTGTGAAATACCAAGAGAGCCAATAATGCTGGAAGTTGAACAAAAAGGATTGTTCACCACAATGCTTAAAATGACTTGAAGTTTCAAAGGGCTGTAGTTTTGCAACAATTAGTTATCCAGATATACTATTTAAGATCTATGCATGGATTTGGTCTACAAACACCTGTGATTTTTTTCAGATTTTTTCGGAGAGGGTCACCTGCCAAATTGTGCTGAAATTGGGTGATTTCACACGGAATGACCCCATTTCATCCACATGACTCCATTGTTGCTTGAGATAAATCAACTCACAGAGCACCTGGACTTACTGTACCTGCCTGAATAATGGGTTGCATAATATGATAACGTTAGCATTGGTTGGATGGTATATTTTAATGCGGTTGAGATTTCTGTGGATATATTTTACATCCTGTTTATGCTATTTCCATCATCTGTATCAACAACAAGCATATTGAAAATGACAAAATTGTGACTACAATGAATTGCACCTTCAAGAACCTTTTAAGCATCCACGAGGAAGCATTATGCCACTAGATTGAAGTACTCAATCTCTTTACAGGTAAAATAATTCAGTCATCTGTCACTGTAAGGCTCTGTTTTGTGTTATTCAGCAATTTAATGGACCAACAGCACCCATAAACCCTACCAGACTAGTGCCATGCCATCTTATTGCATCTGAGATGCTATCTCGGCAGTGTGAAGTGTCTCCCTGGCTATTACTTCACTGTGTCAACCAAAGAGTCCTTTTATTCTTAGGAACCAACACAAATCCAAATTCTTAATAAAGTTGATGATAAGGAATTTTTCAAACCTGAAATATAAATGTGTTTCCCAAGAAGCAAGCGTTCTCCTTTTTCTCATTTACATGCTTCTTCATAACTCCATACATTTCAAGTCCCCATTGAGAATTGAACTGACAGCTTGTTAAAAGGTTCCAAATGTTTCATTTCAATGTCTCACAGAGCTGTGAACATGTACATTATATTGTATTACAAACTACCCTCGCACAGTTCAGAAAGTATAGCAGATATATAGACTTAAACTTTGCAGACATGGGACCACCATCTTGGATATTGCTCTCTCAGAACATTGTGGAACAAACCATACAACCAGTACACTATGACCACAACAGAGCAAGCACAAACAATTTGTGTAGGGTGTAGGGTCATGCTTTTTACTCCACCAGTTGCTGTTTGCTACTAGTGGAGAAGGCTGCATTGTGTCATGAGGATACATGCACACACGCATGCACACACACACACACACACACACACACACACACACACACACACACACACACACACACACACACACACACACAGGCAATAGGAAACATATCTGAATTTTGACTCTTTCTCTCACACACACACATACAGAGAGAACATTAAAAGGGGTCTGGTTCTATATGCACAGTACATACGCAGCTCCCATTGAATCTCTGCTTCCCCTCATTAAGAGTGAGCCATTTTCCCTTCCTTATTCATTTCCATATATCTTTTGCCACAATCTTCTCTTTTATGATTCTTGTAAGGATTTTTTTCTTCTTCCTGGAGAAGATTGAGATTATCTTGGCGCAACTATTCTTAACTCTTTACTCAGTGCCCAGACCAGTGCTATTCCTGTTCTTATGGTAATTTCTCAATTATTCCAAAGGCCAAGTCATACTATTAGGATCCCAACATCCATGCTAATATGCATGTAACTAAATCTATTTTTAGGGCGTCAGCAGTACTCAGCATAGATGCTATCATGAATAAGGCTCTCAGACAAGCGTAACAGCTCGGAGCTAAAGAGAAAAGCAGATCTCTTTGTGAGCTTGGGCACATTAATTCATAGGCATTGAGCAGTCCGAGTCATTAAGTCATTGGTGACATATTCTCAGCGAGGCTATAGAGCGAATATATTCTAACAACACATTTCACATTTTAGAGAAAAGAATGCCACACATTAGCATATTCTTGAGGAGCAAAATTGTATTCTTGAAATTAAGTTAATGTAAGAATGTTCTACTGATGGCTCAATGTTGGTGTGGGTGTGGCATGGTGGTATGACAGTCTAATGCTTACATGTCACCATCTCATAAACATCACATGAATATGTGTGTCAAATAAATAATAATAACAAAAAGATTTTGGTGAATATTATCTCATGTCTGTGTCCTTAACTACACACATAATTACAGTTGCATACACACATAACATATATCAATGTAATATCAACAAACTGTTCTTAACAGCAGTCTGTATCAATAATAACGTTATGTGTCCACAGCCTACAAATGTCATTTTATATGCATACAGTGTATACTGTATTCTTCAGCTCAAAATAAGATAAACTGTTATGAGAACATCATGAAGAGTGATATGCACCATGTTCATAAAACAGGAAAAAATGACAATACCACATCATGACATACAGACAGTCGGCTATTGATGATTGATCATGTGTGGCCTGCATGGGTGAATAGTCCGGTCGCCGGCTCACTCTGGCTGTGGCTGTCACTGGCCTTGTGATCCATGTTGGCGACCCAGGCATCAGTTTATATGAGACGAGCAGCCTCGGAAATAGGTGGCTCCGTGGAGCCTAGCTGCTCGCTGTATTCCCATGTCTTCAGGGGAGGGAAATTGCATTCCAAAATGAACTCTATTTTTCAGCTCCAATGTTATTTTCTTATCCCATTGGAACGCCCGTGGTGGTCAGCCAGGGCTGGCAAGGAATGCTGGTGAGAGATGTTAACAAATGATCAGTCTGGAGCTGTGGGGCGAGGGAGATACGGATAATTTCAAGATGCTGTACAGTATATGTCTAATATCACACACACACACACACAGAGCCATCTCACACGCACTGATATAGAGATGGACTGCCTTCTTGGGCAGACTGGCACCAACTGTTTAATCAATAAAGGAAGCACATACCTCCTCAGCTGACAAAGGGATTTAGAGATTATCTTATTCGCACGAAAGCCTAAATGTTAATCAAGTAAATAAAGATCTAAAAGATCAATAGATCCTTCCTACTTTCAACATCTCGGCTTTTATTATATCTTGTTAGGCAGCGCCCATTCTCTCATCAGTCTCCAGAGAAAAACACCTAATCTTATCTTACTGATGCTGTGGCGTGCTGTTTATTAACTTCGCTTTCATAACCTTATTTGAATTTATGGTCCTTTGTGTTGTGACTTTCAGTGTTTTATATTAGACTAGGTTCTTTATTAGCTACAGTATGCACAGAACAAAAAAATATAATTCTTAATGATCTTAATGTAACTTCTTAACTTATGTCTTAATTAATTTACTTACTTTACTTCTGATTTGATTGACAGCCTCGGTGACATGTGGTGGGAAGTTAATCTACAGTATACACCTCGGGAGACAAAAGACATGGCGTCAGTAAGTAAATAACGTGGTGTAACCTCTTTAACCATGACAATCAGTGTGCATCAATCACAATCTGAAGCCACCTTTTGGTGCTCTAAGCGTCAGTAAGTAAATAACGTGGTGTAACCTCTTTAACCATGACAATCAGTGTGCATCAATCACAATCTGAAGCCACCTTTTGGTGCTCTAAGCGGATTTTTTAATCATATGCTCACATGACTAAGGGGTCCAGTGTGTTGTTTCGTCAGAGGAGTCGGAAAGAGGTGCTCTCTGCATAATTGACCAAATAGAAACAGCCTCTGGAATGGGCTGGTGCCAGATTCCACTCCAACTCTCTTATGAAATCAGCTTCTGTGGAGATTTATGGATGAAGTTGTTGTTTTAGAGTGGCCATTTGCCTTAGCGGTTCTTTGTGCAAGTGGTGGCGACAGCTCACAGGTTGCTGTTTGATATAAAACAGTCTACAATACCTTAATCTCAACGTCCGGAAAGATGTTTCATGAAATAACCCTTAAATATGCCAGGGAAGAAATTATAAAAAAACAGCCAATCAAGAAATGAATTTATGAACAAAGCACAAATGCATTTTGCACTGGCAGAAAACACCCTCACAAAATGGTTAGAACTATAACACATATTGTTTCAGATTTGCTCTGTGAATAAAACTCATTGTCTGACTGTACATCCATCTTACTGCCACAAACAACAAATTATTTGCATTCAAATAAAAGAATGGAAAACATTGTACACACATATAGGTACACCAAATATTTAATAACACTCTTATCTCTGACTCCCTTTGCCTGGATTTCTCTAAGCAAATACAACATAATTGCAAAAATATATTTAATCTTAACGCTCCCGGGACTCCCCTGTAGGAAAAAAATGCTGCTCTGTTTTGAGTTATCTGTTACTTCAGCCATTTGAATAAACTGCCTGTGTTGCTTGAGCTGCGGTAATTGAGGCAAGTTTGCGAGCGGGGGTTCTTGTTTGTAGTTTATGCAGATCACAGTTCTTACATTTTTCCCCTTCTCCTCCTCCTTCCCCCCTCCCTACTTCAATTTGAAGCGGGCGCACTTCAGCTGTCTCTTCTTCCCTCGACTCCTCTCCTCTTTTTTTTTCCGCCACCGGACGCGTCTGAGCCCGACAAGTTAATACCAGTGTAGACTAAGAGATGTGCTTGCGGTGTCCGGAGATGACGCATGGCCTGGATGCTTCTGAGCCATGTAATACACACACACACACACACACACACACACACACACATCAGCGTGGACGGCAAAGCCCACGCTCAGATGACCTCTAACAAACAAACAACAACAAACCAACAAACACAAAAACAAACAAACCAACATATCAAACGCTGGGACCAAAGGGTTATTATACAGCCCTTTAAATTGCTTGCCTTTTGTGTCATCATCCTTGACAAAGGAGAGAACTTTGAGGTATGAAAAGGCTCTGTGCGCTGCGGTGACAGATCAGCAAAGCCACCTCACAAGAGAGAGGCTCGGGAGAGTGCGCGCAGCTGATACTTATCTTCTTCCCTCAGCCCACACACAAGAGGACATATGCTTTTAAGTGTTTACTTCGACACACACACGCACTAAAGAAATAAAAAAAAAACCTGATAAGCATACTTAACAAAGCAGATCTCTGTTTTTGTTTCTCTCCCTCTTAGCCAAGGCCTCCCACCAGAATGGTTCATCGACTCAGAAAATCGCCCTCCTCCAGTTGCTTTTAGACAAAATATCCAGAGGCTTCGAAAATTGGAGAAACAAAAGCAGAGCTTCAGGTGGAGCAAACATCTCTGTGTTCCTTCCCGCACTAGGAAAAAAAAATTAGAGTGGGAGACGGGAAACAATCTCAGTGAAGCCAGTGCCGAAGTAGCACACAAGCTGGGGAGCAGCGTTCAATAGGCTGAAATGAGAATGTGTTCAGTATAACCACCATTCTCATGAATATAACATGAATGCTGTTTTCAGACACAATATCTTTGTCGTGTGCGGTCAACTCAAAGGTAATAGTTTTTGGAGATGTTTAGGCCTATTTATGCATCATCTTTTACTCTCTGTCACCCTGTCTGTCGTTTCCCCTCTCGTGTTATCTTCAGCAGGCTCTCGCTCCTGCATAGCTCAGTCGAATTAAAGGATTAGATTTGTTTCAGCTATTTATCAACCTGTCTCTGCGAATAAGTCGGTTTCTAACCTAATATACCCCAGATTATTACAGTTACAGTACACATTTAGAACAGTTGGAATTACAGCTCACAGAATTGTTTGTAAAGCCATTGCACAGATCACATTTCCATTTGTGAAACTTAATTTAGTACTAGTGGATCAAGCATAATCATTGAACAAGCCAATTCGCCAAACGATTGTTATTTTTGTACCTATGTATAGTGCCTGTGCTGACTGCTGGAGAGGCAGTTTCAAAGTTGCCAGTAGACGGATACATTGGACAGGAATTCAGGAAGGGAGGCAGGCAAGTAGGCACACAGACAGAGAGATGTTGGCTTCGATGGAAATATGATGATGGCTACGCACTGAATATTTGACAAGACCCATCACATAAAAGCAGCTGGTACGGAATGCTGGAGGTTGGTATACAGGACATCAGAGATACACACACTGGATGGATTTACAAGGCCACGGAGGTCCATGGCTCAGAGCGAAAAAGGCCTACCGAATTACCATACGGCTCAAATATTTCATAGAGGTTAGGGTGGGAAAAGAAAAAAAAAAAAACAGATCAGTTGCAAGCAGAGAGGTTTACAATTCATCAATACCCAACAGGGCTGCAACTCACTGCAGTGTAACCTTTATTTTTAGAACATTGTTCTAGAATCCTCCTCCTCTCCACTCCTCTCCTCTACTGATGGCATATTTTTCTTCTGAGCAGTGGCAGCTTTTCCCCGGCCTACTGATGGACTTATCCCGAGCCGGTAGCGCTCTGTCCTCTCTGTCGCACCGCTGGCAGGACAGACACTCCGGGCATGTTTACTGTGCCGCGTTTATCACACGTTTTACTCGACGTCCCCGCTCCGGTCCCTCTGCTGTCTTTAAGCGGCCTCCCGGTAGAAAGTGATGCACTAAGCAAAGGCGAAAAAAGGCTGCCAGATGGCACGTCAACTGCAGCAGCCCAGTAAAACCCGTGCAGTAAAACACTGGAGGTGCGCGTGAAATTTCAGTCGTTTAGCTAACGTAATCTTTTTTGTTTTCTCTGTCACTGTAAAAGTACAGAGCTAAGACTCAAAGGCGAAAACAGACTTTCCGGAAATGGGATTGCTTCAAATGGACCTAAGGCAATTTAAACTAAGTATCATAGTTACCACATACCCTCTATTTACTTGTCAGCCATAAGAGGCATGCATCAAACCTCCTGTCTATTTCTCATGTAACAAGTAAGACACTTGATCCTATAATCTCTAATGAAAAAAAAAAACGTGTCAATCATGCTTCTAACTGTGTGTTAAACAGGTCACTTTAACGAACAAATTAGCAGGGACAGGTACTCTGCTCTTTAAAAAAGCTGACAAGGCCAATCATCCTGACAGAATCATTGAACCATGGAGTGGCGTAGTCATAGTGTGTGTGTGTGTGTGAGAGAGAGAGAGTGTGTGTGTATGTGTGTGTGTGGGGAGGGGGCATGGGGGGGTGTCAGCCCAGGGCTAGCCTTCAGGATCTACATTACATTACTAGATACAGTAAAGCACCGCCACTCAGCCGATAACATCCTCCTCTCATCCCTCACCAATGAAGGTCCTAATCTTGACAGACGAATGACCTAGCAGCAGGGCGTGAATCAGTGATGAGCGACGAGTGTGTGTGTGTGTGTGAGAGAGAAAGACAGAGAAAGAGAGAGAGAGAGAGAGAGAGTGGGGAAAGAAAGAGATTATGAAACAAAGACAGAGAACATGGTGTCTTTGAAATTGTGCAGTGCAGGTCTAACACGGACCGGTGTTTCAATTGTGCGAGACGAGAGAATAGGAGTTAAGAAGGAGATCAGAGACAGAAAAAGGTAATTTAACATGAAGAGAGACAGAGACACGGCAAAGTGAGGGAGAGAAGAAAAGCCGTCCCCGGAGGGCCTGTGAGAGGTATGTTAATTAATACATAAATCATAAATCGCCATCGCCCCCGGTTGTAGGACCTCAGAGTGACTACAGAGTAGAGTTGTGTTGGATGTGTGAGAGTGGGATTGTGTGTGTGTGTGTGTGTGTGTCTGCAAGGCTTTTGATTGGGCAATTTAGGGAGGCGAGGGGGTGTTACTTGTGAAGAGGAGGAAGAAAGGGAAGCCCTCCTCCCTACATGGACACATGCTCACATGCACACACACACACACACACACATACACTGACTATCTTTTCAGATACACACACACACATCCACACACACACACACACACACACACACACACACACACACACACACAGAGCACTTGCCCGTTCCTCACACCCTCTCGGAGGAAAAAAAAGCCCCGAGCAGTAGTCACACGTGTCTGTTTCCAGGAGATAAAGGCCTGCTCACCGACTCCCCAGAGCCCAAAGAGAACTGGCCCGGCAGACACTGGCAGTCGACTCGTGTAACCAGGCCTGTCACTGACACTAAGACACAGAGAGGGGAAGTCAGAGGGAGGGAGAAGGAAGAGGGGAAGAGGAAGAAAGGGAGAGTGAAAGAAGATAAGGGAGAAGACAGATGGAAGGGGCAGAGAGGAGAACATGAGGAAGGAGGAGTGACTAAAGACAGGAGGAGAGGAAGAGCGAGGGAGGTGAAGGAGGGAGAATAATGCGCTGGGCGGAGAGAACTTCACGGGCACGACAGAGAGATGGACAGAATCGAAGCCAGTGAGGCTATTTGCCTGGCCAAGCCGAACCAAACTTCCCCTTTCACCCCTGCGCAGCATCAAGACAAGGCCAGTGGAGCCCCTACACATTAAAGTCACGTCTCACCTTTTTGCCTCGTCTGGTCTGTTCTGTGATATAGTCCACAACATATGTTGTCTCAGTGAAACTAAATCTCTTTTGATTAAATGCAAAGCAATGTGATTCCGCACCACTTATGCCAGGCTGAGCTTCACATCTTGCAACATTACTGTATACTGTAAATTATAGATTGCAGATTATTCTATTATTACTAGTCTATTTCTGATCACTTTAAGCCCTTCTGTCCTTCTTCAAAAAGATAAGCAACAATAAACATGCCTTAAGATGAATGTGTTTATAATGAATTTACAAGCCAGTCATGTAATTAAATAACAGAACAGATCAAACGTTATAGACACATCGCAGAAAAAGTTCAAAATACCTGTTATCTTGCTCCCTGTGCTGAAACAACTAGGTAAATATGACACACTGGCGGAACCATTATCGTGCTGTATTCCTGTGAGGAGCTGTGGCGGGGCTGACTGACCATGACCTTGACAGGACGTGATAAAACACAGTGTTGGAAAACAAGGGGAGTGTTACCTTTTCAACTTTTGTTGCTCCTCACTTCCTAGACGTTTGAGCGGCATTTCAGCAAGACCATGCACCATCCCCTGCCTGGCTATCGATTCCACAGTTTAACAGTTGAACGCTACACCTGGCTACACAAGATGCCTTCCACAGAGAGTGCTAATAGCCACTCTGCCAGCAGCAGCTGGGCACTCAAGAGGAAAGAAGTAATCAGGGTCAAAGCTGACACACTGCCCCCTCTTTGGCAGCACTTTGGCAGAACTTCACCCACAACTATGGCTTGTTTGTATATCTTGTTTAATAACTTGTTTAAACGTTTGACATAAATGGGTAATTATTTAGAAATATATAACATGTGAAACATAAATGCAAAAAAAACAACGTTTTTTATCTTTTTTTTAAAGAAAATTCACTCGAAGAATGGTGTTCGTACATTTACCACCCTCTGCTGCATCTTGTGTGGGAGATCTTGATCTCAATCTTGATCTGTCTCTCATGCATAAGGTAGACATCCCATTAAACAAATACAGTACAATCACACACACAGACACACATAGTAACCCAAGGGGACCTAGCTCAATAGCATGGAGCACTTGATCTTTCGGCTGTGGCAGATCTACCCTTATATTCCCAAATGCATGGTGTCCTATGCACCTCCCCTATGGGGATATCAATGACGAGCTCAAGTATTTTCTCAATCAATACTAGAGTCTCTCCAGACCACTGGCTCGCTTTCATATAAACTCACAATAACAGAGTCAACAACAGTCACCAACAACAGAAACCTGTTTCTGAGGCCAAAAGACTTGAGTGACACAATAAAACCTGGTAAAAGTAAAAACTAATACTTACACCTCTTTTGATTTAATAAAGATGGTGAGATGGTAGGGCAAGTATTAAGTCCCCTTGAATTTTGTTATTGTTCGCTTTCCAGAGAAATCCATTTAGATTCAGTTGCTTTGCTTATTTCCCTTTGCGATAGAAATAAAAATGCTTTCGCATCATGAATACAGACAAGCAACTGAAGACTATTCATTGTACAATTTGATGCATAATTGAATGGAACTTCCAAAAAGCCCCTGATTTGAGAGTGTATTAATGGAATTTGTCTGATGTTTATATTGTAATGCAATTGTGTTTTCAAATTAAAAAGGATTTAATGCGATTTCAGAACTGATCTGATCTGTAATATAATCCACAACATACAATATATTATCCCAGTGAAACTAAATCTCTTTTGCATGAATGCAAAGCAATGTGATTAGTTATCACATGGTCCAGACCCGAATTCAAAACTAGATCCATACCATACAGCCAGTTTGTTGAGCTGTCAGTCCACATTTCCAAAAGCACACCTAAGCTGGAATGGTCTTGTTGAATTGTAAGTCCATAATTTGTGCCTTTTGTGTAAGGTCTCGCCATTCCCAATTGGAACTGACTTTACAATTAGCGAAATAGTCCAAACCAACTTTGACAAACTTGAACTTTTAATTATAATCTGGGAAAGTTGGTAAACAGAGCATGTCCCATGATTTGGAGTTGTTGATTATGAGGTTTGTTCATTAGGCGCAATATTGCATTCTGAGGCTTCTGATCTGCTACTTACAGTATACTGAATGCTTCTAGGCAACTCACTCGTTATTATAGCCTAGTGCAAAAGAAAGAAACAACTGCGCACCAGTAATTTGCCTAATATTTATATAAACTAACCTTCAAAGAGGAGAAGCTTCAATTATTAAAAAAGAAAATTAAATGAATTAGGGTACTCCTGACCTGGCCACCATGCAAAAGACCAACGGGTAAAGTCATTTGACTTTGAAATCCCAACTATATTTAGTATTTTATAAGAGTATTCTATAGAAAACAGCACACTAAACCTACAGTTTGAAACCTTTGTTCATTATCTGTTAACTAGCACAATGGCCCAGTATGCCATGTTTTGAGCAAACAAAACAGATAATTCATTAATATTTGACCATTCTTTGATAAATCATCTACTAAAAGGCAAGGATCATCAGCAAAGTATGCAGGAAATATATTCTGCTCTTTGTTGTGTCTTTGCTTATTTTAGAGGTTTAAATCAGAATTCCTCGAGCAGTGTCCATGAGTGGGCATCTTTGTTGGAGAGTAGAAAGAATAATCACTACATATACCAAGGATCAAAGTAATATCCCAGTGATATAAAAGCTACATCCCTCCCGGCTAATTATTGATTGGTTGAAACCTGAAATACCAATCTTTCATGTGGGGGATGTTATTTCTCCTGCAGCTCCAGAAGTTGAGGCAAATTTGACATTAAACAGTGAGGCCAAAAATAATACACACAGTACAGAATTATGTGCTTTCACCATTATGTAAAGCAATACTGTTTTATCCTCAGAGCAGGTTTTCAAGGACTTTCTCAAACATCTGACAAAATAGGAAAGGAATGAAACTGAAAACAAAATAAAACTACAGTATGAAACAAATGTTGGAATGTATCTTAGCAATATCTCTAAACTAGTCTGCACCACTGTTCAATCAGTGTCGCTTGAGCAAATAATTATGCGCATACACACTGACCTGAACAAAATTGCCTAAAGGTTTACAGAGTTCTCAAGTTTTCCACTTGTTAGGTAGGCCTATCTTGTTTGACCTGAGCTTTTGTGTATGGTTCGTGTCTCTCCAATCTTTATTGTAAAAGGTTGCCTAATTCAGTTTTTATCCTGGGATTTCAGCTAAAAGGCTATTAATGCTGAGAACTATAATGAAATTTGATAGCAAGAATTCATTTCAGGGCTGCCTAGAACTACAATGTCGAACACCAACTATGTTCAATTTCAACAAGTAAATAACTGCACCTGATATTTCATGCATTAAATTCAAAGGAAATGACTCTTCCTTGTGGAAAGAAAATGAAATAAAAAAATCCCCAGAACTAATCAGTTCTAATCACCCTGATTGCACTCAGCAGAAAATTAATCTAATTCTCTTTTGCAAGCAGCTGCCAGTTATTTAAGAGCTGATTTCTTTCTCTTCTTTAGGCCATGATTAATTAAAGTGGGAAGGGGAGGGGGTATATTTAAAGATTTGCAGTCAATAATTCAGGTCAACTCATTATGGCACAATTTTAGTTGATTGTGGCACTATATTAAGCTTATCAAACATTTGCTTTGCCATGAATGAAGTCCAGAGATAATAAGACACACAAATAGATGCTTCACACACACACACACATACACAGTCACACACAGTCACAGTCACACACACAGTCTCACACACACACACACACACACACACACACACACACACACACACAGACACAGGTATTTGCCACTGTTTTGAAGGTCAGAGAGAACAGCTGCCTTGGGCTCCATCTCTCCTTGGGCCTCATGGAATAAGTGTGGGATGTATCAATGTGTTTAGGATGGCTCACCACTAGTCAGTGTTTTAAGGGCCCCTTTTCAAGACATGCCAGCTTTCCTCCGCACACCAGCCAATTAGCTAACAGCACCATCTTCATTGTCATTAAAAAAAAAAGAAAGACCAAATCGACTCACTGCTCCATGGCAAAAATAAGCAAACAGCAATGCACGCAAATCACACCCTCCACACACACACACACACACAGTGCCACCACAACCCCCCCCCCCCCCTTTCACATTACTTCAAGTTCGTGGTCAGAGCGTGAGACTGCTTTAGCTCACTAATCACGGGAGAGCAGCACTGACCTAATTGGCAAGAGCCACCATCTTGCACTGGAAGCCAGGAGGAGCACAATGATGCCATTGTGTTGCACCCATGCTCTGGGCTTGTTGTCATTCTGCTAGAGAAGCAATTCTCACATCTAGCAAAACAAAACAAGGGGAGGAGGGAGGAGCAGCATTCCTATCTAAGTGTCTCAGAGTGTACAGAGACAGTAGTCTTATGGATGAAATAACAGACTTCCAGAGTGAATGTGAGGTATTGTTTGAAAAGTGTCACACTTGGCAGATTGAGCACAATATGATGGGACAGTCCAGTCGACATGGCGTTAAACAGGCTTTTGCAGACAGAAAAAGCACTATCCATGCGCATTTTATTTATTCTATTTATTTGCAACAGTAAAAAGTTGAATCAGCACTCTGATGCAAAGGTGTGAGTAAAATGTGGGATTACACAAGGTTACCATACAGTACAGTATGTGTAGTGACATTCTGCACACATGCCTAATCACTCTATATTTTTCCCACTGATCGCTGTTGCATTTAGCCTAGTAATACATAATACCATTGCATAAGTATTGACCGGGTGTGTGTGACAAAGTTTGAATGGTACACAAATGTGTAGCTGCTTACAGAGAATGTCACAGCATACACAGCATATTTTTCCTACTGTGGATATACATCATTGCATGCTCCCATAAAATGTATATTTTGAGGCAAATCTTTTTTTTCTGAAATGTATTTCCTGTTGAACACTGTAAGACACTATCCAAGCCTTAGCGTGCATAGTAGCTGGATAATAGATATGATCTCTCTCTCTCTCTCTCTCTCTCTCCCTTCCCCCCTCTTTCCACCCCCCCCCCCCCCTCTGGTATGTGGGAAAGTGTGCTGTTATTGAAGTGCGATTCACTACTGAAGGCTTTGTTAGCCATCTACAAAACCACAGGATGTTTATTGAATGATTCACCATGAACGACTAGTTATTGGGTCTCCTTGCACGAAATGTGAAATGTGTGTGTGTGTGTGTGACCTTTCCTAAATACAGCTGAAAACACTGCCATTTTTTCTATCAGCACTCTAATTTTGTCCTACAAGTGAATGGTTCGAATGAACACCAAACCCCACAGTCTGAGCACACATAATTGACAGCCACATGGCCTACTGATATAACAAAAAAATCACAATTCACACATTTAATAGACTAAACTAGGCTGTGTTGTAAAGGCAGTTGCTATACGGATTTCCGATGGAGTCCCAGTTTGTGTCAGTGGAAGCCCATTTCCATATGAAATTCAAAGCACAGTGGACCAGTAACACATTTTTTGTTAACTAGAAACATTAATGGGATTGACTAATGAATGTGAAACATGTCTAATCCAGAGAACTGGCCTGCCTTTCCAAAAAACAAAAAGAATAATTTAATGCATAATTTATACTCTGCATTGATAGCAAAGGGTTATCAATATGCACAATTCATTTCAATAAATGTTCCATGAATTCCAACTCACTTTGTTTAGTGGTCAGTAAATGCAATTCGGCATTAATTTCCATAATTTAGTTCTGCGTGCTATTGTGCCAAGTTTTCATTTGGCTTTTGATGACCAACTCAGGGCTTTTTTTTATCCTGTCTGAATCTTAACTGCTAAATGAAGCATTGAAGTCAGCCGTGTCAGTGCCACAGAGAAAGGTATCACCACATTTGCATAGCCCATTGACCTCACACAGTGCCCCAACACAAACCTAATCCTGGTCTTTTTTCAAGGCTTCACTATCAGCAGATTAAGGTTATGTTAGCCTTTATCATGTCCCATTGGAGAAATGTGTCTTGGACACTCAAGAAGACATTCACACAGTATCATACCAAGGGCCATACTCTGGGGAAGAGATACAATGACCGACCGAGTAAATACCGACTTTCATTGTCCACAGAGAGCGCACACTTTCCCTTCATCAGATAAAAAGCTCTCATCATTGCCCTCTAACCACAATCTGTGGTACCCACAACTATCATTCTATGACAAGAGTCAACAGCACAGGAAAATAAATACATGTAGATGGTAACCAGCGGAGACATTCAACGTTCAACATTCAACATGCAAAGGAGATATTCAACAGCGCTGTCTCAAGGTTTTGGAATAAAACAATAAAACTTGTTCCACTTCCAACTGAATCTGAATATTTTGTATTTTCTTTTGAATTGCTGAATTTGAAATTCAATGTAATATTTTGAAATTGAACTCCTTTGCTCTGATACGTGAATTATCATCACTGAAAATTCCAATTGAATTTCAGTCCACCGAGACAACATCTGGTAACTGAGGAAGAGCCATCAATAGCAGATAATTTTGGAGGTATCCAAAACAGCGTTCCTAACCTCCTGATTTACTGCTACTGTACAGAGGACACTGTTGCCAAGAAATTGTAGTGACTGGAATATTGGAGTAGTTAAATGTTAAATTCTGTTCAACTCTGATGAGTTGGCAAATTTGCTGGTATTGTGAGCAGCTGGCAAAACTTTAGTTAAAGTAGCTATGCTAGCAAGCGGATATAGAGTTAGCATATAATCCCAACAAAGTTTAATAGATGTTGTCGTGGAAAATTAACCACTTTCTCGAACCTCCAATCTCAATAAGCACTCTGATGTCAAAGGACCCGAAGGAGAACACCAAGACGAGAGATGCTGAAGACTGTTGATTCTTTATTTGCCGTCTTGCAGTGAAGATACAATTCTAACAGCGTCAGGACTGGACCGTCAGGCAAGAGAGCGATGGGTAACAGCTGCTTCCCCGATGAGATCTGATCTGAATGTGCCTGCGCTCTACCTTTTATGCTTCTAGGGGCCTGGGAGATGTCTCTTTCTTCTAAGAACCCAGGCCCCTTTTTAGCCAATCAGAACGTTTCTCGAACTTGGGATATTGGTGGAAACTCCTCCTCATTTAGACATTAAAAATATATATTGGCCAGGTTCTATGTGTAGGGGAGACCGGGGCTGGTTGGAACACTTTTCACTCTCGGTTATATTTCTCCGTCTTACAATGCGTTGAAATGGTCAAATTGTGATTAACTGAAAGCTTGGGATCTCAGCTACAAAATGTATACATTCAATGTCAACAAATGATCCCTTGTTTTGAGTTATTTATGATTAAAGTGGTGTTGTGCATGTGTGCCAACCTGCCCCATGCACGGGGTTGGTTGGCACATGTAGTCGAGGTTGGTTGGAACACCTATGTTATAGTCCTTTGTAGTACTCCTTTTGGTTTTGTTTGAAGTGCTCATCTATATCACTGCCTGTAGGGCTTTGCTGATGTCTTTCCTGTGTGTTTTTCTTCAGTAGGGCCCACCGTCAAGATCAATTTGCTCCCTACCGATTTTTTTTAACTTCAAATGTTTAAAAATGTCTGAAATGCTTCCAAATGTAAAACTATGTTCAGTAATTACAATAACAATGTAACAATAAAGATTGATGATGTTTTTATGCATAAAATACAAAGTTTATAGATTTGTCACAAAATAGCCATAGGGAATGTATGTGCCAACCAACCCCAAAATCAGTGTGCCAACCTGCCCCGCCCACATTAGGTCAAACTTTTTTGCACAAATGCTGTTAGCCTGCTAATATCAGTCACCTCAGGTTTTCAAACTTCATTTTAAATTATAGATTAGTCCCCTAGCAATCAATTATAATCAATCTTTTTTTTATATCCCTAACTATTACCCTTCTATGATGTATTTAGTGGGAGGTGCATATTCTAAGTTTTGACACTACAAAATTAAAAAGTTGTTCTCACCTAAAGGGTTAATGACCTGGAGACCAGTTACATACGTGAGTTTATGCTACTCAATAAGGCCATCAGTTTAGTGTTGGAATTTTGTTGCAGCTCCCTCTAGTAGCCTGGATATTAACAGTGTTTCAACCTGCCCCTGTTCCAACCAGCCCCGGTCTCCCCTAATTACTTGTTGCTAGGTAGGGCCTGTATTCGTTTTGGCTCTGTGAAGCACTGTCACCTAATTTTACTTCCTCTTTTTACCTGCCTTGACATTTCAATCTTATGACTTAATCTCATAATTTTTCCAGCAAATGTTGCATGACATTGTACAAACAGTATAAAATCGATTTTCTGGTAAATCAAATCAGCATACACACACATGTATATGATCAAATAAAATCACCACACATTGCACAAACAGTATTACATCAATTTTCTGGTAAATCAATCAGTATACACACACATGTATTTATGATCAAATAAAATCAGCAGAATGCACTTAGCCAGGTTCTATTGTGTAATAACTTGTTGCTAGGTAGGGCCTGTATTCATTTTGGCTCTGTGTGTCACTTTCACCTAATTCTACTTCCTCTTTTTACCTGCCTTGACATTTCAATCTTATGACTTAGTTTCATGATTTCCAGACAGTCCTGCCTTTTCAATCTTGAGATATTGGTGGAAACTCCTCCTCATTTAGACATTAAAAATATGTATTGGCCAGGTTCTATGTGTAATTACTTGTTGCTAGGTAGGGCCTGTATTCGTTTGGCTCTGTGAAGCACTGTCACCTAATTTTACTTCCTCTTTTTACCTGCCTTGACATTTCAATCTTATGACTTCCAGACAGTCCAGTCTTATGACTTAGTCTCATAATTTTTCAGCAAATGTTGCATGACATTGTACAAACAGTATTACATCAATTTTCTGGTAAATCAAATCAGCATACATACACATGTATATGATCAAATAAAATCACCACAATGTACCAAACATGATGTCTTCACAACACAGTGTCCTCGGAGGCCGTAAAATAGTTAATTTCCTTTATCTCTGTCCTAGTTATTAAGTCCTAGGGCACTGTTGGAAAAAGCGCCTGCTTCTCCTGGACCACGAGGCTACATTATCACATGAGCCCTATGTGTTTAGCTTGGTTTATTGATAACTAGCTCGTTAGCTAGTGGGGGTTACACGCTCTGGAAATTCACAATTTCGTCGCCGTTTAAAAAAAAACCAAAAAAAAAATAGTCTAGTCTATACAACTTCATTTCAATTTCAAAAGAAATACTGGACTGTTTTTTTTTTTTTTTTAAACGGTGACGAAATTGTGAATTTCCAGAGCGTGTTACTCCACACTCAGCAATCGACTTCTACGGACTTTCCCCTGAAGATGGCAGCAAAGATAGCAGCAAAGATGGCAACATTTCCGGAAAGGTACTGGCTTGATGGAATTCATTCTGGACTATCTATCCGACCACATAAAGACCTCGGGATACTTCGATTTGGCTTTAGGGACCCTCTACTCACTACCACATAAGTGTAATGTTGTTTGGAACTGTAGAAGATGTATAAAAATAGCGTTTTGTAGCGGCGAAATATCATGCCTGGGTCACTTCCAGGCTAACGAGTTTTGACTAAAAACGGTAAAATCGAACTTTCTCAAAACACATCCGAATGTCATGATATGGATGTCAACTCAACGTATGTATACTCCCAATCATCCGTAAATTGATCTAAAGTGCATTTTACTCCGGATAATTCCTTTAAGAGCATCTTAAGAGCAGTGCACGCGTGTTCACGCTACGAGCATGTTCGGGAAACAGTCGGAAAAACCAAACGAACAATCGTAAGATGAATCGTAGAAAACCATCTTAAGAGTGTGTCTCCGTCGTTATCGGGAACTGGGCCCTGGGCTTTTAGCTCGATTGTCAGCGGGCTCGACTTCCAATCCGAGGTGCTGCTCAGATTCAGTTTGAAGTGGAACATGTTTTACTCAATACAAGGTAAACAAGGACAATGGGAGAACTGGTGTGGTGTTGGAAAACAAGGAATTTAACACCTAAACTGAACTCTCAACTCATTAATAAAAAGTGGAATATGATGGGCAATGGACATGAGATCGATCATTTCTTTATTTTTATGTAAAATAATTTAGCATGTAGCTTGTACTGTACAGAAGGGAGACAGAAAATAAAGTGGTAACACTTTATAATAACTACACACAATTCATCATTTATTAAGCCTTTGTTACTTATTAGTTAATGGTTTGTTCATCATTAGTAATTTCTTGTTCATACATAATTTATCATCAGTAAAGCATTTGTTCACACAATTATAAATGGTTTGTTCATAGTTAATAAGCCTATCTAAAAAATATGTTTGTAAGTACATGATTTATAAACCAGTTGCAAACTATTACAAAATGCTTTGTTCATCATTTGTAAAGCATTGTTCCTATGTTAATTCTCATAAATTAAAGTATTTGTACACACAGTTATAAATGGATTGTTCATAGTAAATAAGCCTATATCTAAAATATGTTGAAGAATTTTTTTAATACTTAATAAATTATGCAATATACACATGCACTAATGATTAGTTAGGGTGAGGATACATATTTTATAAACCACTTCCTAATACTATAATTCATGATTAACTCAGGGGTTACAAGTGGTTAGTTAATGATATTTTGTAAGCTTATCTAAAGTGAGGACTTTCTATGCCTTGCAACACATTTTCAAATGAGTTGTAAGGATTACATTCACATTCATTGATTTAGCAGACAAGCGACGTACACATGTCAATTAAATTGAAGGCCATTGACATAACAGTGAAAGCCAGGAATGGAACCCCCAACTTTTCAGGCTACTGCATGCTAGTCCAGCTCCTTATCCACTACACTACCTTGGCCCAGATAGAAAACCCTACAACTATGCAAGAGTTTCTGTTTTCTTCTACTACACACTGTTATTAAACATCAGTAAACTATTATTAAATGCTGTATTCTTCATTTGTAAAGCATTATTCGTACATTAATTCTCATCTGTAAATCATGTTTACACACAGTTAAAAATGGTTTGTTCATAGTAAACGCGCATATCTATATAATATTTTTTAATTGACGGTTGTAATACCACTGGACAGAGGTAGTGTAGTGGATAGGGAGCCGGGTTAACATGCAGTAACCCATAAAGTTGGGGGTTCAAACCCCGGCGTTCACCAATGTGGCCTTGCCCTTTAATTTCATTGACATGTGTAAGTCGCTTTGGGTGAAAGTGTTGGCTAAATGAATAAATACAAGTGTAAACTTTATTACTCATTTGTAAATGTGTTGCAAGGCATAAAACGTCCTCACTTTAGATGAGCTCACAAAATATCATTAACTAACCACTTGTAACTTCTGAGTTAATTATTAGTTATAGTATTAGGAAGTGGTTTATAAAATATGTATCCTCACCCCAACTAATCATTAGTGCATGTGTATGTAACAACTGTTAAATAATGGAAATATTACTTAATCAAAAACATATTATTGCATCATTTATTAAGTATTAACAATAATGTATAAACATATTTAAGATGTAAACTTATTTACTATGAACAAACTATTTATAAATTTGTGAACACATGCTTTACTGATGATAAATTAGAAATTACTAATGATGAACAAATCATTAACTAATAAGTAACAAAGGCTTAATAAATGATGAATTGTGTGTAGTTATTATAAAGTGTTACCAATAAAGTGAAGTGAGCGAGCAAAATAAAGTATTATAGAATATGCTAAACTGTTTGTTTGCAAAGCTGTGGGAATTGTCCCGTGCCTTAAGAATATATACTGTATACTGTACTTGACATATACATATCTCAAAAGCAGCACATACTGTATGATGCAGTTCAAGTATTGTGTTGACATAAACTGTAGAGTGGAATGGTAGAGAACAAACCAGAGAACAGAGAACATAAGAAGGTGAGAGAACATAAAATATAAATGTCACAATGAAAATGGACTGTCATTATATTCAGTGAGGCACCTGAATGTGGGTGCATGCTAAAACAGTGAACCACAGGTATCAGTCTGTGTTGGCCAGGGGGAAGAAATCATGCTCTGTCACTGTGACATTTCTTTGGCCAGCTCTACATGAACAATTTCAATTTGCTGGCAAATGCATGGTAATAACACTTATGTTCAAAACAAAAAAGGAATATTTTGGTCGTTTGTTGGCACACTTGACACAGATCAACACAACACCTATTCTAACCTTAGTCTTTGTTCTCCGGAAAGGGAAGTGCTGTTGTCTGGTCATCAGCCTTTCATTTATCCTTCTTGGCCATTTCAGACTAGGTGGTAACGAACTGCACACATGAATGATGATCCATCAGGGTTCACAGCTGGAAAAAAAAACAGAATTGATGTCCCCTACAGAGCCTAAGAGATGTAATTTCAAGAGATTTTTGTCTATCCACAGAATGTGCAGTCATTTTACAAAATGTTGTGCTCATTATTTTTTTTCCTGTCAACATTTTTGGTCAACGATTCCTGGGTCCCAACGATTCCTGGGACATTCCACCAAAACACAAGCACATGAAGCACATTCAACTTGGTGGGCATTTAGCCCCACTAGACCTTTACAGAAAATAACCCGCCATCCCACATGCTGGGCCCCCAAAAGCTGGCCAAAAGCAGTTTTTGCTGAATAACTCTTAGAACCGTTGCACAAAAGAGAAGGGGATAGTGACCAAATGCTTATTTGCCCCATTATTAGTCTAATGGGGCTACATACCCACCAAGTTTCATGGTGTTTCAGGATCCATTGACCAGGTTTCCATTGACCAAAAATTCAGGAAATTGATGTTTTCAGTTTAAAAAAAAAGGGTTGCCTCCTATCTGACTTCATCATAACCGGTCGTAATGAGTGCACCATTTAGTAAAGTATGTGCTCGATTTACTAAATTGAGAGCACAATCTAGTAAATTGAGAGCACAATCTAGTAAAATAAGAGCACAATTTAGTGAAATGAGCACACAATTTAGTAAAATGAGTTTTCTTGATATACACAAAAAATATCTTGCAATGACACTTCCTGGGTTCCGTAGTCCCCAGATACAAAGTTGAAGAATTCATGGATAAGGTCTTTTTTATATAGTCTGTCTAAATGCCCTATTGAATTAAAGGGACTCACTCATCAGAAAACATATATTTTTTGCTGACCAAAAATATGATAATTATTGGGTTGTTGTGGAAAACTCAGTTCTAATTAGCTCAGCAAGACATTCAGAGGTTTGACATTTCTGAATAACACAGCATAAAATTATATTCTAAACCGAATTCTTTCCATAATGGACCAACCTCCATTGGACAAGCATGTGAATCTATTTCATGCTGGACTTTGCTGAATGATTGGAATGATTGAATGTTCTCAAATCAGTGCAGATTTGTTGTTTCAATATGTCCTTCATGCAGGGCCGTTTCAAGGAATTTGGGGGCCCCAAGCAAAATAGACATGGAGGCAACCACCCACCCACCGCACGCAAAGCCTACAGGAACCACAGCATAGCCATACAGTTTAAATTCACCCACACTTTATATGAATAAAAAATGTTGACAGTGCAAATACTGCTGTTGCATATATATGCTATGCATTAGTTTTGAACATTTTGAACATTTGCAAAAACACCACCGTACCATAAAATCCAATGTCAGCTTCTTCCTCATGAATGGAGGATGAAGTTGATGGTGTACCTGGGAAAATAATTGAAAACAAATATGAGATTACCTGTGAAGTACGTTTGACCATTTCACTGTTAGCATATTGGAAATGGTCATTAACAGCTCAGCGAGAGAAATTCACTCTACCTTCATCAGTGGAGGTATCCTTAGGAAGAGCCTGAGGGCTGAGAAATTTAAGCAAAGCACCTTGAGGGAGAAAGAAAAGATATGTTAGCATTTCCATATTTTGATATTTAGAAGGGATGCAGCTGCTTTCACAACTACCAACGCTTACTGTAAAAACATCCCAATCTAATGTTATACATTGACCCAGGCCTACTTGTATCTTAACATAGCATTTAAGCATTCTGCTGTTTGAGAATTAGACAGACGCACCCCGTGATTTAAAGACAGTAAACAGCTGGCATGCATGAATACTGCTAGACATGAATGTTCCAGTCTGCCTTAATGCACGGAATTTATCGTGTGGTTTTCCTAACCCCCATTTGGTAAATAGATTATCACGGTCGATTAGTAGCCTATAGCAGAGAAGCTATGCCACCTTCATCAAAACCTATTACAAAGCTATAGCAATGTTATGTCATTAAATATGATAAATAGTGATTCTGGAACAGATCTGCGTCTTCCTTATCCCGTTAATAAACATATTACAGTATGTAACCATATTCCGTCCGTTCGGAAAAAAAAAGTTGCGCTAACTGTTCTATCTAGTTTGTTACAAGCAGCATGGGCCGTCAGGCAGGTAGTTAACATAAAAAATGTTTTTGCTAGGCTATAGCCTTCCTGCTGCGACATTACACTATTTGTACAAGACAAGTAGAGCTATTTTATCCAGTGTAATTTATCACTTACCACTATCTTGTTTTTTCTTGTCATCCTCTTCCTTTCTCTTCTTTCTTTTCTGGCTTCCGGACGCATAACTCCGCTTCATTATGACTGCGAGGTTTTATATTTTCCCGGCAGCAGAGATCACAAACTTCGCTGGCTGGCTGGCTGCTGTCAGCGACTACTGAGAGGGGCCCCCTTGAGGGGGATCCCGGTATTGCCGGTAACAGTGTCGTTGCACTTTACTGCATTGACTATCAAAGGGGCGCTCACAGTTTGTCGTTGCATTTTATTCTTAACCAGTCGTTGTCTTGGGGCTCCTGGCCAGCTCGGGGCCCCAAGCAATTGCTTGGTTTGCTTGCCTTCTAGCGACGGGCCTGCCTTCATGCTCCAAAAATATCTCACTTTGTATCATCACAAAATGGTGGAGGCCAAAACTATCATCGGACCCTGCTGTTTCGCAATTGCAAGTTGTGTGTGGAAAATCTGAAACTTTGACAGATAGATAAATCTGCACTACTGCACCTAAATGCAGTATTTTCATAGCTGCACTTATTCTTTTAGCAACAATACTTATTTTACACATACATATTTCAGCGGGCAGTACAAGTCAGTAGGATTTCCATCCTCTCATGCTTCATACAACAATAAAACATATCTCCTCAGAGAAAATCAGCACACCCTCTGTCTTTATTAGAGGATATTTTTATGCTTTCAAAAGCCTAAACAGATTAACAAAGACATGATTCCACTGCAGTGGTACTAGAATCAAGGATTCATAATCAATGAACTACATCACAATCAACGGGCCCTTAGTGGCCACTTTTTCGTTGTTACAGAAGAGGAACAAGACATTGTCTGTGGAAAACAGAGTGTTGCATTAGCATCAAGCTGTCCTATATTGGCGATGCACTTTTGTTTCTCCTTCATGCTAAATCTGACTACAGCTCGACTGCACCTCCGATGCCAAGCTCTCGGTACAGTGTCTGTGTGCTCTTTTATATTGGTGCTTGCAGTGAATGGTTGTCATTTGGGAAACCCGCACACATTAAAAATAGCAACGCCTCGTGGGGTCTATCCTGAAAACAAGGCTGATGAAACAGTAGCAGAGTATTGCATGAAATTGGACCACACACTATATTCAGTATGGTTAATTCAGCTAATATGGCCTCTTAACATCATATTTATTTACATATTTACAATATATTTACGCTTCTAATGTCACTATACACAGTTATTTGAAATATTTGATATTTATTTTCAGGTAATATAAAAAAATGCATTATTGATTAATTTAATTAGTCAGTATGATGAGTTATTTAATTTTCCACCAAATTAACAAACTTTTGTAGTTACTAAAGTAGTATTCCTTAGGCAGTTGGCTAGACCAACACTGAGAAAGGACAGAGAATACAATATTCTTAGACCACCAAAGTATGCCAAAAAGAGTAGATACCGCCACCGGGCCACAGCTAAAGGTTAATGAATAGAGAATGACATAAAAAAGGTGTTATGAGATCTTTAACATTTTCAACCTGGATATGAGAAGAGTGTTGAACCTACTCTCCTGCATACAACTATGGACACCGCACAAAAAGTCAGTGGACAGTTTTATATATCTAACCTTTGAGTCACCTAGTTCAGGTCAGTTAATTATATCCATGGTGAAGTCTTGAGAGACCTGTCATTCTCCCAATCAGACACAGGTCGTTTGATGCTATAAACTCTCACTGCAGACATTAGGCCTAGACTTTTAGAAAGAGCTGTGTTTTACAGTATGAATGTAAACATGCTGCCCTCTACTTTAATCACTGAGATGACACAGAAACCTTAATGCAGCATCTGACACAAGGGAGTTAAAGGTGTGTTAGTGTTGGCAACACTTGGATGTGGCTGAGATGTGATGTCTGTGAAGAAAATGTATATTATTACACTTATGTCAAACACAGATGTAGTTCAAAGTGAATCTGCATATAGGCAGTGCAAAGTGAAAGATGTGCATATAGGCATTACTGTTCACAGCATTTAAAGTCCTTAGATACAATTATTTATACATTTATAAAAAAGTAAGACCAATGTTTGTAATATATATTATAGCTTGGCTGAATGGAATTCCCACTTCACTGGAAAGAGTAGTCCTAGTGTAATGCAATCATAAGCATTTTTATATGCTTTTTGCACTTCATGTTTTCATTTCATGCTCAGATTAAAATATGCTGTGTTAAGTTGTACATTGGCCATTGCTGCCCAATCAAGAAAGCAGAGGGTTTCCTTTAGCAGTCCAGCAAGGCTTTATGAAGTGACTATACATTCTAAATTATTAAAGTGTGTTTTTTGTTCATTTATTTACTTGTTAGGCTACTCAGTTTGGATTTTATTGATCTTGCTACTTTAAGATATGAATGGGTGGAGGATAAATATGTTCATCATGCCTTTGATTCAAGGCATAGATTTGTATTGTGCTGGGAGTGTATACTTAGACTAGCCTCCTGTGCAGGGTTCCAATGGAAAGCTTCCTCATGGAGGAGTTCCTCCTTTGATACCCTCCACCCGATCCACACTGATTCTGCTTCCCATCGGTACCAGATCCAACTGATGAGCTGATGTCTGCAGGGGGTGTGATGGCAAATGTAACCGAAGCAGATGATGCGTCCGGAGGACCTGTATCGTACTCCATCAGCAATAACCATGAGGAGAAAAGAGAAAGAGAGAGAGAGAGAGTGTGTGTGTGTATGTGGGGGGGGGGGTCCTTCGAATGCATTCTTGTAGCAAGGGAATGGGCGCGTGGCTGGTGTTATTGAGCCAGCCAATCCATAACTGAATGTCCAGGGGGAAGCCTCATACTGTTGACTTGCCTGGCTGTTTAATTATGTGCAGGCCCTCCCAAATAAACAATCGCAGGCGGGGGTGGGGTGGGGGGTGGGTGCTGTGCTCGATGAACACGGAGTCCTAAAGCTGCCCGTTACTGATAAATCAAAAGGAATCAATGGCAGCTGGAGGATGGCAGCCTCTGTTGTGCTAATGAAGGCCTGGTTGTTGAATAAGATAATAAATCCCAGTCACATTATTCCTGCTTTTGATACAGTGACTGACACAATAGGGGGGCTCATGCACAAGGGCCACAAATCAAACTCAGAGCGTTGGTAATAATACATGAGGAAGTCTTTTGATAGGTTTAGTTTTGGAGGGCCTGTCAGCTTTGGAAAAATGTTGAGAGCAGAATGTATGTTTCTTCTTCTACTTCACAGCTCGTTTCCCTTTCGCCCCTTTTGCAGATCATGTTGGTATTTATGACTATTTATGACTATGGTGATGCAACGGGCTCTTTAAATTTACATCAGCGCTAACCAACTGCAGTATTCATGTGCCCGTGAATAGATAAGTGTGTGTGTGTGGGGGTGGGGGGGCTGGGGGCTTGGGTGTTGCAGGAACTGATGGAGGTTAGTGGGTGAGGGTGGGATGTGGGAGTGGGGGTGGGGTGTGAGGGTAGGGGATGGAGGCAGCTGGACTCATGCCTTTGATGTGGTGTCTTCAGCTTTGCATGACCAATGCTCCTCTGCTTCATCAGCTGGACCTGCTATCATGGACCTTGCAGTTGTGATGGAACCTATATATAGGGGCTTGATGCATACCAAAGCCCTTGAATTGGTTCCAGGTGGGGCCTCCACCACACATCAGGTCCCCAGGGTAAATGAAGGGCCGGGGCTGAGAAATGTAGGTGGCTTGGTTTGACTCTGTGCCATCGATGCCTCATGTCCTCCTCCTCCTCCATCTCTCCCATCCTCCCTGGCAGTTTCTGATGGCTCCTGGATGTGCCATGTGATGGATCCTGACGCCATCGGCTGTGACTCCTGGGCTGTCCTCTCCTGGAAACGACCGCTGCGAAGCTCCGCAGACACGTAATGAGACTGGGACCATCTTCATTCTGCCCCCCCCCCCCCCCCCCCCTCACACACACACACACACACACACACACAACCCATCCACTTCTTCTGCTACTACTTCTTTTTTCATTAACGCGTAATGCTTCAATGGATTCAAATCGCCCTAGGGGGGTGAGACTCCAGTATGGACATGACTTGACTTTAAAGTATGTGTATGTGTGTGCTTATTTGGCACACAGGGGAAACAAAACACTCACACACACATACACACACGCAGACACACACATACACACTCACAAACACACACACACACTCACACACATGCAGACGCACACAGACACACACATGGACGCAGTCTCTGTAGCCTATCCACTGAGGGCAAGACCGGCGTTTTTGTGCCGACGTATATTAGTATGCCGGGCAGACTAGCATTTCATAGTGCTATTGTTCGCTCGAAGCGCAACCCTCCGTTATCGGCAGTCACTTGATGGTGCTACCACAGTCAGATGTCTGGAGCTGTGAAAACCACTGGAAGTTCACAACACAGGCAGCTGTCCTGTTTACCTTATTGAAAAGTTTTCTTATTTTTCCTTCCTACCTCCAGACCCATTGAGAAAAGTGTTTTGCTCAAAGGCATCAACACAAAGTTGTTTGCGGTTTCACTCTTTCACTCTCTCTTTCTCTCTATCCACCTGTCTGTCCCCCTTTTGTATGTATTTTTTGATAAAGGTAAATCTGTCAAAACTGTCAAAACTCAATTTCTCACATGAATAACTTATGGATTGATATTGTAGCAAAAGGGACAAACTTGGCTTTGTTGTTTACTTTTTTCATTTAAATGTATCTTTTATTTATGTAAACATTCAGATTTGAAATGACAGTACACATTCATTGGTATACCATAGATTAATGAATAATATAGGAGTTTTATTAATGCCGTCCTCAGGAATGACGACAACCATAACAGTATTTCTTGTAAATGTATGATGGCACCCGTGGTCCTGGGCCTCAAAAGAGCTGCCAACATAGATGTCTTTTGTGGCAACAAGCAGTCACTTATCCGAGACATGTGAAGACTGAGGGTCATACTTGAATACACTACCCTCTCGCACCCATTTGTATCTACATAGTTGCCTATCAAAAACAGCTGTCAGAACAATGTCTTTGCCTGTGCCGTCAGTCAAGGCAAGTGCCCTGTGTGTGTGAACAAGACACACCAGGGCGCTCTGAGCCTTCTTTATCTCTGACCAGAATTTTCTATAGAACCGCAGCGTGCAAGAACAGCAGCGTCTTCAAAGACCTCTGCAGAGTCAACAGCTTATGAATTCCAAAGGATTTTTTTTTTTACCACTCCACCCCGCCCTCTCCTTCCTACTCCTCCTCTCCTCTCTTCCCCTGACATCTGCCCCCCAAAAGTATCCCCTCCCCTCCCTCCTAGCGACTCCCACAGCTCCGGCACACTCCTCTCCTCTCTCTCCCTGTCTTCACCCACCCATCCACCCCCGCTTCTTCTCTCCTCAGCTCGCCTGTCCTCTCCTTCGCCTCCTGGGTCTAAATAGAAAGTGACAAGTCTTCCTGTTCCTCTACAAAATTTATGATTAATGTTTCATTAATCATGGATTCTTAAAACATGCAGGTCCTTTGGGGCCTTCATCTATTCTTAAATACAATAATAAGACTAGCCAGCACTGAAGTGAAGCATGGGCAAGCCATTGCTATAGTCGCTCACGGTCTTAATTTATTTATTTTTCACAAGTAAGATAACGGTCATTGTTTATGGCATCACTGCACTCAAAGCCAGCGCAATGCAAAGGCTTGCTGACTCTAATGTGTTATCTAAATGTCACATCTTGTCATGCCGGGTTGCAATGGAATTAAGCACTGCCCTGCTTTGGATTTTAAATTAGTCAATGCCGTTAAAAGGCTCTAGTGATGCAGTCCGATCGACGGAGCTGAAAACAGTTTAGGCCGTGTGGCTGTACCTAAAACAACGACACAAGAGGATGTTTAAGGATGCATGGACAAAAGCTTTTGAGGACTGAACTGACTGAACTCTCAAAGGGTGGTCTATGTGTTCATTATCATACAAATGTAATGGCCATATCTTGAGCATGTGTGTGTGTGTGTGCGTGTGTGTGCTAAATTTGGATCTTGACAGGATACTTATTGTACTTGTCAATCCAAACAAAGAATAAATCATCACAGCGTACAACTGAAAGGTCGACAGAAAGAGGAGAGCTTAGACGACGGAAGGAAAAAATGTCTGTGAGAGAGTGTGTGTGTGTGTGTGTGTGTATGTATGCACATATACTGTTTTACACACACATACACACACACACTCTCTCACATTTTTTCCTCCCGTCATCTAAGCTCTCCTCTTTCTGCCGACCTTTCGGCTGTACGCTGTGACGTTTCACACGCAATCACTGCGAAACATGTATAATTTGTGCCGTGCTGAATCCCTCATGCTCCATAAACCTGTGCCTGTGTGGTGGTGACGGAGACGCTGGCGCGGCGGACTGCTGTGGTGTGGTCGTAGGCAGCGACGGCACGCTCTGCACGCTCATTAGGAGTGTGTGATGTTCTGTTCGCCGTGCGGTGGTGTGTGGGGCGGCTGAGATTGACAGCGCACCAATCTGGAGATCATATTCGATGAACCATGCATCGATTAGCTCTGATCCCCGTGTCCTGTACTTTGACTACAGTGCAACACCCCACCACCACCGCCACCACCTCCCAATCCCCACTGACTGAAATAATTGGTGCTGCTAGAGGAGAGAGGGGAAAGAAGTCTGAAGGAGAGAGAGAGAGAGATAGATAGAGAGAGAGAGAGAGGGAGAGAGAGAGAGAGTATTTTCAACACTGGCTATTGAGATGGATGGTGGTAAAACCACAAAATGTCTCCATGACCACATGAAAACACAAAAGCATGTTTATTTCACCAACAATTTGCAACATCAGGCAATACATACACAGTACATCTTTGCATAATGTAGGCAGACAATTTCTATGTTGCACAAGATTGTTAGCCTGGTAAACCAGACCCTGGAATCTTTCAGATTAAGGGTCTGGCCACGAGTAATGAAAACGGCCCAATTCGAGGGGCGGCACCAAGCATGCATTTGAAACTCTCACTGCACGCAGTTGGATAACGCTACGACCAATCACAACAATTCACGGTGTGACGTATCCAGTTCTTGCAAAGGAACGATTTGAGGGCGATTATCTGCTCCTCTTTTAGTTGAAAAGCCAAATCTAAATCCTTTATTGTAGCGGCCAAAGCCGTTTCAAACAACTGGTGTTCATCGGTAGCTATCTTGCAATGTTTTCTAGATGATTCCGGACGTCGCAGCACCGTCGTCATCAGTGCAGCTCGCCTTTGTCCCGCCTACACCGATTTGATTGGTCCCTCTCGCTCGAGAGGTAGGAGAAATTTGGATCATTGCTCGTGGCCAGATTATCTTGCGGGCACAATTCAAATTGTGCTCTCGCGAGAACTCTGGATTTCCAGGGTACAAGATTGTTAGCATTTCTAACATAATTTCATAATATCAAATGAAGTAATTTTTCACAAGTAGCACAAGCACAGTACATTTCCAAGAGGTCGGTAAGGGCACTCAATCATTTATAGTTACATGTAAAAGTTGGATCTTTACAATTTAATCTTATCTTGACTTATCTCTTAGATAGACTGCAATGGCAAATTTTGCAAGTCTAGGTAACACTGTGCATGTGCTGTCTGCATAAAAAAAGACCAGCTCCATTCAGTTTCATCCAAATCTGACCAAATAATAGACCCTTATTTTAAAAGCAAATGGTCCAACAGCCATCACTTTGTCATGGGTTTGGTCAAACAAAGTATTGGCCTAATTGTATCAGCATCTGGTCCAATAGCCACTGCATATGATTACTGTATGGCTCATAGTTGGCCTGTCAGAGATTAGGGAGCTCATAATGAGCAATACTGCCCCTGTTCATTTACTCAACGCATGAGTCCGACATGCACTGTACTTAGCAGGGCTCAGGAATGTGTCTTCTCCTGCCTTGTTTTAGGGAGGAAATTAAAAACTTACTCGGCACAAGCATAATTAATTAACTCCAATTTTTATGAAAATTACTCTGGCCATCATGAAACTTTCAGATGAAAAGCTGTCTGGATTCTGCCACAAGCCTCTTCTGTTCCAGCACACCAGAGACAGTGGCTTTGTTCCGATGTGATTGGGTTTTCATTAATTAAACTGTAGACAATGTTCAGCTGACCAGACACTACCGTGTGTAGTATGGGTGTGTGTGTGTGTGTGTGTGTTAATGTCTCTCTCTCTCTCTCTCTCTGTGTGTGTGTGTGTGTGTGTGTGTGTGTTGTCATCCAGCTTAGATTCAAAAGTTTATTTTACCATGACTGTATGTCAAATACACTCTGCTACCCACTTGTTGTCACATAGAGGACTGCCTTTGTGTTTTGAGCATTGGAACTCTATCATGAGGCCTGGCCATTTCATTTCATGTTATTTATTCCCCAAGAATGTAATCTTGTTTACACCTTGTTTGTTAATTAGCTTTGTCACATCATATTCACATGATTCGCAAATTGATGCTCATGTTTATTAATACTTCTGTTAAGTATGTTTTAGCTTAATGCAAACAGTGTTATGGTATATGTTAATGCAAACAGTGTATATATATAAATAAATTACAATACAAAAACATCATATCCCCATGTTTTTTTCTCTCCAAATTTTAAGTCCAAGGCTTGCCATCCTGAGCCTGTAACTCTAATTTCCTATGCAATTTACAAATGCAAATGCTTTCAAGTAAGAATAGGATTCCAATTGCGGACAATCATAAATGCTCAACGCCTGCTGGAATCACAGGGCTAGAGCAATTTCTTGTTTTTCTAAGACCATGAATGACACCGGGACCTAAAAATGAACCCTCGCACACACCAAAGCTCCGTGTTGCTTCGGCCATCCTTCACACAGCCCTGCTTTGTTGTTGGCTTAATTAGTGTGGACCAAGCCCCCTGACAGGGAGCCGCTGATACAGTACCACCCTGTAGACGCAGGGGTTGCAAGGAGTCAGCCTTTCGATCGCCGCATCAGACCTCACGATGTCAGAGCAAGTAAAGGGTTCTGAAATGGGATTTAGTCTGCTAGAGAGCCACAGAAGTGCTGTGCTTCAGAGAAAAGTTAAAAAAATATCATTCTGACCCGCAGGTGAACCTAAAGCAGTTGGAGCCTTCAGAAGACACATTTGTTTCTTTTTGTTATTTATTTCATTATTTGTATTATTTATTTGAACGCCTTTTTTGCATACAATGATGTAATGGTTGTAAGGTTGCAGCTAACTTAATGGTCAGTTATGGGGCAAAAAAACCTGCAATGGAATATTACTACCTTTGCAGCATTGTATTTACTGTCCTACTTGCACAAAATAGTTGGAGAGGCTGTAGGTCATGTTTCAAGAATGATAGTAAATCATGTAGCAAATAAAGAATTAAACCATCCTAAAGGTCTCAATGTTTTTTTTTCTTTAATACATTTGCATGAAGCCTTGAGCAGAACATTTGGGGGTATACAGTATGGACAGTATTTTTTACCTAAGAGAAAAGATTAAATGAAAAAGAGTTACAGTAAAAGATATACAGTTCTATCATATTGACTGAATGTTTCTTCTCTGATGAATGGGAGTATTTCTAGTATGTTAGGGAATGTTTTTAGTTCAAATCACTTTAGATGTCTTTTCTGTGAACTTGTATCATTGATTAAGCAAGACCCAATTAGAGGGAAGGCCTTGACAATTCCTTGGATTTCAGATGGGCATTAATGTTAATGGCCCGGGGAAACATATTTTCTTATGTAAGTTGCATTTCTCAAAAGTGTGGAAATTAATCAGGCTCATCTCATTCCGATAAGTCAGGATGGTTCACAGACATTCCATCAGCATAACTTGAAAGTAATTTGAGTAATTTGTGTTTTCATTCAGCTGAAACATCTACAAAATCCTGGTATTAATGAAGACACATTGGACTGTGTTTCTACCTCAGGTTATGTACTACACAGTGTCCTTATCATGCATACTAAACATAGCCTACTGTCTAGTCTGAATGACGTCAATGCACTGAGAAGTGCATTAAGTAAAAACAAACAGGCACAGATGATAGGACTTAATAATTAGGACAACTTGCAACTCAGCCTGCGAGAGCAACAAATATGTCTGTCTGTTTTGGCTGACTATATCTACAGAGTGCACGTCTTTCTTTATATTTTTACCCACCACTGAAATACTATTAACAAGGCCAGTTGCCCAACTTTTTCTTAAGTTTTAAGTATCTTCACCAAGCCAACATCAAAAAAGTTATTGGATCCATCTTTTGAAAGAAAGATGTTTGCTACTCACTCTATTGATTGATGAAAAATAAAGACTGATGCTTTACTTTGCTTTCTATCATTATTGGAAATGTAAAAACTACCCTTTCAACTTTCTACTTTTGTCTGACCCAGCACATTATTTCAGAAATGTCTCCAAGTTCTGCTAAAGACTAAGAGATGGTTGCATGGGTAGAGTTATACAGCTCTGCCTGTCTGCTGGCTGCAGGCTTATAGAGTGAAAAACTTTGACAAATAAAGACAAGGAGACAGAAAGAAAAAAAGAATTACTCTCTCTATTTATGTGTGAAAGAAAGCTCATTATCCAAATAATAGCTGATAAAATATCAGCTATTTCATCTTCCAGTTTGTGATAAAAAAAATGAAATGTCATGGAATCTGATATCTACACACCATCTTATTAATTTGCATGCTTTGAACAAACAAGCTATTTCTCAAACATTTAGCAACCTCACAGTGAATATTAATTGTTTCTTATCTCTGTAATATGATGTCCGTGATTCTTGTTAAAACAAAGCCTACATCTACAGTCTGCATTTTTTTTTGTTCCACTATAAATGCGTCTTTTAAATCAATGTATTCTACTTATTAAACAAAATGTATCTTGTCTTAATATCAAAGGGTACAACTACAGAAAGGTGTTCAGATAGAGGAGGATTCCTACACAATGGATGTCTAGAACAGGATCTGATAACCACCTATTTTTATGTCAGAGTATATTAAGTAGTAGACCTACTCACAGAGAGGAGTATCAGGTTTTTAAAGAAAAACCTGAAGTCAGGCAAATTGCATTTAAGAAAGTGATTCAATGCAACAAAATCACACATTAAAAAGCATAGATGATCCTGAACTTTCTGAATTTTCACTCGCATAACAAATTAAGACATGACCTGAGCATATAGACATCCAGGAGATGGATAACGGTTAACATCTAACGCTATTCTGAAGGTCTATTATTCTTGATAGCGATGGGTAATGCAGTTTGTCTGTCTCCATATTCCAGCTTATGTGTATTTGTCTCAAAGAAATGGATACAGTTACATTTTTATTCATGTTATCAAAAATGAGTTCATCCCATCATGCAAAGACAATCGAGGTCACTCGCCCCTAATGGCAAGATCCCTCTTGGGGAAAGAAATACAACACCTAAAACCGGTCATGAATACATTGCGTGATCCTCTCGCTGTACTTTGCTAAGAGAAGGGTTTTGGAGTTCAGACTGAGTCTCTCTGTCTTCATCACCTCTCATTACTCTCTTCAAAAGGGATAAGGAAAATGGCAAAGACCCAGGTCCTACTGACAATGTCCCAGGGGACCAACAAAGAAAAGAATCTGTCCATTGCTACATGTAACATTTCACAATTTAACCTCCTGAAATGATAGTTCAAGGTGGATTATAGCACATTATTATTAGGAAGACACTGATTTTCAATTTAAATGTAAATCAGGTCTTTTTTTCAATTATTATAATGCTGCAGAACTTTGTAGTACTGAGGAGAAAAAAATGTAATGGGCCACAAACTTGGAGAGGATCCTTTAAAATGAAAAAGGACCTACATAAGAAGAGGGAGTTCAACCTGATTCAAGCTGTAACAATTAGTTATGGGGGATGGGCAGAACTTGCAAAAGGAGACAACCAAGAAAGACATTCTGCACTCAACCTCCGGAACCTCTGATGTAGTTATCAATCCAGTTGGTGAATATATGCTGTGTTGCTAAAAAAAGATATTTGCATATTGATAGATTTCAAAAGGGCCAGAAAATACAACTACAAACACAAGCAACTATGATGTTCCATTTTCACATTAGCAACTGATTATGGGTGTAGCTTTCAAACAAAAATAAACTAAGCAAGCTCAAGTACCTTTAAATCAGTATAAAAAAAAAAGACTTGCGCTATACATGTATATATATATATATATATATATATATATATATATATGTATATGTGTGTGTGTGTGTGTGTGTGTGTGTGTGTGTGTGTGTGTGTGTGTATAAGCCTCGTCTAACCACTGCAAAGACTAAATTTTGTGCCATCAGAAAAAATCCATTAGCAGGAGTGCGCGAGGTCAAATCCAAGGGGCTTCAGACCGCATTGAGCCGGCTGTCAGGCGTTAAATACGGCCAAAACAGCATGACATAAATCAGTAGCCACAAACTCTCACCGCGCAGCTTTACGGGAGTGTCCATCAGAGGCAGGAGAACAGCTCTTTAGCATCTGAGGCAAGTTGAGGAATCGACACTGTCATATGTTTAGGAAAAACTAGCACAGAGAGAGAGAGAGAGAGAGAGAAAGAGAGCGACAGAGAGAGAGAGAGAGACATTGTGTCATTTTGTATTTGAAATCTATATTGGTTTGGACATTTCAACTTGTTTATTTGGATAGCAATGAAATCCTCTTTATGGATCTGTGCTTCACCATTACTTAAACAATGCCTCGAAACACACTGTTGTCCCACTCTCTCTTCCTCTGTAAAATGAGCAGGACCCAAAGACCCAGCCAAGCAAATGTAGTGCTTGAGAAAAAGAGACAGAGAGATAGAGAGAGCTAGAGAGTGTGTGTGTGTGTGTGTGTGTGTGTGAGAGAGAGAGAGAGAGAGAGAGAGAGAGAGAGAGTGAGACGTTAGAGGCACTGCATATCTTTGCACACCAGGAACACTTCCCCACAATTATGCGCCGATGGCTCTCATCCTTAGGAGCAAGTGCGCTGAGCCAATGCAGGTTGTCAGAGCATCTCCCAAATCCCAGGGCCCGACTAAATCTGCTGAGGGGCCGGGGTGGGGGGTGGTGGGGATTCTGAGGATGTTTTAATGACCTGCCTTGTCCCCGACATTGCCAGCAATCTGATTATTAGAGGCAGTGAGAATGGGGGGCTAATTGAAGTGTCACTCAGAGCGAAAAGTGCATTTCTCTGCCTTTGCTCTCCTCCAAGGAGGGAAATCATCTGTTTTAATAAGAGCGAGACGGGCGGCTCCGGCGACTCCACATGCAGAAGATGTCCAATGATTATTAGAAACAGAGTGGGCCGGCTCTGAATCTGGAGTACCAACACTGCTATTCTGGAAAGAGGAGAAAAAAAATCCACCAAAGGAAAGAAAAAATGTGTTGTAAATTGTCCGCCAGTTTACAAGAAAGCTCTAAATTGCCACGATTGCCCAGGAACAGATTTTTACGTCTCGAGGGTGGTGAGAGTAATTCATAATTTCCAGGAGACAGGACTGTAATTGTGCCCTCTGTTATCGCAGCGCCTTGCTGTTAAAAGGGGTAAAGTCAGGATGGAAGGGGTGGGGGGGAGTTGCTGTTCTAGGACAGAGAGAAAGAGAGAGAGAGGAAGGAGGAGGAATAGGGTGGGTGGTGGTGGTGGTGGTGGTGGTGGGGGGGTTGGACAACAGTCTGTGCCTTGTCACTGGCGTTCTCGTCCCCTCAGGAAGACCAGCTTTCCGCTGGGGGAGTGGACCTCAGGCCGGACCTCTCCCCCCATTAATCAAACCCTCGGCAGCGTGGAACGCCGGGAGGTTGGAGGGGCTGTCACCAGACAACACGGACTGACCCAAATAAAGCTCCCATTGATCCAAAAGAGTCCCGTAATCCCCATGGGATTAGCGATGGCTAAAAGTAACTGATATATTTGCAAACAAAAAGCAGCTTACATTCATACCATGTGCACTGTTGTAGGCGAGAAGAAAGAAAGAAAGGCACTGGATGTGTGTTGGAATGATGCCTCATTCTGGACAGAGTGTGATACAGATGCAGTGCTGACAGCACAGAAAACCATAGATAGTGGAACACACACATACTGTCTCTCTCTAAATCTTCAACCCCCCCCCCCCTCCTATCTCTCTTTCTCTCTATCACTCTCTCAGTCACTCTTTCACTCACTTTCTGTCAGTCCATTTCTTTGTATCCCACTTTTTTTCTCTCTCTCCCTCGCTCTCTCTCTCTTTTTCACACTTCACATGCTCCACGCTTCCATTGTCTCCGCTCGCAGTCAGACAATAACAAGTGTGCTCCTGCTCATTCGGCTCGCTGTCTCCTCTCTCCGCCTGCACACCAACACAGCGCAATTCCATTCGGGTCATATTTACAGGAGCACAATGCCAGGTGGCTCAGTGGACCCTTTCGAACGAAAAAGATGATCCACCAGATACGCCCAAGCTACCTGTCAATGCCTGTGGGTACTTGCAGTTTCCCATTGATTGACAGGAACCCCCCCCTCCCCCAACTCCCAAACTCCCCCCGATATCTGTGATTTCCTTATCTAATCGTGGCTCAGAACATAACTCTGTGAGGCAGAGAGGCTTTTTTTTTTAGTCTGTTCTCAGTTCATGGAAAACAAAACAAAACAAAACAGTGTCTTTGTTTTGTGCTTAGTCACTTCATCTTTGACATTCAATTAGTCAAGTCATCACTGCTCCTTTCACCATTCACATTGATTGTCCATTTTTGTCTGCAAATACTTATACATAGTGAGAGAAACTGGATGGCAACAGGTTTAATAGTGACAAAAATACCTCCACAAATACATTTGTGCGGTCCAGCGGTAATTTGTCAGCTATTTATCTTCATTAAGTGCAGCGTTATGTGTATCCATGTCTTTAGCACATTAAGAGCCTGCACTGTAACGTTAGTGAAGGTCACTGCTTTCTCCTTGGCCAATAAAAACGCTTGGATATATCAGGCTCAGGAACACGCCCTCGTGTTGTACCTTTTTATTGGAAAAGGCAAGATGGAGCGTATAAGCAAATCCTAATGGGATTGTCCACACCTGCCTTCGAAAGCAGCGCTGTCCTTCAAACAAAACAAAAAAAAAGCGAGGAAGAAAAAAAAAGGTTTCTTCTGGTGAAATGTGATTAACATAGAGAGGGAAACAACAAAGGCTTAATCCTGACAATAAGGCCAGAGAAGTCTTAAGGCACACAATAATATTTCTTTTCAAGCAAAGCCACAAAAACATGTCTCTGTGCAAACAAACCAGGGGAGAGAGAGAGAGAGAGGGGGGGGGGGAGAGAGAGAGAGAATATAAGGTGAAAAACAATAATCTCCAGAGGAGACACTAACTACTGTATCTCTTTCTCTTCCCAGGGAGTGATACAGCGAATCAGAGGCACCAGCTTTTACCATTATCATGAAGCCATTTTGGGCAATGTTATCACCCCTCTTCTGCAGTAAAAACGAAGCAGAACCTTACAGGGCTTTTCCCATTGCCACACATTCATAAACTGCTGCAGAGAGAACTGTTCAGGTTATGGAACACAAGTGAGAGAAAAGGCATTGCGAAGCATGTAGAGAGACAAAGTGTCATCTATTAAAACTCATCGAGATAACGCGTAAAGGCTAATCTCAGTGATAACACAAAGCCGGCAGTGAACTCCTCGGGCCCGGAGAGAAAGTGTTGTGCTGCTAGCACACCGTCTGTTAGAGGCACGGTCTGGCTGCTTGGTCAGCTCGGCTCTGCCGTCAGTGCTCGGGTTCAGCTGCTGCCCGCATCGGCGGTAAATCCCTGAAATTGATCAAATTGGCCAGGGTTGACTCTGGTGAACCTGTGGCCAAATGAGATCTGAGACCGAGGTTAGGAAGCAGGCTGAAGATTGTGCTGGCCTGAGAAGGAAGCAGGTAATGTGGCATCTGAGACACACACACACACACACACACACACTCTAACACACTAAAAAATGGAGCCACTGCAGAACTATGGAGAAAAGCCTATTTTTGTCTAACTTAAGGTCCCCTAAAAATATCCATATGAATAAGTTTTCTTGGCCAGTAATTGGCTCATTATGAAGACCCTGTGCATACTGTGTTTGTTGTTTCGGCTAGTGGTACTCTTGTATTGCTACATTTGTAAAACAGGGCCTTTTCAAGGCAAAGGGACTTCAGAATGGGACTAGTGTTTTCACAATACCAAGATTAATGTTTCGATACCGATACCAAGTCAAGAATTGCGATTTCGATACTTCTTCAATACTTTTTAAAAAATGTATTTGATTTGGGGGCCCCACCACTTTGACATCATCATCAGTAATATTGAATATACTGTAGAGTGATCATTCACACCAGTGGCCATCCCAGATTCTGCTTGACTCTCTCAACACAAACACACATGGAAAATAATGGCTTATGTCATATTTCATATATTCTGCATATTACTAGTAAATATATTTAGCAATTTGAAAACTATTCTAAAACTATAACTATTTAAACTATTACACTTAGGCATGTCTTTAATGTGGTGTGTAGGTCTAATTGACCTGTCGATAAGCCCCGCCCCCCATTGTTACCGTGTGAAAACTCGGACAAACAAACCAGACTTGATTAGAAATACATTGTGGACAATGGCAGCTGACAGTATATGAAAGCAGGCTTTGAGGACGTTTTGATCAATAAGAGGATTTACTTTCCTCCAGAAGCTATCAAAAGGGACTTAATTATGCTATGGAGGGGTGTATTCAAAACTTTTGAATACATACAAGGTGACAAGCAGTTGTGGTGAGTAGCCGTGCAAAAACCACTGACGTTAATGCTAGCTAGCTAGTGGAAGATTGGTACTAAAATATGTTAGGTTATGTTAATATTTGATGTAGTAAGAATATAGTAGGTGGTTAATGAGCATTTTCATCTTGGGATTTAACAGGGAACCTGTGCCCACGTTGTTGGCTTAGTAGCCTATTACGTCGAGCTGTTGCCAACGCAAGAGACGTTCTGTAGGCTACTGCTGATGAAAATAAATATACCCCGTTTTCTAGCCTCTCAGGGTACCAGCTATCAGCATTACACGTCCTCCATGCAAAGCGTTTGACCATAGTTATCCGTCGGGGTTTAATAAACTCCATAAATAACCATTAATTTGTCATTTTATGCCTGCTCCCTGTTGTTTCCTATCATATGGAGTTGTCCGAGCTAATGTCCGCGTCCCATTGAGGCTGGACTGTCATTGGCTCATCAGCATTCTAAGGGTGGCGCTTAGCGACAGGTCAATTAAGTGCACATTGGTGATGTGTAGGTGTAATTGAGTGCCTGTCACTTTAAGAGATACGTGAGAGTTATTGACCTTGTCTCACGGTTTTAGTCTAGTGAATAAAAGTTGCATATAGCGCATAAGGATATGTGGATGTAATTAATTATGTTTTGTATGTCATTAGATAAAATAAATGTTCAAAAAATGTACAAGTCGAAGAAAATCTTTCTGGGATCATAGAAGAGATAAGTGTCTTGCAATGTTCATTAATGATTTTAGCGAGCACAATTGGTCACAAACGTGACCAGTGGGGTGTACTACGAATCTCGATTAGTGGGTTAGTGAGGTATGTTGCACTTAAAGCCAGGCTATGCTGTGACACGAAAGTGGATCTGTTTTAGTGTCGCTATATCACCATGGCATCTTATGCTGTCAACCAAACCTGGTCGGGAGGAGGTTATGTGCTAACCTAGCGTTCATGGGCTTCGTAAAAACCTTTCTCCGAGTGAAAACATCATCATTCCGCGTCATTCACGTCACTTAATGTCTGAGTCAGAGGTCGGAAACTGGGGCTAGATTTTGCTAACAGAGTTGCCCAGCTAGGGGCTCGTCATCATTTTTGTCGTCACATTGTAGTTCGTTTGTAGTCCATGTGACCTTTCATGTCCAACAGTTTTAATGTGAACTTGGGAAATTGCCCTTTTTATCACTTGAAAGCTGCATATCTTTCTTTCACGAGCATCTTACACTATAGTTTAAGCAAATACAGTTGTTTGTTTAGGATTAGTGAGTGTATGTTTTAACCTTTGTTGTGGCATCCGTGTTTGTCACACATTCCGTTGGCAAAGCACATGAACACTTGCTGTCGGAAAAACAAACTACCCAGACAGCATTTACATCTGTGCCAGATCCGTTTTTGAATCAGCAGATTCGCGCAGCAGTCGCACTCACTATGCAGATCTGCACCAACTTTGCGCCAGACTTGTCTGTAGCTTCTGACTGTGACAGTCCATCCAGCGGGTGCGGCGCCTATCCGGGGCAGCTTCGCAGACCAGACGCGCCACAAGTGAATTGAGTCCGCCCGGCGGGTGTGGGCCAGATCCGCAGGAGCTGTGCAGACCTGATGCGCCACAACTAACGGAACACTTTCCCCCCACATAAACCTGCAACTCTGCGTTATGTGAATATGCAGAGTGGAAGACTGGCTGCACCGTCTTTGTGATTATTGGTAAGTACATTATACAAGTATCATTTTAAATGTAAACTGGTGTTGATGTCATTTTAGTCTGCTAAATATTTAGGCCTGTATTAAACATGAAAGTTTACAAACTTAGTTTACTCTGAAATTCTGACAAACTGAAACGTGCCAGACAAGCTAGGTAGTAGCTACGGTTAGCTTGTAGTCTAGGTTCTTTTAAACATGCATCCACAACTATGTGAACATGAGCTTTAAGGCTAAATTGGTGAGCTTTGCTTATTATTTACCAAAATCGCTTAATATCGTGTCCATTGTGTGTTAGCTGCAAATTCGTAGCCATTAGCGCTAACGTTACCCACTTTGTCTGTAGCTAGCCTTGCTGCTAGTAGCACTGCAGGTATTGCATAGACGGCCAGCGTTTTTTAAAATGGATTTAGAGTGGAAAAACTTGGCTGTAAACACTAGGCTTTTTATCGAAGATCCACAAGAATTGTTGCTGTCCTCCAGTTTATCCGGTTTGGGATGCAATGCGTTGTTGGCATACTATACTGTTATAAAATAAATAATCTTTGGATGTTGAATCTAATATTTACTCTTTGTTTCTTTGCTTTGTGTGCTTTTTGTACGTCTCACAGGAGCAGTGAGGAAGAATCGCAGGTTGATGCCTAACTTTAACCTTAGTCCATTGGGCTAGTTTTTGCCCTGGTCCTCTGACATCCATCCGTGAACGGCGCTGCTATTCACCGTCTGCTCGAAAATATTTCTCAGGACAGCTAGCCTCTGCGAGAGATCTGCCGCTGCCGCGACCAAGGAACTGCTGCTGACCTGCGAGCTGCCATGATAGCAGCCTGCCCTGCAGTCTGGATTGAGTAGCCTAGCTAACGTCGAAGAACTCTCACGAAACAACAAACTGTCGCTGTCAAAGTCCACCGACCTGTTGATCTGCAGGATCGCCCAACTGTTCTGTGCTTTCAGTGCTCACCAGACTGCCAGTAATCTTCCTCCGACACAGCTGAGCGCCGTCGTCATCATCATCGGGACATCAGCCGGTTAGATGCAACGGACTATGTTAACATGACATTTTCTTTCAGTGCGTTTAGCGGAGTTTGTTTATCAACATAAGCCTTATATTTCACATATTGGTTTGTGTTATGTTGTAGGCCTAAGCTTAGGCTAGCTGACACAGTGTTCTCTTTTGCCTTTTTAAAATAAAAAACTATTTTGAAAATTACAAATTGTGTGGGTCTTAATTCTCTGATAGCTTAAATATGAATCACAGACCAGGGCCAGATGAGCCCCAGATGTAGAATATGAGTCTGGGCCAGATCCGCACCAAATGCCATGGCAATATTAACTGTACTGGGCCAGTTCTGGCCCAGATCTGTCTCTGATCCGTAATTCCAACCTGTTCCGGTATTGGCCCGTTGGAAGAAATGACCCCGGGGCAGGTCCGTTTAGTAGATCTGCGCCAAATGCTAATGACGATCTGGACCAAATCTGGCCCAAATATATTTTGCTGTCTGGGTAGCCATGGGGGCGGTCCTTGTCATTCCGAGGTGCTCTGAATGCACCCTAAGTTATAGCAGAGCCCTTCTAAGGAGAGCCTCCCCACTCTCTATTAATCCCATACAAACCGAATTTGGCTGCAGTTCACCAGAGTTCACCTAGATGGCGATCGCGGGCGAGTCCAAAATACATGGGGTCCTATGGAGCTACATGGCTACATTTGTTTTCACCTATTTAACAACTGAAACCCTCAGATTTTATTTTATTTTTCGCAAAATGGATATGGATTTTCAATCAAAAGTGAAATAATCCGGGAGTCATGTCCTTTCGTTTTCTTACAGGTTGGGTCGTTGTTGCCCATAACACGCTAGCATTGATGCTATGCTATGCTATGATCATGCTAATGAATGACGTCATTGGCATGTTTGAAAGGCTTTTTAGAACAATTAAGTGACTTTAAAAAATATAATACTCAACCAAGTGTATTGTATTTGCCTCCCCTTTCGAATACAATATTCAAATTACTTGAAAAAAAATTATATCCTGAGAAAAGTGGATTTTGAGGGGTACAGCTCCATAGACCTCCATTCATTCTGGACTCGCCCGTGAGCGCCCCTAGATGCAGTACCACACCGGAAGAGTTCCGAGAGTGAAGGTTCTCTCCTTATTAGACATTCTCTGGTTATAGCTCAAATCGTGTAATCTAACGCACACTGACCAATCAATTGTCTTAAAAACGAAGTTAGCTCACGTGTAGGATTCTGTCATATATCTTACAGGTGGAGCTCCGCCTCTACTAACATTTTGGATCTCGAATGCACTTTAATAGTGCTGTGCGTGCAAATATCCCACTATGGACGTGCATCCCATACCACAACTGATGACAATTGATTTATTTGATGTTATAGGTTAGACACAAAAAATGACCGCAGTGTAGACTAAGCTATCGCTCATGAATGCGGAAGTAATTGTTTTTAAATAGAGGCGGTCTTGTGCGTCTCCACGTTACACGATTGGCCAAAGTCATCCCAACACCGAGAACGCGCACAGATCTGAGCTGAAAGCCTAGTTTGACAAATATATCACATAACTGCAATCGTAGTATCACTTAACGTATACCCCTGAGTCAAGGCTTTGTCAAGCCTCGATATGTCTACATAGCCTAGATATGTCTAACGTGCTTCGTAGTATACCCCACAGGGGCCTATTGCACAAAACTAGGATAAGGGATTAAGCCGGGATATCTTGGTTATCCTGGCTCAATTTATCCGTGATCCAGTTGCACAAAAGCTGGATAGGGGGCAGCAGGATATGTTATGGTATAAGTTACCATGGCGATTTATTCTGTGGAGCTAGCCTGCTCCAGACCAGGCTAAATTCCAGGATCTATTTAATCTCATCCCTTATCTCAGTCAGCAGTCACCACAAACGGAAACCAATAGTTATTCCACTGCCCACTACACATTGTTATCACATATACCTAGACCCACTGTCATTATTTAAACGTTTGTGATCATTAATTAACTCTTACATACTCACCATTCCCGACCTGTCATGCGACAATGTGACGTCACGGGAGTACCTAACCATTTTGCGCGTGGTGGTCGCGGCACTAGCTGCAATATTCTCCTAAACAGAGGTGTTGCTGTTGTGAAAAGGCTATCGCTACCTACTTCACACCGTAGAAGAAGCAATGAAGCCGCTAGTTGCCATGGTGAATCAGTGAATCTGTGATCGGTGGCGGGGTCTATTTGAGGGAGCCGTGAGCGCGCACTTATCCAGGATAGGTTTCACCTGGCTTGATGAATCCGTGTCTGCTCATCCTGGCTTGGTCTTTGTGCAACCAATTAAGCCTGTACGCTCTTGTTTTGGATTCATTGAGCGCAGCTCAGTAACTTATCCCGGATGTCTTAATTCTGCTTTTGTGCAATAGGCCCCTGAGCTAGCGGGATAGTTAGCAAGGATCTCTCTTCAGATGTAAAAGTTTGCCATGGTTTTTTAGCCTATTTCTATTGAACCCAAATAGGCCTAAATGACCAAAATCCCACAGCTTAGGTAGGTTAGCAACACAAACTTGAGAGATACAAGTGAGCAAATCAACTTAATATTAGCCTATTATTATGTGTTACCATAGCATCACTTGAACTAGCAGCCATCTCTCGCTGTTTATAGCACGACAGCTTACGTGTGTGTGAGGAGAAAAGACGCACAGCCACAGGTTAGGGGAGGAGGCGCTAGAAGCATGCCTTGTGCACACGCATGTTACTTCAAAAGAACATGGTCATTCTCAAAAGTATCGATACTAATACACGGGTTTCCCGTTTACCAACAAAACTAGATGCGCGCGCAGCCGCGAGGCAGAAGACGCTTGGTGGCCGTCCACAACGTTATAAACTTAACCTAAATAGTCGGCTGCTGTAAGCTACAAACGGATTGTTTTGTATACCCCTGTTGTCTCAATGATAATAACATCTCATTTCAGACTATATTTCAAAGTTTGACGTTCATTTGGATTATTAATATAACATCGTATTTTGTCATTTTTGGCGAAGACATGCATTCCGTTAGGGATATTGAACATATTTAACATTCTCTAGCCATCGTGATTTCGAATTGGTGCAGTTTTCAGCACAAAAACTCATTTTATTCTTTTGCTCTTTTGCATTTCTCTATGCTGTTCTATGGTGCTTTCTGCCTCTTGGTTGCGCACGCATGTTTTCGTGACGTTCCATAGAAATCCATGTATAAAATTAGGCATCGTGACATTTTTAATTTCAGGGTATTGCAATACTTTTGTAGTATCGGTGCACCGTGCTACACTAAATGGGACAACATGTAATGATGATAACAGTAATAGTAATGATAATAATAATAATAATAATAATAATAATAATAATAACACTTTATAATTGTGGAATCTTTCGGCAATCAGAGAGATGAAACTCCTACGCGTTCAGGGTCTTTCACTCATCAGAAGTTTAATATTTTAGAATTCCAATGGTTAAAGGCCCATTTTTTCAATATGTAATGAGACCGACTTACTCCATTGAGCGCTAGGCCATAATGCTTTAATGAAAACGATAACGTCCCGTACAGCACCTACTACTGTGTGAACATTGATTATACAACAGCACCCTCTTGTGTCCTGGAGATCTTATCATATCATTACATCTCCACTTTTCAAAAGTGATTTAACAGAATATAGGGCAACAGTACTGCATAAAGTTGAACTTAAAGGTCCAGTATGTAGGAAATAATGGAAAATAAACTGTAACCATTCCAAAAATGATCACCATATGTTATCAGAGAGTAAGGAAACACGATGATTTGAAGCAATGGCTTATTTGACAACATTACTCTAACCCGTAAAACCCCGTAAAACACATGAAAAGAGGCAGGCAAATTTCCAAAATTAAAACAAGAAACAAATTAAGTGGACATCGGAGGAGCTTCCTGAGATGGTGACGTCTTTGTCAAACGAAGAATATCAAGTCTGACGCAGAGCTGCCCATATTTCTCCACAACAGGTAGCCTAGGCTAAACTTCATCTGCATCGCTAACTTCTCTTAGCTAAAGCTAAGCTACAGTAAATATGTTACGTTGGTTAGAGAGGTATTTTTTGTTTTCACTGTTTCCGTAATGTGTAGCTGGGTCATGGTTGGAGAAACGTTAAAGCAGCTGCAGGTCAACTAACGTTAGCTAAGTCTTCATTACATCTGGCAACCCAGAAGAGGCTCGCGTCTGGTAGTCTTGAGAACGTTCACCAGTGTTTTGATTTTGGCCTACAGAACGTTCGGTAACAGTCCTACAAATCGCACCTTTAATATAGCAGCATTTAAGTAAGGATGCTCTCTGTAACTCTTGTCGTGGAAATTATCCACTTCCCGAAACCTCCAATCCAACTAGCACTCTGATGTCAAAGACCCGAAGGAGAACACCAAGACGAGAAATGCTGAAGACTGTTGATCCTTTATTCACCGTATTGCAGTGATGATACAATCCAAACAATGTCAGGACTGAACCGTCAGGCAAGAGAGTGATGAGTTGCAGCTGCTACCCCGATGAGATCTGATCTGAATGTGCCTGAGCTCTCTCTTTTATGCTCTCAGGGGCCTGAGAGGCGTTCCTATCATCAGGAACGTCACCAGGCCCCTTCTAGCCAATCAGAACGTTTTGGGACTTGAGATATTGGTGGAAACTCCTTCTCATACAAACATTAAAAAATGTGTGTTGCTAGGCAGAATACATGTGATCAAGTTCTATGTGTAATCTGTTGCCAGGCAGGGTATGTTTTGATTTGGTTCTATGTGTCACTTCAACTTTGGTTTCACTTCCCCTCTCTGGAAGGTCCCTGCATCTCCTCTTCTGCTAGCCCCTTCTATTTACGCCCTTCTGGTAAGCACCTTTCTCTCCCAGGCCCTGTTTTTACTTTCACTCTTAGCCTTTGACAGCTCAGTCTCATGACTTCCAGTAAGTGTTGCATAACAGTTGCACAAACAACACCTTTATAGTAAATGGAATGTTCCTAATAAACCAGCACACACACACATAAGTATTATTATTATGTCTAGATAAAATCACCACATATTCCCCCCTTTGAGGCTAAATTAGCCTCACTATGCAGCATAAGCAGTATTTAAACACAGGAGTGTGTCATGACCCCTTATATATCGTCGCGACACCTCGGGCTAGATGCACATGAGCAAGTTACTGGAGAATAGCGTTTATTATTAAAACCTAATGTTAAACATGAAACCTTAAACCTTATGTAAGAACTAATAGGAATGTGTCGGCATCACTGCCCTTATGTGAGTAAGTAATAACATTGGTAAGCAAACCCCGAACGCCCAGATCAAGTGACAGAAGGACCAATTACTCGTAAGAACGAGTTGTGAAATCTCCCCATTTATCGACTTAAAACAAATGGCTGGGACCCGAAACGGATACGTCCCCAAAGTGGCCTGAAACCTCATATATTTCAACCAGTCACTTTTGCACACGAGGTTAAGTAAAACCCCATGCTTCATGGCACTCAATGCACTAGGTATGGTATCAGGCATTGGCGCGGCCTAATCCGTCACTCATCTATACCCTACGGGCGCAAGGTTATTCCGCAAACCTTATGTATAAGAGTAAATGATAAATCAAGAGCCCTGGACGCCCAGAGCAGGTGACAGAACGACCAATTCCTTGTTATGAACATATGGCTAGGACCCGAGACGGATTTTGTCCCCAAAGCGGCTAATGTGCTAGTCACTTTGAGCATAAAAGAATTTTCATGCAACGGCCATCGGTGCCAAATCGGAGTTACATAACAACTTCATGATCCCACTCGTCACTCACCCATCCTTCTTCCAGGTATATGGCTCCTTAAGTAAATTCTTATATCGAGTACGTAAATGGTGTATATATGGCCCTTGTCTGGCCTTTACGCACCACCCCCCTTTGTTACTCGCAACGTCATCCCCTTACTCCTCCGGATTCCTCCGGGCATTCACACTAGCGTGAGAACGGGTGAGCGCGCCGGCCGCAGGCGCGCCACACCGAGGGGACGGGCCGCCATGCTCTGCCTTAGGTTGCCCCTGCTGGCCATTGGGGTCGTACCCGTCCTTGAGCACTGACCGCGCCACACACCTGCCACACCACTAGGCGGGCCAGGCCCGACGTACGGTAAGTTGGGGTGAGGTGAGCGCTTCTAGTAGCAAGCCTTGGTTATACCTGGCCGGGTTTGGATGGCCTTGCAGTTGAGGGCTAAACCTCATATAAAATTGAATCAAGATTACTTAATGCGACTTATTCGTGCGACTTATTCGTGTCAGGTCACAGCCCATAACCCTACTTTTTACTCTGTCACCTGGGCGTGCAGGCATGTGTCTTGTGAATTACCTGTCAGTGTTGTGTGTGTGAGTGTGAGTCAGTGTGTGTGTGTAGAGATGGGTGACTCGCAGGACCCCACCTCTACTCGTACATGACCGGGAGAGGAAACTCCGGGGGAGGAAACTCCTGTTCCTGCTCCCGCTCCTGCTCCAGCATTCGAGCGAGGAAGTCGCTCTCCATTACATGACCCTCGTTGAACTCGTCTTCCATTATTCGTCCCACACTAGTTTGCACTAAAAGAATTCTCTCACTTTCATCCTCCTCACCCCATGGTGTCATTACATTCTGGACCACGAGCTGTCTGGCAACCACCTTTGAGCAAACTTTTCCACAACATTGAGTAATACAGCAAAACATTCCTACCACTAAGGCTGCTCCTAGCAATAACTTCCCCAGAAATGCTACAATCTTACCCCCCCATGACCCAAAGGTGTCCGTCAGCCACCGGGTTACAGGGGCAAAGATTCCTGAGATATCCGGGATTCCATCAAACGTCAGTCCTTTTCCAGAGTTCTCGTGGGCTTCCTTGTTTACAGCCTTGAGTCTTTTCATTGCGTTTGTGAAGTCATCCATGTTCTCGCCTTCACCTGGGACGTACGTACAGCACGAGTCTGTTCCAACGATCGCGCACACTCCACCTTCCTTTGCTAGTATCCAGTCCACTGCTATCCTGGTTTCCATTGCCATTTTTGTGGTGGCGTTCAACCTCCTGTCAAACGCGTTGAACGCGTCTATAGTGGCATTCATGAACCGCAGGGCGTTGTAGTGGATGTAGTTGATCCATTGAACATTCTTGGCGATGCCTACGGATGCTCCGTAGAAGGGGAGGGCGGCTTCAAATCCGGCGAGTACCTCGTCCCGTGCCTTGAACTGTCTCGGGACGTTGTGGGGTTGTCCGAATACGTCCATATACACTCCATCGTCAGCGTCTCTTCGGCTTCTCCTCAGGTTTCCTTTTATCGGCGTTTGCTGGCTGGCCCCTGGGCTGGTTGAGTTCAATGTTGAGTTGCGTTCTGACCAGGGGACTACGTAGGTCTGCTGTGCCAGGATGACCCTGGCACACTTTCCTCTCCAGTATTTTGGAAGGGTGTTTCGCAGTCCCCATCGTCTTCCACAGGCCCACCATAAGTCTGCCAGCGGAATATCCTGTTCGTACATCCAATTCACGCTCAGCATCGTGGTTTTTACTTCGACTCCAATCCTCTTCCCGTTGTCGCTGCTTTCTACCAGGCGAAACGAGAGGCTGTTGGATTCGTGGACCCACTTTGCTGCACAGCGTCCTTCAAATGCTCCCACATCCTTCGCGCCCCCTCTGACTGTGTTTTCAGTGGGGTGTACTTCAAAGCATTCAAACTCTACGTCTTCTGGTATCTCATAAAGGTAGTGGGTTTTCTTTGCTACCCTGGCCCCCATGCCGGGGTAGTCTTTTCTACATCTTGCCCCAATTTCTTGGAGTTGGTGCGTTCCTTTTGTTTTCTCTGCATATAGGGGGCCTATACCAGTCCACCCTTTTCGTAGCTCCTCACTTCCCAATCGCACAAGGCATCCGAAAGGAGAGAGTTTGTCTTCCTCGTATTGCCTTCCTGACTCTTGGTACACTGCATCCTCTTCTCCGGTTCCTGGTGCTGGTAGTATTGTCAGTTTCGGTTTTACTGCCGAGCACACATAACACCCTCCTTCTGGTTTCACTGTCTTTGCTGTGTATTTGGCCCATTGCATCCATGAATTATTCTCCCAGGCGCCCAGAGCGCCCGTGGATCTTTTCCTTCTGTTCTTGGTTTGAGTCCCATTAACCTGTTCCTTTTCCAGGACCTTGGGAAGCATGCTTGTACTATTTACATTCTTACTCTCATTTTTGCTTTGAGTCATTGCATTGTCCAGCACCGGGATGTATTCGTTACTCCCCGATGCTTCTGGTTCTGGTGTGTGTGTCTCATCTCCTGATCCTTCTATGTACAGAATATTGTCCGTGTCTAGGGCACTGTCTTTGAGCAGCTCCTCTCCATCTCCTCGCAGAGAGTCATTGGGGGTGGCAGTCTGCACCCCCTTCGTCGCTCTCGTCGTTCTCTGGGGAGCCCGGGAGGGGCCAGTCAAGGGCCTCTTCGAAGCCTCCAGTCCAATGGGTACCGGGGGAACTGCCCCAGTTGGTCCTCTGGAGAATTCGTCTTGTTTCCTGGCTGGTTCCTGGGCGGTCATCCCCGGAGTGGGGGCCGCCCGTGTCGTGCCCTGAGTCCGTCGGCCTCTCCACCACAGGCTCCGCAGGAAGCCGCGAGCCCTGCTGAGGAGGTGTCCGGGGGGGAGGCGTATGGACAGTGGGTAGTCTGAGTGCGTCGAGGGCCTTGGCCATTTCTGCGGCAGCTTGCTGTGCTCCACTCTGGTCGTTGGCAGGGGCGTCGGCTGGGTATGGGTAATCCCAGTCGCTGTAGAAGTCCCCAAAGTCGATGGTGTCGTTCCCTTGCTGGTGTGATGGTGGCGATGGCGGTGCTTCTTCTTCCGGCCTCGGCGCTTCTTCGGCGTCGCCTCCTGTGAGGTCGGGTGTGTCCGTGGCATGAGAGTGGGCTGTAGGGTCGGCTGGTGGATCACCGCTGGTTGGGGCTGTGGCAGGTCTGGGTACTTGGGATTCGGGAGCGGCTCCCATCTCAGGTGGATGTCGCCTTCTCCTCCTCGAGCCTGGCTCGGCCCCAGCATCGCCAGCACCTGTAGGCACAGATAGGGGAGGGAGAACAGCAGGCACCCCAGGTACATTGCGCCCAGGGCCATCAGCAGGAGCCGGCAGTATCCTCCGCCTCGTACTCCTACGCGTACTCGGTCCTCCCCTTTGTTCCCCACCACCATCATCCTCCCCGGGGGAGTCTGGTGGGGGTCCTGGCGGGCTCTGGTCCCCGTCATCGTCCTCCGACTCTTCTGGACCTCTTGCTCCTTCTGGTGGCACCGCCCTGTAACAAGAGTTAAGGTGATACCACAAATCTGATCCTTGCACTCTTACCGCCCGGGGGGTAGCCTGAGTCACTCTGTAGGGCCCTTCTGCCCTGGGGTCGAGACACGACCTCTTAAACACCCTCAGGTACACCCAGTCTCCCACTTGGATTGGTCCTGGCTCAGTCCTCCGCTCCCGCGCTCTCTCTCTTCTCTTCTGCTCGTTGAAAACTGCCCTGTGAACTTGAGAAAGCTGTTTAATATAACTGCTCACCTCTTGTTCTAGAATTTCCAGCGGGGGCCTCTGATCCCCTCTGAACCGTGGCGTGGGCATCGCCCGCCCCGTCACCATTTCGTGCGGGGTCAGATGCGTGGTTCGATTTTTTTCACAACGCATTTTCATCAGCGCGATTGGTAGTGCGTCAACCCAATTTAGGTTTGGCAGGTTTGGATCGTCGTGCGCGCTTCGGACGATCTTCGCTATTTTATTCTTCAGCGTTCCGTTCGCTCTTTCGACCATCCCCTGAGACTGCGGGTGGTAAACACAACCAAACCGAGTCTTGATGCACAGCGCCTGTGCAATCTTTTTCCATGTGTTGGCCGTAAACGCTCGGCCATTGTCGCTGCTGATTATTTCTGGGATCCCAAACCTGGGTATCACCTCCCTCGCTAGGAATCGAATCACCGTTTTCTCGTCCTGCCCTCGGCTTGGACAGGCTTCTACCCATCGTGAGTAGCGGCATATTATTACCAGTACGTGTTTGTACGTGTTCACCGTTCGACCCATGTCGATGTAATCCATCACCAGGTGTTTGAACGGTCCCTCTGGGAGTGGCACGTGTCCCAGGGGCCGTGGTCCTATGCCTATTGTTATGTTGTTTCTGTAATTGTGTGTGGCACAAGTGTGGCAATTTCTTAACACGTAATTGATGCGATCTTGAAGGTATGGGGCCCAGAAGCCTTTGTCAAGTATCTGCCGCTTGACCTCCCCCCTTGCGCAATGATCCACATCATGCGCATCATGAATGAGGAGATCAAGGAGCCCACTTGGGGCCACCACCCTTCCGTCATGACTTCGCCACACCCCATTCCTGCCTTTCGACGCACCCCTCTCTTCCCATAACAATGTTTCGGCCTGTGGAGCTGCATTCTGTGCGTCTTTAATAGCGCTAAGCGTGAGTAAAGGATCCTCAATTCCAAAGGTTCGTCCGTCAGGCAAGGTTCGGACCACTGGGGCTTGTATCACTGTGTCGGTTGCTGTGAAATAGCGATCAATTACGCTCGGTGAGTATCTAGCTTCACAAGGCTTGTCGCAGCACTCAGGGCAACTGGCCCTCTGGCATAGCGCGCAACAGGATCTACCTGGTGCTCATGGGCGTCATCACACCATTGGGAGCACCACATACACGTATTGTAGGGGTAGGGGCATTTTGTAGGGCAAGGCATACTGTGCATCGCCCTGTTAAGCAGTATTTTGTGCGGCTCGTTATCCTGTGGGGATTTAGGGGCTGTATTCAACTTCCTAGCCTCTAACGCCGCTTCCTTTGCTGCCTCATCTGCCTGTGCATTCCCTAGGGTAATGTAATCCTGTCCCCTACAGTGCGCTTTGCATTTGCATATTGCGAGTGTTTTTGGACGCATCATGGCTGCTAACAACAACTGGATCTGCTCCAGATGCTGTATTGGGCTCCCATCCGATTTCTTGAACCCTCTCTGTTTCCACTGGGCGCCATGCACATGGCAAACATTGTGGGCATAGGCGCTATCTGTGTGTACGGTTGCATCCTGCCCTTCTGCTAGAGAGCATGCGGCTGTCAGCGCCTTTAATTCAGCTAGCTGCGCTGAACATGGTTGTGTGCACGGTTCGCTCATAACTGTCACAAAGGTTTCTGGACCTTTCATCTGTACTACGCTAAACCCTGCATGCGTCTTGTTGTCATAGTTATGGCTAGAACCATCCACAAAGTAGGTGATTCCTTGTCCTAACGGCTCACTCTGCAGGTCTTCCCTCAGCTTGGAGAAGGCGATTGAGTCCGCCACACAGTCATGTGGCTCGCCCTCATAATCAAGCGGGATGAGATCCGCCGGGTTTCCTGCCGTGTCGCATGCCTTTATAGTGACATCTGGGCAGAGTGACAGATTGTAGTACCTCAACTGCCTCTGAGGCGTCACGCAGAACTTCCCTTGTTCCACTAACTGCGCTATTGCGTGGCTGGTGTGTATCACCACTGGCCATCCCATGGTAATGTTGGAAGCTTTGACGTATGCCGAATATACTGCTTCAAGACCCTGGAAGCATGGTGGGTAGCCTTGGGCCACCGCGTCCAGCTTTGAGCTGTAGTAGGCGATTGCCTGTTTGCCGCGTCCATGACACTGTGTCTGTGCCACGATCGCGGTCATGTACGCGTCTTTTCCTGCTTCCTTCCTGACCGACACGTACAGATAGAAGGGTCTTCCGTAGTCCGGCAGTGCAAGTGCAGGTGCTTGCTGTAGTTCTCCTTTGATGCGTTCAAACGCTTCATTTCCATCCATTGTCCATGTGAGACGGTTCCTCAGGTGGCTGGTTCCTGCTTGCACGATCATGGCTCGTAGTGGGGCTATCTTTTGTTCATAGCACTCCACCCAGTCGCTGCTGAAACCTATGAGTCCAATGAACGACATCATTTGCTTCACTGTGTTTGGCTTCGGTGCTTTGGTAATTGCTTCAATGTGTTCTGGGGCGATGCCCTTGTGCCCATGCGAAATTCGGCGACCTAAGTAGATCACCTGGGGCTGTGCAAATTGTAGCTTCTTCCTCGATGCTTTGTACCCCCCTTCGGCCAGAACGGTCAGCACATGGACTGTATCCTTCTCACACGTTTCCTGGTCCGGGGAGCATACCAAGACATCGTCAACATACTGCAGGATCGTGCTCCGGCACACGATGTGTTTTAAGTCCTCCTTGAGCGCCTGGTTGAAAATGTGCGGTGAGTGCTTGAACCCTTGTGGGAGCCTTGTGTACTGGAACGTCTTGCCTTGATATTTGAATGCAAAGAACTCCCTACTTGCGGGGGCCACTCGTATCGTAAAAAATGCTTGAACCAGATCAATGGCGGAGAACGTTGTTGCACTCGCCGGGATGTTGGTCATCAGTACGTTAGCATGTGGGACGTCCGCTGGATAATCCTCAATGCGTTCATTAACAGGTCTGAGGTCCTGGACCATTCTCCATCGCACTCCGTCTGCCTTCAGCACAGGAAATATGGGTGTGTTGCACCTTGCATTTGGGACTTCCTCTAAGACTCCTGCTCCCAGGAGATCTTCAATTGTTCCTCTTATTCCTTCAGCTGCTTCTGCTGAAATGGGGTACTGTGGTTGGAAAGGCAGCGTCGCTCCTGGTTTCAGTCTGAACTCCACAGGGCTCGCTGACTTGACCAATCCTATGTCACCATCTCCCTGCGACCATACCACAGGCGGCACTTTTCTCAATATTCTCTCTGTTCGTTCGGTGCCTGTCTCTGTCGCTTCTTGTAGCATCATCATTTTCCAGGGGGTCGGTCCCGGCCTCCCTGTCCTTTTATCCGTCTCATTGTCTATGTAGTACTTCTTGTATTCCTCCCATTCTGGGTCGGATTTGTTGATGGGCACATGGTTCTCCTTATCCCAGCATCGATATCCTGCTCCTCCCAGTAGGCCATACATGCAGTATGGGTTGCCATAGGGGCATCCCTTAACGTATGGTATGTCATGAACCTCCTCCGAGGCCATTTGTCCGCCCTTATGGCCTTCCGGGGAGTGTATTGCTGGTTGTGCTGCCCTTTTCTTGGGGCACCATGACAGCTGTCGCATGTATGTGCTCCACTCCGCATCTTCTTTGCTGAATGGCACATGTCTCGTTTTGTCCCAGCAGCGGCGCCCCGCTCCTGGGAATAGGCGGTAGAGACAGAACTGATTCCCATATGGACACCCTTTAGCATAGGGTATCTGCTCTTTCTCCTGCGGTTCTGTGTCCATGATCTCAATCACTTGTGGGACTCCCCACACGGTGACTGGTCTGTCCAACTTTATCCTGAACATTGGTTCTCCTTCACAGCTTATGGCCGTTTGTAGTCGGTCATTCCCTGTATCTTTCCATTTGATGCACTTGGCCTCGAGCATTACTAGGCCCATTTCTCTGGCTCTGTGACCTCTGGCCACTCTCAGGGTGATGTGTGGCATTGTTCCGGGCATGTTGAAGATTACGCCTAGATCCCATCCTTCCACAAATTTCACCTCAGCGGCTACTCCTTCTCTGGCCACCACTAGTGCGCGTATGTCAAGTGGGATGCGTCCCCACTTACCCACTTCCCTATTCCATTTTTCTTCTCTCTCTTTGTTTGGCGTTTGGTCGAATTTTATCGTGCAGTGAAAAGGGCATCTTGGCGTCCTCAACTGAGCATGAAGGCTGTTTATTTGAAAAGCATGCTCGTTGTAGACCACTCGCTCTATGTTTGGTTCCAATCGTCCAATCCAGTAGACCTGGTGAGTTTCAGTTTGAGATGGGGCACTTATTCTTAGGGCCATTTGTGTTGCCAGTCCTGTTATCTGTACTCCTGTTGGGGAACACTCAATTTGAAGTCTTAGGTTGCACAGCGCATCTCGTCCCAATAGGTTGACGGGCGTGTGTTCTGCTATTAAGACTGGTATCCTGATTTCCTTGTCTTCTATTTGGATTGATACTGGGGCTGTCATTGGAATTAGCTGCGTTTTCCCCGAAAAACCCACTGTCTTCATAAACTTTCCTGAAGACCTGGGGAGGTGTTGGGCATCTTTTGGGTGAAGACAAGTATACGTTGCCCCTGTATCCACTAAACATTCTACCTCCATGCCCTCGATTAGAACCTGCAGCATTGGTTCTGCGTCAGCTCCCCTTGTCAGGGCGGGGAACTGACCCTCCCCTGGGTTTTCTGGGCCTCGTCAATTCCAGCTTCCCCCGTAAGGGGAGACTGGACCAGAGGGTGCCTGCATTTGCGGTGGAGCTCTCCCTTGTTGGGGAGCATAATTTCCCCCTTGCATTTGTCCTTGGTTTGCCTGTCCTCCTTGGTTGTTCTGGCCTCTGGCTTTTGTTGGGCAATTCCTGGAGATGTGGCCTATTCCTCCGCATATCCAACATTCAATGTTGTTCCCTTGGTTTTGTTGGCCTTGGTATTGTCCTCTTCCATAGCCTCCTCTGCCTTGTCCTCCTCTTCCCTGGCGGGATCCTCCTCTGCCTCTTGGCTGGTACCATTGTTGTCCCTGTTGCTGTTGTTGTGGGGGTCCATATGGCGCTTGCTGCCATGTCTGCATCATGGGCTGCACAGGCTGTGGTTGCATCATTACTGGCTGCTGCATCATGGGTTGTTGTACCACTGGTTGTTGTGCCACTGGTTGTTGTGCCACTGGTTGTTGTGGCTGTGGGACGGGGGCTGTAGTGGGCATCACTGGAGCTTGGGTGGCTGCCTTCTTTGCCCCCTTTGCTTCCTGGAGCTGCACATGGGTCAGCTTCCTTATGGTCTCCTTTTCTTGTTGCTCCTCCCTGTCTTTCCCCTGTCTGTACAGAGTTACATGGTGCACTACTGCCAGCCTGAATTCCTCTTTGGGCATGGCTGCCACGCGCCAGTCATTTTCCAACTGTGTTCTTACTTCCTTTGGCAGAGCGTCCATGACCGCTCTCCTGAATTGCATGGTGAGGGGTCCTGAATCTTCTGGCCTTTGTTCCATCCTTATTGTCCATTCCTGCGCTGCCTTTTCCACGAAGGCTGCAGGATTATCACTATCTTTGAGCTTCTCTATCCAGACGGCTGAGGGGCTGTACTGGTTGGGGTATGCTGCCCTCAAGGCTTTCCATACATCATTTCGGACACTGTCGAAACACAGGGCATCCCTGTTGGCATTCATCAACCGCCCTAGGTTCTCTCTCTCCAGTACAGCCTCTGTGTCCGCCTTTCCCAATATCAGGCCGAGTAGATACTTTATGTCTCCCACGGCCAGATTTCGGCCTTGAGTTTCTGATTCTAGCCGACTTATCCATCGGCCCGCACCCTCATGCAGGACAGGGAGTCGTGAAATGAGGCCATTCACATCTGAGTGGGTCCACGGCTGGTAGTGGGCCGTTTGATTTTTTGTTATCAATGGTGCCATCACCACTGTCTCTTCTTCATCCGATTCTTCTGGGATGGCTTCCCTCCTTTCCTTTTCTGTTCTGGTTCTTTCTCTCTCCTTTTTTCCCTCCTTTTCCAATTTTTCCAGCTCCTTCTTGTTTTCTTTCAGGCCTTTTTTCACTCCCCCTTCAATTTCGTTGAGTCCCTTCCGTACCCCTTTTCTGATCTCGTCCAGGCCTTTCTCCACTCCTTTTTTCATCCTGCTGATTCCGAACAGTCCTGTGGCGAGTACACTTGGCGGGATCATCATTGGGAGCATTCCGGCCTTTCCTCTGCATGCCTCTACTTGTCGCTGGTGGGTCTTCACACCCTTTTCTCCTCTAAATGTTCTTCCGCAGCCGAGACACACTGCGGGGTCCGCTTCTTGCGGGACCTGTGGCAGTTCTCTCTGAACTTGCTCTACAAGGTACTGTTCCAAGATACCCAGTCCTTCCTCTTCATCTTCCGCCGACTCATAGTCTTCTCCTGAGCCAACCTGGCTGTCTGCTCCGTCCATGTCTTCCTCTTCGTCTTCCGCTATCGTACTTGGACTGCAGGATAGTTTGAAGGTTAGTCGGCGGGCCCCCTTTTTCTCGGAGGACTCTCGTCTGGGTTCTTGATAGCTTTCCCTTTTCTTACTCTCCTGTTTTCTTTTCAGTTCCTCATCCTTCTTCCTTTCTTCCTCTCTGAGCTTTCCTTCCCTCTCTTCTTGCGCTACCATGGTCTTCATTCTTTTCAGGACTTCTGTCATTTCTCTATTTAGGCTCTCGCAGCATTCCCTGCAGGCCTTTTTATACTTGGCATGCTCTGGCGTGCTCCCTGGGCCTGCCCCTCCGTCTCCCCACCTTTCCACCTCTATTATTTCCTCCATAATCTCCTCGGCCAGCTTTCCTTCTTTTGATCCAATTCTTTTAGCGGCTTTCAACTCCTTCAGACCTTCTTCCATTCTCATCATTTTTCTCTCATACCGCTCTTCACTCCCTTGTTCCTCTTTTCTTTTTCTTCGGTGTCTGTCTTCTGCTTGTCTAACGGCCTCTTCCACTTCCTTCCAGCATGCCTGGATGTATTCCTTGAGCCTCCGCCATAGCTCCTTGCACCCCTCCATCACAGGTTCCTTGTCCACCTGCGACCTCACCCAGGCCAGGGTTTCCAGGGCCTTTCCATCTTGGGCCTCTTTCTCCTCCTCCCCTGTGGCCTTCATCCATTTTTTCATGACTGCCTCCAGGTGGTCCCACAGCTCTTCAAACCACTGTTTCTGTCTTTCTTCTCTCCCCCCAGGGGCCTGCTCCCTCCTTTGGTCTGGGAGGCGTGGGGGTTCGCTCCTTTCAGCTTCCGGGTCACCCGCACCCGTCTTCTGGCTCTCCCAGTAGGGCTTTTGGGGACTGGTTACCGGAGATCCATTTGTCTCCCAATGTCCTTTTGTGCTTGCGTGGAAGTCACTCACCACCTGCTCTTCCGTAGCTTCTTCTCCTCCTGTCCATTCCCTCCTTCCATCCGGCACTGTGCCCTCCAGGAGGTATTCTGGGATGGTCGTCCCGGTGGGGGATGATGGTGGGGATGGTCGTGCAGACGCCGGCTGGGGTGTTGATGGCCTTGACTGGGGGTGAGCCTGCTCTCTTCTTATCCTCTTTATTTCCTTCAGCACCTCCGCGCAGGATCCCTCCAGTGTGATTCCCTTCACTACTAGCGGGGCCTGCACTGCCAGGTGCACCGTTGGGGCCTGTGATCCATACACTGGTGCTTGTATCGCCAGGGCCCGCGGGTTTCTTTCCTCCAGACGTCGGAATATCTCCCGCGCGTTATCTTCCTCTCGTGGCACATCCGGGTATAATTTGTCCTTTTCCCTGTATGGGGGAGGACGTGGCTCCTCCATGGGTGGAGCCCCTGGTTCTGATGTTTGAGTCAAAGCATCCAGTTCCCTTCTCGTGGGCTGTAGTTGGGGGCACTTTTCTGTAATGGGCGTTGTGGGCGGGGTGTCGGGCGGTGTGTCACTCTGGTCAGCCCTCTGCCTCCTCTTCCTTTCCGATATTTTTGCGAAGGCCTCCAGAGTGTTCAATTCCTTTTCTCTCTTTTCCTGCCTCCGTGTGCTCTTGTCATAGCCTTTGTAGTTCATAATTTTCTCCCTCATCTGCGCAATTATTGTCGGGTTGAGTGACCCTTCCTTTGGCCATGCTGTGTGGTCCCCTTTATATCTTAGGAACCATTTATGGTTGATGCTCTTTACATCCTTCTCAGCAATGGCATTTTCCTTTACTACTTCCTCCAGGGGTGTCATTACTCTAGTCGCCATCCTTCTTAGAGGTCCAAACCGTAGTCTCTCCTTTCCTGTTCTGCTATGTCCTCACGATCAGTGCAGAACATAAGATAGTCCTTCTTGTATCGCCTTTCCCTCTCCCTCTTGTACCTGTTTTGGTCTTTTTCTTCCCAGTCCAGCCGTAGGTCGCTCACTAAGTATAGTATAGAATTCCGCACGTCGTCCCACTCCTTGAAGACAGTATTTAGTTTGCCTCTTCTTTCTTCAAATGCCTTCCCTTTATCGTTCACTGCGCTTACGCTCCACCCGTTACTCCCGTGCTCGGAGATTCTTATTATCCACTTTTCTCTTATTTTCAGGTCACCCGATGTAGCTCCTCCTTCACTTCCGGCTGCTTGGGGCTGTGGTTCCTCCTGCTTCCTCACTGGCAGGCTATTAGGGGTTAATTCCCCCAACAAAGAAAGTGTTGCTTTTAGGTCTATGTCGTCTCGATACTTGCACCTATACGGGAATTTGCACTCAAAGGGGACTTTACCCACGTATCCTACGTATTCTTGGCCTTTTCCGTCTCTGACGCTTATCTCCCAGTCGTGTTCGTCGTATTCAACGATATCTATGGCCCAGAGCACGTTCTGCTGTCCCTGTTCCATACACCTCTTAGAATCCTTTCTGTCCTTGTCCACGGAGCTCTTGAGTCCCTGTTAGTCTGATGTGTCACTTTCCTTTTAGATGTCAGCGTCTTCGGTGAAATGGTAGACCTTATTGCCCCATATAGACTTGAAGTAGTCTCCTTCAAACTCCCTGTCTTCTTCCCTTCGGCTGAACTTGAGGGAGTCCTCTCTGTCTTGCCTCTCTCTCTCCCTCTGACACCTGTTCTGGTCCTTTTCCTCCCAGTCCAGTCGAAGGTCGCTTACCGTATATAGTATGGTGTCCCTTACTTCTCCCCAATCTTCAAGGGCCGTATTTAGTTCAGCTCTTCCTCCCTCGAGTACCTCCCCTCTATTGTTTATGGCGCTCACGCTCCACCCCCTGTTCCCGCTTTCGGCGACCCTTATTGTCCACGTCTCTTTTATTTCCGAGCCGCCAGATGTGGCCCCTTCCTCACTCCCGGCTGCTTGGGGCTGTGCTCCCTCCGGTTCTTCCTGCGGCAGGGTAAAAGGGGTCAGCTCATACACCAGGGGAAGTGTTGCCTTCTCGTCTATTTCGTCCCGGTATCTGCACCTGAAAGGGAATCTGCACCCAAAAGGGAACCGCCCTACGTACCCCACTTGTTCTTGATCCTCTCGGTCTCGGATGCTTATTTTCCAATCGTGTTCGCCGTACTCAGTGATATCTATGGTCCAGATTACGTTTTGTTGCTGATGTTCCATATACTCTCAAAGCCTTTCCTGGACCTAGCTACTGAGTTTCTGAGCTTTGCTAATCTGATGTATCGCTATCGTCACTCCTTGTGTCCATAGGCGTTCCTAATTCTAATGGGTAAGCTTTCCCTATCAGATGTTCTACTTTCTCTAGTAGCTCTGTGTAACTATGGCACCGATATGCACCGCTCACAAGGCCCTCTCGGTTTCTTGTGAATATGCACCACTTATTGTCCCGCTGTCGAATGAAAGTGATATGCCACTTACTTTCTAAGTTCATTCGCTATTTGTGGGCGTCACTCTGCCTATTCTCTCTAAATTCTTACTTTTACCTATTATTATAACTATCCTCTTTGTTTTACCAACGTTATTTTACCAGCGGGGACTTTGAGTCCTTACCTTTCTTTTCAATAATATTTCTTCACTCAAAATTATCCTTTAACCTTTTATTTTATTTTCCACAAAGTACATTTATTGGCTTTATTTTCTCTTTTATTTATTGAAGCAAGTACAAAACTTTTCACTTTAAGCAAAATCAGCAGATTACAAGTTTTTATTAAGCAGCTATTATGGAATTTTATTCAGCTAAGCAGTCGTTATAGAGGTCTTGCAGCAGTACCTCCCCCTTTTCTCTTTCCCCTAGTTATTTGTCCTTCTCCTCCTTGTAGCTGGAGAATCTCTCTCAAACTTGCGCTTTCTGCCCTCAGGTGGGGCAAAGAGCTGGTCAACCACTGGCCTTGTGTTTACCCCCACAAACTTTCCTACCTGCTCTATCACTGTCTGCAGGGCCAATGGCGCTACGCGGGTGCCTAGCCTGGAGTGGGTTCCTCCGTATTTGTCAAACTGATCAATGTGAACTGAATACTTGTCCCTGCTGTTTCCTTCCTTGTTCCAGAATATTGACACTGACAAAGACCCTCTCATAAAACTGGCCAGCCTACCTCTGTCTCGGCCAACTATGTCCCTCACCTCCCGCTCTATATCCTGCACTGACTGGGGCTCAGCCGGGCCGTGAACCTCTCCCTGCTCTCTCTCTTGCTCTGGCTCCTGCTCAGGCTGAGACACAGTGGGGCTTTGGCTTGGGCTATACTGGGGATTGGTTGGGCTGTAGCTTACAGAGGGTGGTGGGTTATATCGGGGAGTGGCTGGGCTATTGACTATACGGAATGGGCTGTGGATCAACTGGTGGGATACGGTATTACCTGGATAGGGAGTTGGAGCTCTCACTGGACCCCCCTGATCTGACTCCTGGCGCCCCTCTTCTTCTGACCCTAAGCTGCTATAGCCTGTCTCTGGTGGGGCACTGGCTTCCCCCTGTCCAATGTCTGCCTCTATCTCTCCCACACTACTGTTTGGAGTGAACTCCTCTGAGGAGTCTGTGTCGGGCTCTCCCTCACCTGAATCGTCAGAAACTTCAAGGCGGTAAAGGATTTCTCCTAGGGTCTCTGGCCTATGGTCTCTCACAATCCTGAGCTTGGGCACCGCTGCTCTAGCACGGGGCTCGGGGGGGGCATCTGCAAAAACCTCCAATAGCTGCAACAATCTTCTTATGTTCAGACTATGGTTGTTGTGCAACCTTCTTATGAAAATGCCCGCGGCGGCTTCGATTATGTGAGTCTGACGTCCGTCTGTCAGTGTGACGATCCTCCTTCCCTCGCCGAGCTCCTCTACCTCAAATGTGTATGTGTACTTGTCTTGCATCTATTATGGGCCCATGCCCAGGCCACAAAACAAAACACAACGGCGCACACTCAGCTTTTACAGAAACAACAACAAATTATGATAAAATATGTTTTGCTCATCACCTTTTTTGTTCAGGACGGTTTTTTACACATTTTAACCCACAGCTAATATTGCAGTTTACCTATTAACCCGTTCTTTTCTCTGAGACACACATATATTTTTAGGGCAGCCCGTGCTCCCTTTACACAAGATACTATTTTAGTTTTCTCCTTGAAAACTAGATTTCCTCCTTGGAAATTAAAACACTATTTCAGTTTTCTCCTTGAAAACTAGATTTCCTCCTTGGAAATCATTACATGGCCATTTAACTCAGTTTTCTCCTTGAAAACTATTTTTAACCGGTTTTCACAATCACAAAACGCTTTTAAGATCAACAGTACAACCCAATCTCTGTCTTGTGTCTCCACTATTCTTTTGAGGATTCAGGTAAAACACCCCTTCCCGGCCTACCCACCGACTCCCACAGTACAGCTCTCCTAATAATAAGCAAAACGCTTACCTTGTTTTGGGCCCTGAGAGCTGCACTGGAGAAGTCTGCTTCACCCGGGACGGAACTGCTTCCCTTGTTGAATCCTTTCAAATCTCGGTAGGAACCTCCAGATCTGTCGTGGAAATTATCCACTTCCCGAAACCTCCAATCCAACTAGCACTCTGATGTCAAAGACCCGAAGGAGAACACCAAGACGAGAAATGCTGAAGACTGTTGATCCTTTATTCACCGTATTGCAGTGATGATACAATCCAAACAATGTCAGGACTGAACCGTCAGGCAAGAGAGTGATGAGTTGCAGCTGCTACCCCGATGAGATCTGATCTGAATGTGCCTGAGCTCTCTCTTTTATGCTCTCAGGGGCCTGAGAGGCGTTCCTATCATCAGGAACGTCACCAGGCCCCTTCTAGCCAATCAGAACGTTTTGGGACTTGAGATATTGGTGGAAACTCCTTCTCATACAAACATTAAAAAATGTGTGTTGCTAGGCAGAATACATGTGATCAAGTTCTATGTGTAATCTGTTGCCAGGCAGGGTATGTTTTGATTTGGTTCTATGTGTCACTTCAACTTTGGTTTCACTTCCCCTCTCTGGAAGGTCCCTGCATCTCCTCTTCTGCTAGCCCCTTCTATTTACGCCCTTCTGGTAAGCACCTTTCTCTCCCAGGCCCTGTTTTTACTTTCACTCTTAGCCTTTGACAGCTCAGTCTCATGACTTCCAGTAAGTGTTGCATAACAGTTGCACAAACAACACCTTTATAGTAAATGGAATGTTCCTAATAAACCAGCACACACACACATAAGTATTATTATTATGTCTAGATAAAATCACCACACTCTCTAGGAAATAACATTATAAAATGTAACATTCAGGAAGGCATCATTTAAGTAAGAACGTTCACAGGTAACCTGTAAAGGAAAATAACAAACTCGGGTATCTGTAATTCAGTTAAGTTCATTCTCTTTGTTACAAGTTCAGTCTTTCTTTGGGTTTGGGTTTTCTGAATCGTCTTTCTTTTCTCTCCGTGTTCTCTCCTTTTCCCTCTGTACATGCAGAGGTGTCTTCCTCTATTTTGATGAGCTCCCTTCTATTTCGCCTGTACTGCTGTCCGTCTGCTTCCACTATGACCGTGGCTCGGGTGTTGGTTTACCTACTTTAGCTGGTCTCCACTGCTTGCCCTCCCTTACCCTCACTGTGTCTCCTGGGCTGAGGGCTGGCAGCACGCGTGATCCTCTGTCATAGTAGTGTTTCTCTCTGTCTTGGTTGACCCTCATTCTATCCTGCACCCCTTCCATTGTTCCTGGTTGAAGCAGTTTTTGTGTTGTGGGCAGTCTTGTCTTTGTTCTGCGGCCCATAAGCAGCTGTGCAGGTGAGGGTAGTCCATCCAGTGTATTTCGATAGTCCAGGAGGGCGAGGTGAGGGTCTCGTTTGTCAGCTTTGGCTTTCTTGAGAAGGTTTTTTGCTATCTGTACTCCCTTTTCAGCTTTCCCATTGGATTGGGGGTATGTGGGAGATGATGTGGTATGTTTGAATCCATACTCCTCACTGAACGTCCTGAATTCGGCGGAGGAATACTGTGTGCCGTTGTCAGAGCAGACTTCATCGGGTATGCCATGTCGGGAGAACTGCTGTTTGCAGATGTTGATGACTGCCTGGCTTGTTATGGTGTTTAGCTTGCTTACTTCGATGAAGTTCGAATAGTAATCAACCAGGACGAGGTAGTGTTCTCCATCGAGGTCGAAAATATCAGTAGCTACTTTTTGCCATGGCCTTTCCGGTGTCATGCCCAATCATGGGCTCCATTCTATTCTGCCTTCTGTAGGTGTTGCATATGGCACATCTTGAGACTGTGTCAGCTATCTGGGCTTGCATCCCCGGCCAGAATATGACATCTCTTGCTAGCCTCTTCGTTTTTTCGATCCCTTGGTGGCGGAGTGTACTTTTTTCAGCATCATCCTTCTCAGGGTGTTTGGTATTACTAGTTTGTTGCCTTTGAATATCAGCCCATCTTCTACTCTCTTGTAGTCCCAGTACTGTACACTTTGGCCTCGTCCGGTCTTACTGATCTTTTATCTGTCCAGGATGAACTTTTTTACTGCTGTGAGGGTTGGATCCTTCTCGGTTTCTGTGAGTATTTCCTGGAGTCTGGCGGGTGCTATGGGTAAGCACATGACTGCACACACTTGTACATCATCCTTATTTTCATTTTCATCTCTGTCCTTTAAAAAGTTCCTGCTCAGGGCATCAGCCACGTAAAGTTCCTTTCCTTTTTTGTATTTCACAGTCATGTTGTATTTCTGAAGCCTTAGTGGGGTCTCGGCCAAGGGTTTTTTCATTATGCTTTCCAAAGGTTTGTGGTCTGTTTCAACTTCGAACGCCCGTCCGAACAGATACTGGTAGAACTTGTCACATCCAAACATGATGGCGGCCAACTCCTTTTCTATTTGTGCATATCTTTTTTGTGTGTCTGTAAAGGCTTTTGATGCGTAAGCTATGGGACACTAATCTTGAAAAAGCACAGCTCCTATTCCACAACTAGAGGCGTCCACGCTCAGTTTGACTGGTTTTGATGCGTCATAGTATTTTAGTACTGGAGCTTCTGCTGCGGTATGAACTTCCCTAAATATGTTACCATCCCTAAATATATCTGTAACTCAGTCTTGTTAGTGGGTTTTTGCATTTTCCTGACTGCCTCTACTTTCTTGGGGTCTGGCTTAAATCCTTCAGCTGTTGGAATGTACCCCATGTATTTGACTTCTTGTACAGGGAATGTGCATTTTTCTGAGTTGAGTTTTATGTTCTTTTCTCTCCTTTGCTCCAACACCCTTTTCAGCCTCTGGTTGTGCTGCTCTTCGTTTTCCCCCCATACGAGGATGTCATCAACGATTACTTCTACTCCCTCCATTTCAGTCATGAGTCTTTTGAAATATTTCTCCAGCTGTATTTATTCCGAAGGGTAGCCTTTTGTATGCGTAGCGACCGAAGGGGGTGTTAAAAGTGCACATCGCTGAACTTTCTTTATCCAACTTGACCTGCCAGTATCCACATTGAGCATCTAATGTGCTGAACACCTTAGCTCCAGCCATCCGAGCAATCACTTCTTCAATAGTCCTCATGGGGAAGTGTTCCCTTTCAATAGCGGCATTCAAGTCCTTGGGGTCCATGCATATCCGGATCTTCTGTTTTTCTGGTTTCCATACGGTGACCATACTGCTTACCCACTGCCTGGGTTCTGTTTTTCAATGACGTCTAGGTTTTCCATTCTTCTCAGTTCTGCCTTTACTTTGTTTCTCAAAGCCACGGGGACCTTCCTTTGAGCATGGATGATGGGTTGTGCGTCCGGTCTGATCTTGATGTGCTGTTCTCCTTCAAAACAGCCCAGTCCATCAAACACGTCTGCATACTTCTCCTGTATATCTTGACCTGGCCGTGTCTTTACCTCACTAATGCGTTTTATGAGGCCAAGGCGTACGCAGTAGAGATGCGCGGTTCGCGGTTACAGCCACGGACTCCGCGGTTAAACCGCGGATCGGGCGGATGACATGAAGAAATATAATATTTTAATTAAATTCGAGCGGGTGGCGGTTGAACCATTCAAATGAAAAAAATATATAGTCTATACATTGTTAAATTGTGTTACCTACATCCGAAAAAAACGAGCACACTTTGAAATAGTCAAATTTTCCTCAGGCAGTAATTTGGCCTAGTTGCTTATGCATGTTGCTTTGTTCAGGCCTAGGCTACTATCAGAGATGGTGTTGCGGAATTGGTGTATTCCGATGTTTCACTGAGCAACCCCTCTCACGCACGCACACACACACACACTAAAGGTAATAAAAGTGTAAATTAGCCTACCAGCATTTTTTCCTCTTCAGTGTGCAATAAGAAAGTAGAATAGGCTACAGTGCAAGTTGACCGATGATTCATCTCCCATGTCGCGTCTCGTTGCAGAGCCTTGGTAGGCCACTAAGCAAATCTGCAACCCCATGAGCCCAGCTGCCAGTATTGGAGGCCTAAACATCTCGTATATGAGACTGACTGGATTATTTTGTTACGATATTATATATAAAACACATAGTCATTGTAACCATTCAGGGAATAGGCATTTAAAAGAGAGACAGATTATGGAGTGATGGTCAGAAATGACATCGGGCAATGGCAGTGCGAGATGTTCAGAACGTAAGAGTTAAAACTTCTACAAGCTCAATAACATCCACAGCGGAAAAAAGAAGGTAAGAAAAATAGTCTAATAGCAAGCAAGTTTGGCGGTTGTTACTAAAAATGTGAACATGCACGTTGCACTGTTGTGCGGTGGACTTTCGGAATGAATAGAGTCGCGTCTCTTTAATATCGAGGCGCCATAGTTTTCCGATCGGCCTGCTGGTATAAAATGAATTGCCTGTCTAAGACGCGCTCTCTTCCCATGCAGTCAAAATGAATGGGAGTCTTCAGAGCAGGCTTGTCATAGTGTCACCCTGACATGACAGTGCGTAAAGTAGCCTATAATGTGAATGACTTTTTTTTATTAAGGATTTATTAAGGATTTCTTTCTTTTTGCAAAAAATAAAGTACAATAGGCATTTATTAGTAGGCTAAATAGCAGCATGTTGAAATTATGTGCCAAATTGCATTTTTTATTACAATGATAAAATTGTAGGCTACAGGCCGATGTGCGTTTTATTTGGAGACTGTTTTGCGAGACAGAGACCGAGTTTGCTGCTGATATTCTGGGGATAGGCTACAACATAGCCAATGAAGGACTTTTAATATATTTGCTGCATTGGATCAGTCTTAAGAGCTTTCTAGCCTCACGTCAGCAGCGCTGCATCACCCATATACATTAAAACAACCAGCGGATGGCGGGCGGGTGCGGGTTTGAAAATTGGTCAAAAGATTTTGGTGCGGATGGATGATAAATTTTGCCATGCAGTTACGGTTGAAATAATAGCCCATCCGCGCATCTCTAGTACGCAGGTTGTTAGTCCTAGTAGTGGTGTTGCACTCTGATTTAAAACTTGGAATTCGATGTGATGGAATCTTCTTTTGTATTCTGTCAGCAACAGGCATTTTCCTATTGGCTTTAAGCATAGCCCTCCAGAAGTCACTAACTTTGCTTTAGACTTCCCAAGTTGTGAACAAGTCTGTCTGTGGATTGATTCTGGTATGATATTGCATTGAGCTCCTGTGTCTATTTTAAATCTTATTTTCCTGTCATTTATTATAAGGTCTACTTCCCAGTCTTCACCATTATTTGATTTTACCATGTCAATAAACATTTCTTATGAATCTGAGTCAGACTGTTCTATCATGTGTACTGGCTTTTTTGTTGCATATGACAATGCTTTGGACATGCACTTGCTTGCAAAGTGATTCATTTTTCCGCATTTTTTGCATTTTTCTCCATAGGCGGGACACTTCCCCCTCTGGTGGTCTCTGCCACAGTATTGACAGTCCTGTATCATGTTTTGCCTGCGTGACGTGACAGATGACGTTCCACGCGCTCTCTTTTGACTTCATTGACAACGCACTCGGCTTGTGTAGTTTGCAATTTGTCCATTTGCATGCGGCTCGCCTCCGCAGCGCGACATATAGACACAGCCTTGGGCAGATCTAAATCCATTGTTCTCAACAACTTGGCTCTTAATTGGTCATCCCTTATTCCCACGACTAGTGTTGTCACGATACCAAAATTATGACTTCGATACGATACCTGCCATAAATATCACGATGCTCGATACTAAAACGATACTACGGCGAAATCCTAAGATATCTGGAGAAGAAAGGACTCATACCTCCTCCAAGTGTATTGAGTCATTTGTGTTAAATTTGGTGCACTTTTGTAGGTCAATTCTGGGTTCTAAACTTCCTACATAATTATTATTTTTTTATAGTCAGTAAAATAGTAGGCCTACTTTGTGTGATTAAGTCCTTTATTGTTTGTTATAGTTCATTTACATTGTGTTGTGTTTTGGCAATAAAGTAGCTTTAAATAGCCAAACTAGGCTAGATCAAGGTCAGTGTTAAAATTACTGCATGCAAATCACTGAATGCTATGCAGAGGGGCCTAATCTTTAGGCCATCTGATGTACAGTATAGCCTAGGCTACCCTAGGCCTTCCCGTGTTCATGGGATTTCTTTGACAGTTGCAAAGGGGAAAATGTGAGGATAGTCTTCTTTGCGCCCAGTGTACAAGTACGACGTTCCAACCACTCAGGTCTTCGTCAGATAGGCCTACACCATTACCTGTTGCAATATATCTGTGTGCATTCCTACATTACGTCTATTCCTTTGATAACATGATTTGCTACCACGTATAAGCCGCTATTATTAGGACTCAACACGTTTTGGTGGTATTATGCTGGGCTTTAATTAGCGCATTTGGGTAGCCTATCCTACATCTGGACAATAATTATTGAACAAATTGCAGTCTACATGCTATGACAAATATTACCAGTAGTAGGCTACTGACCGAACATGAAATAGATCGTTTACAAGTTATGGTAATGTTATTCTGGCGTAAACATTGCGCTTTCATCACGTTAGCACCCTATGATTACAGCTCGTTATGTCTCGTCAAAATGATTACAGCTCGTTATGTCTCGTCAAAATTCATGGATGAAGGAATTTATCCCGCTTTATCCCAGATAACCATACTCGTTTTCGCTAGACTAAAACATAAGAAAAGAACTTGGCACTAACCATGTAGTCGTGTTCTCTATAGCATATTCGTTAACCTGTCGTTCTTTGAACTCTTCAAACTCCATGCGTAGCCTACTGCTTTTAAATGACTTTGTGTACCTGATGGCTTGCCTTCACTATTCGCGATGTATCCGAAATAGTTGCAGATTTCACTGCACCTTTTGTTTTATCCTCAAGGCCTAGAACTGTCGACAAAAAACTATGTTGATGTTGGCTGCGCACTCACTCACTCAGAGCTGCCTGCTTGACACGCCCACTTGCCTAGATGCGTGCAAGGAGCATTGAGAGCAGCAGTTCACACAGACACAGAACGTTATTATTTTAATAAAGTATCGATTCTAAAAACGTCTGAAATCGTATCATTTTTTGCGTGAAGGCATCGCGATACCTTTTTAGTATCGATACACCGTGCAACACTACCCACGACTATTCGGTCTTTTATGAGACTGTCACATAAATGTCCGTACTCACATGACTTTGCCTTTGTTCTTAAGTCAGTAACGAACTGGTCTATGTTCTCACCGGGGGCCTGAACACGAGTGTTGAACACATGTCTCTCCAACGTTACATTCCTGTGGGGGGTAAAATGTTTCTCGAATTTCTCCAGTAGTACCTTGACCTTTATTCTGTCCTCCTGCTGTGTGAATTCAAAGGTGTTGTAAATTTCAAGAGCCTCATCCCCGATGACGTGCAGTAACGTGCTGCTTTGTACTTTTTGAGATTTTCCTTCAATGCCTGTAGCTGTCATGTAAAGTTCGAATTTTTGTTTCCATTTCTTCCAATTGTCTGCGATATTTCCTTCCAATCTCAGAGGGTCTGGTGCTTTTAGTGCTTCCATTTTGGCTTAGATTTGTCCGTTCTGACACCATGTAATGAGACCGACTCACTCCATTGAGCGCTAGGCCATAATGCTTTAATGAAAACGATAACTTCCCGTACAGCAGCTACTACTGTGTGAACATTGATTATACAACAGCGCCCTCTTGTGTCCTGGAGATCTTATCATATCATTACAATATATATATATATATATATATATTGTAATGATATGATCATATATATTGTAATGATATGATAAGATCTCCATATATATATATATATATACTAGTGCAGTGCCCGTTCAAACATGCCATTCCTGAAGAAAACCCGTAGCTCAATTACATGCCTACAGGTATGCCTGCTTTAAAAATAGGATGATAGGGAAACATCATTCCAGCTAAGCATTCAATAATGAATACTGAATATTATAATATATTAGCCTATAATTAATGTGGCCTCTAATACATGTGTAGCCTAATAAATGTAGGCACGGCTGCATGTGACATTTCTACAGATCAGAATGACATAAGCCTAACAACTGTTTTGAGTTAAGTGTGTATAGCTTACTGAATAACTTCCTAATGCTATTCGAAGCGTCAGTTTATTGCACATACTTTTATTTTGAGTGGTCACATAGCCTACCCATGTTTGATTGCGTGATAAGTGACGTCCCTCAGTCTGCAACTTGTTGAATAACGTTAGCTATGTGGCATTAGCCTATCACCCGTTTCAATTTGGGACCTTGCAGTTGGAATTGTCGTTTGTTTAGTCAAAGTCTCAAGTCCAAAGTAGCCTGGGCTAGTCGAAGCGTCAGTTTATTGCATATACTTTTATTTTGAGTGGTCCCTACATACTGTACCCGTGTTTGTTGGCGTGTTGTTGCAAAATCTGCGTAAGCATTTTATGCAAGCAAACTGCATACAGGGAGTCTTTATTGGTGAGGTCAGACATGATAATCATCTTGCATCTTAACCCAAAAGTGGTTCCCGAGTAGCCTAATCCGTTTTTTAAATTGCGACTGACTATCATCAAAGTGAGACCTAGCTACTGTCAGTACACGATCCATGGGGTGGAGCTCCCCTGAAACTGGCCCCATTGGAAACGTGCAGTGCAGCGATAAACGTCCTACGTAAATAAGCATATTTTGAAATATGCATTAAAAAATCTTCAAAATCGAGAGTGCACACCTTTGTGCCACGCGCGAGCCACATCTTAGGTCAGTCTGACAAACGGTCAGCGAGATATGCATGCCACAGACACACACACAGACACACAGACGCTTCTTGCTTTATAGATATATACAGTGTTGGGAGTAATGCGTTACAAAAGTAATGTAATTACTGTAATATATTGTTGTTTGCGGTAACGCGGTAATGTAAGGCATTACAAAAAAAAAATTGGGTAATATTTACTCGGTACAAACTTCAGTAACGCGCGTTACAATGCAGTTTAACCCAAAATTAAGCGCTTGTTTTGTTTTGATACATATTCGCAAACACCACGCGAGAACAACAGAGGAGAAAAAATCCGCGAAAAATAGTAGAACGTTATCTCCTGATACTGGTTGAATATGACTGTGGCTGCAGCAGACTCGCAGGCGGACTCTATTTGCGGGATGGACATAAGCCTACGCTCATTATTTTCAGCTTGTCAGAGACAAGGCTATGAAGAACATAATAGTTAGTGCACTTTGTGTGCGAAACCGAAAGATCTCTCAGCTCGCGAAATAGCACAAGTAAATTAATGAAACATCTAAAGTAGTGCCACGCTAATCTTTTTGATTCTTGATAAAACACAAACTATGCTGTTGTGCATTTCAGCTTTGTGCTGTGAACTTAAATTGAAGAGAATAAAGGGATAGAAATGCAGAAAAAAATTGTCTAGCCTGGCAGTGCCACCGCTCCCACCACGCGCATCACGCACTTTGCGTTGGGCACCAAAGGACAGAGGGGGCACCCAAATGTAACCAATGAATAGTAGCTTTACTGCAAACTGCGTTTCACTCTTCATCAATAACGTTTACAATGTCAAAATGCACTAACACGATGTTACATGCAAGTTTGATACCTTTTGGCTTCTCAATCACCACGTAGTACTAGAATTGGTGGGTCTTCAATCATTCGTTTTCCAAGCATTTAGGCTACATGAAGCACATTATATGCTGAGTCGACTGAAACGCATTCCATTCAGATAGCTAGGTGGATACCAGGCTCATAATTTACTTGTATTCGCAAAACGAAATGTGAAGCAACATGTCATTGCATACTTCCATTTCCAAAGCAATGAAGGTTGCTTAAAACAACTTAACATTGTGCATATTATTGTTAATATTGTGCTATCAATGTAACTCAAACAAATAAGAGCTGGCAAAAGGGCATTATGACAACGTAAAGATCAATGCTCTTAAAGTGACAGTGCACCATTTATAAGTAAAACAGCATTTCTTCAGAAATTAATGTTTAAAAATACACAGTAATGGTCTGTAAATAATAGGCCTTTTATTTTACTTTAGGTGTTTGAGTTATCATTTAAATGTCACTCACTCAAAGCCACTCACTTAGGGCACCGAAATGGCCAGCAGGCCACCATCTTGACATGTCTTTATTAAAGGAACCATATGTAAAAATTGTATTTCAATTAATCATAAAATTGCCCTGATATGTCACTAGACATTACGAAATCATGTTCATTTCAAATACTTATATCACTGACAACAGTAGTCTGGCCAGGATATTGTAATTTAAAAAGTGAAGTTGCAGCCCTCAACTGATGTTGATGTTGTCATGTTGTGTTTTGGCCTAATGCGCCACCCTCCACCTATCTACTAATCACAAAGTCAGTAGTGTTTCGTCATCCGGTTGCCAACTCTGCCAGTCAGAGGGGAGGGGAAGGGGATACACCGCTCTACAGTAATTTGAAAGTGATTGTAGTACCCGTTTTGGCCACAATCTTACATACGGTTCCTTTAAGCTTTGATTTACAATATAGTAGGCTCTCTATTGATTTTAATGAGTAGGCCTAGGCCTTAAAGTTACAGTATTTCTATCACAATTTACCAGACTGACTTTTTGTCGGTTTTTAACAAAATTCTGAATATGATTGTTCCTTGTATTGCATTATGAGCACTGCGCCTATTGCATTCTACTGTTGCCTTAAGCCTAGCTCAGTCATTATGCTATACCACATCTCCCTCCATTGGAAGAGCAAGCTGCATTGAGCGTAATAAACTGCATTTAGAATGGCAAATCCATATTTCTAGATATTTTGGTGAAAGTAACTTAAAAGTAATGCAATAGTAGTGTAATGCCTTACAATTCAGAGACAGTAATATTATAATGTAACAAATTACTTTTAAATGACAGTAATAAGTAATGCATAGTACATTACGATTTTGAAGTAACTTGCCCAACACTGGATATATATATATATATATATATATATATATATATATATATATATATATATATATATATATATATATATATGCTGTCCATCACTGTTGCCTTTCAATGTGTCCCAACTGTCTGCTGAGAAAACTACAATATAATAAGCCATTGTCTATTTTAACGGTTCCCCAAAACTTAAAAGAAAAAAATATGCAAACTAGCAAACAAAATGAGTTGTTTATGTATGCGCTTGACCCTGGGTATCTAAAGGACTGTCTAGCACTCAATGACAAATAAAAAAAGATTGTTAGTGTTGCAGCTTTGTTCTTAAGACACAGATCAGTATGATGCATGAATAATGAAGGAAGGGGGGGGGGGGGGGGGGAACTAGCTCCGGTGAACAAACAACTTTCAGCAATTAGTCCAGCCCAGACACTGGCGGTAGCTACTCTATGCCTGACTGGATTAAGTGCTGAGAAGTGGAGGAAGGTTGTGAAGTGTGGCCCCTGATATAAATAATCAGTTATGCAGAGAGGAGAGGAGGCTGCAAGGAGCTGGGTTGGTACTGCTGCTGTTCAGGAAATGGGGACAATTAAAACCGTTAGTGCATTTTAGGCCAATGTGTTTTTGTGTGTGTGTGTGTGTGTGTGTGTGGGTGTGGGAGAGAAAGAGAGAGAGAGAGAGAGAGAGACAGAGAGAGAGAGGAGGGGTGGAGGGGGAAAGAGCCATGAATACATTAGGCACCAAATAAGCTTATTTCTTGATCACTTTGGTAAAGTTTGAATGACCTAATTGCATTGTTGTACACAATCACACTCTCCTAGACCTTCACATGCCCCCCCCCCCCCCCCTTTAAGCTATTCGTAGTGCATTATTTTCATAAATCATTAATTCAGTGTAAATAAAAAAATAAGAAATAAATTATTGAAGTTGCTTTAGTGATAATCCCAATGACTAGAGGGGATGGTTCAATTGTGTGTACACACATATACATGTTCACCTTCTCGAAAGATTTGCTTTGATGCTCAAATATACAGTGTGTGACACAAATACATCATATGTACTGTGTGCAATTGAAGTGGTAATGGCATTTATTTTCCTTCACTTTACCGGCCTTTCCTGCTGTGTGTGTGTGTGTGTGTGTGTGTGTGTGTGTGTGTGTGTGTGTGTGTGTGAATACTACTAGACTCATTATTTTCAGGCATTTTCCACAAGTTGATTTATCTCAGATGTGTTTGTTATCGTTTTTGATTATCATCATTGTTCGTGTTCAGCTGCTACTTGCGCTGCATAAGCATGCGGCAGCCTGCCTGCCTGCTCATTACTGCGGTAGGTACGGCGCAGTACTTCTCAGGAGTAAACAGCAGCGTTTGAGGGCTGAGGGTGAGTTCACAGCTTCGGCAAGCTTCACGAGATCGAGAGATGTGCATGCGCCTGTGGAGCGTTTGGCTGTTTCATTTTCGCTTTGCATTTTCAATTGGGACCTGTGGCAAAATAGCTCAAACGTGAATAATAATGCATGCTAATGAGAGGCCTGAATCAGCACTTTCAGGGGCGCTTCCCTTTGATGTAAGGCTGCCCAAACACACTAGCATGCCCCTCACCCCTCTACCCCCCCCCACCACTCATTCCCCAATCAGCCTGCTCTCCACCCTCCACAAACATACATACACACACAAACAAAAAACATTTATCAATGTATTTATCTATATTTAGGCTATGTATTTTTTTATTTTTTTTGCCTCCGAAAACAATGTCCATATCAAGTCAAGTCAAGTCTATTTATAAAGTGCATTTCATACACAGAGGTCATTCAATGTGCTTTACATAAACACAAACAAAAGCAAAGAAAGGCAATAGTCAAAGAATAGTTTAAAAAATAAAAAAGACAATATAAAACACACAAGGTAATAGTACATAAAATCATAAAAGGGCAATATAGTTTAAAAGTGTATAGAAGTAATAATTAAAACACATAGAAAAACAACATAGAATGATTATACTAATCAAGCACTCAGTGAACAGCAGCACTCTATGGAGATACTTGAAGTTGTCCCAAACTGTGTGCGCAAGGAACAATATGAACTCTAACATTGTTTGTGTACACAGAGATTACTAAAAAGAAAGATTTCAAACAACTCACTTGGTTTTTCCGCTTGCCGCCATCTTGCCAGTCAAGAAGTGAGATGTCCAAAACCTTTCTTTTTAGTAAACTCTGTGTACACAAACAATGTTCTCAATGCTCAAGTTCATGTGTAGAGACCCTGGTGATACTTTGATCAAAGTTTAACGTTGTGTCGAGCCTTATTACCCATGGGCCTCTCTCTTGCTTTTCTTTCTTCCTTTCTTTCCTTCTTTCTCTGATTGCCTACATTCTGTAAAGCGCCATGATACATGTGTTATGTTTTGGCGCTCTATAAGCACAATAAATTGAATTGAATTATTAGAGTTTTAAAAATAGCGTTCATGCAAAAGGCCATTTGACCCGAAAACGACAATACGATCAATCTTAAAAGTGGGGCTTCCGACGTAATTATGCTTTTAAACAACAGTTTGACTTACATTCACAAAAAGATCCTAGGTTGCATTTTGGTGATAGTTACGCTTTAAGTATTGGAGTACTGTGGTCAGTTCTTTTTGTTTTGTGAGAACCCTAGCTGCTGCATTTTGTATCGTTTGAAGCTGTTTGATAGTCTTTTTTTGAAGGCCTGTGAGAAGCCCATTGCAGTAATCAATCCTACTGGAGATGAATGCATGAATAAGTTTTTCTAGATCATGTTTTGACATTAGCCCTCTAAGTTTGGCAATGTTTTTGAGGTGGCAAAATGCTGATTTAGTTATTGCTTTCATGTGGCTGTTTAAATATCCTAAATGTCCTAATTAGCATGTTGCTAAATCTGTAAATTTCCACAGGTGTAATGGATATAATAAATTAATGCCAAGATGTTGAGATTCAGTTTCAGGTCTTAATTGGCTTTTCTCCCCTGATATAAGATAGTCAGCATGAAGCCTAGGGCATATTTATCATGTTGCTTGGCAGCCAATCTGATGACTATGATAAGATATAGCATAAGTAGATAGAGATCTAGTGGTTCAAAAGTCATATGCGCTTACACTGCTAAAACAACATCAGTCCTGCATGGGTAAATAGATTGATTTGCCATTTGTTCATTTATGGAAGTGAATGGAAGTGACCTGTGTTCTGAGCAACTACAGGAGAAATAACACCTTCCAACTAGTTTTACTGTTTGAGCCATTGCTGCTGAGATGGCCTAATCATTAAGAGTATTTTGTAAGATACATTCTGAGAGGTGTGCTTGACCCACTTAGATGTTCTCTAGGCAAAGTTCATCACTACAGCCTACCTTGTTAGCTGTAATTACTGCATATAGGGTAACTCATGTATCCTGCATGTAGATAGTCTTACTTTGTGCCTCAAAGTCAGAATGTGGAAGGATGAAAGCATCCATACTCTACTCGCGCTAAACTGCTGTGCTGACACAGGGCTGCAGTCTAATCATATCTTCTCTGGCCCAAGCCGACCCCAAAAGATTATTTAATTTATTTGAAAATCGTAACCTATTGTTCATTCTCTGGAACTTTTTCTCTAACTTTACACAATTGCAGAAGTAGTATACACTATATGCTGTTCTAAAGTTATAATGGCATTTTTTTTGCCATTTGAATGGACGCATTTTAATCTATCAACTCAATTTATTCTAGATAACTTATGAGAAAGTCAGTTCAGTTGACAATGGCTCCACATTTCAGATGTACAGTATTTTGTGTAAACCAATGCTGCTAGTCAAATACTTCTGTTGTTTTGTGAAAACTTTGCCAGTAATCCTCGTAGAATATGAAATTTAAATACACTGTGGGTCTTCATAATGCTAAACATGTAAATTATTCATATTACTGTTATGGACAATCCAGCATACCGCTGATCTTGACAATCCATGGTCATCTGTGCAGTTGCTTATGCATTTTTTAACAACCTGTCTGGAACATTACAGAATATGCCTAAACATTTTTTTTTGTGAACTAGTATCTAACACTCTCTGTTTTTGAAGTTCCTCCTTTGGCCACGTCAGAGCCTGGGAAGGAGTGCTGTGTGCTTTTCTCACCAGACGGCTCGTTGAGAGTGGGAAGAAATACACGAGCGTAGAGGAGGGAAAGTCCGGCGACCAAGTGGGCAGTGATTTCCCCAAGGTGCCCCTCTCCAGACGGGCTGCAAAGCCCACACACAGGTCACCAAGCTCCAGCATTAGGGAAGACACAAGCACAAACTTCAGAACATTGCAGTGCTGTTGAGCTCCCAGACACCATCCTCTGTTGCTGGGCGTTAATTCAGTGGTTGGCACTAATGTCAGTGCTTGTGCAAACTAGGTTGTTTACAAAAATGTCCACAATGTAACAAAGCAAACTAGGTTGTTTACAAAAATGTCCACAATGTAACAATGCAAACTAGGTTGTTAACAAAAATGTCCACAATGTTAAGAACGTGAAAAAATATGGTGCAATTCTAATGACTCAATGAAGCTCATAATGTTAATTTATTTATCAAAGACTTCTATTCTGATCTCGTAAGCATGTATATTTGTATGAGTGTAGTTATGCATGGGTGAAAAGCTATAAAATAGCCTACAGTGCCAATACAGATTGGTTCAATCTGCTGCCAAACCTGACGAGCACTTTTTTAGTAAACATCTCTCTCATACCACAGATATATCTGCCAGTGTTATTTCTAGAATAGCTTCACTTCTCAACTCTGGGCTACTCCCATGCGTCAATTCAAATAATAATTAAATTCAGACTTTGAATTGTAAAACAAAAAGTCTTCATTTTCCTCTCCTTCTTTCTTAGGTAAAAAAGGCAAATGAAGTTGACTTAAGCAAAGCACTCTGACCTGTGCCAAGTTCAGCCAGTGTTGTGGTTGACTGCTGACCGAAGCATGGTTTGCTAATCGCTGCATGAGGTCAGGTAAACAAATCCATGCATCGTTTGCATACTGTGGCTCAGTCTTTGCCCTTTCACTGCAATGTGGCAGTTAAAATTAGACCATGGACAATCACACAAAAAAAAAAGAAATGCCTACTTTGTGCTCTTGGACATATAGAGATGCCAATACAGTATCTGAGCTCTGCTGAGTGGAGGTCATCAATGAATCATGTTAACTAGTCTATATAGTTAATGTAACAGGTTATACAATTGTCCAGGTTATCTAATGTTAGGGCATAATTAGCCTGACAGGACAGGCCCTTGAGTGCATGTCGTGTGTAACTACTAATTTGACAAAAGCTTCCACATCCCAAAGATGGACGTCTGTTGCTAGACATGAACAGATCTGGCAGAAGAGATCTACCCAAGCCTTTCCTTCTTAACCAGTGGCATTCTAATTTAAATGTGTAATTTAGAATATATGTTCGGTTTGGCCATATGGCTTCTGTGCTGATTAACAATTCATAGCCAGAGTAATAGCATGTGTGTGTGTTTGTATCTCACACTATCTTGCACTCACATGTGACTGTGTGTGTGTGTGTGTGTGTGAGTGTGTTATCTTTATTCACAGGAGATGCATAAATGTATGCATTCCTTTGGAAGAATGTATTCACACTGCATTTTATTTCAAATGTTTTGCTATTCCTGACACACACACTAACCAATCCACCCACATAACATACTTGCAATGAAAAATCCAATACATAGTACATACACACACACACACACACACACACACACACACACACACACAAACACCCACTTCCTCCAAATCACAATCGAAACACACCGTTTTTAAAACCTAAAACTCCACCCTGTAGCAGTTCACCGAAAGCACTCTACTGTATACAAAGTAAACAGACATGTCACTTCTCATTTCCCTCCTGCTGCAATGGGCCCTGTCTGTCATCCCCACCCATCCCTCTCTCACTATGGAAATGACTTGCCTGACTTCATCTGTTGGCGAAGAGTGAGAGTGTGTGTGTGTGAGAGAGAGAGAGAGAGAGTGAGAGAGAGAGAGAGAAAATGGCATTAGTATTCATGTTATTAGATGTAAGAACATGGCATGGGTACTGTATGCGTCAGAGCTCATATTCATGTATTCCTCGCGGTTTGCATTTCGTCCATCTCACAATCGACCGGCTCTCCCGCTTTTGCATTTGTTAGCGGCCCCGGCTGAGAGGCGTTGGCATTTCGGAGTGCCACCTTCGTGAGGCCTCTTCATTTGTACCCGGGCAGGTCACTTTAAGTGTATATCCTTTCTTAATAGACTATCTGAAACTCAGCCTCACACTGCCTAGCTACCTTACTCATCTACCCTTTTTTTCTTCTTTCTTCTCCATCTTCCCCTTCTCCGCACCCCCTCTCTTTTTCGGAGCGATGTTCAATTTGTTCCAGGTAATTTTTTAGCCTTCAAGTTTCAAAGGTCACTTTGGCGCTCCCTGTAATTAATTAAATTAGTTTGGGGAGGGCCGTGTGTATGTGTGTGTGTGTGTGTGTGTGTGCGCGCACGTGCGTGTGTGTGTGTGTGTGTGTGTGTGTGTGTGTGAGATGTATGTGTTGTGCAGCACCTTGAGATGAAGGCATGAGAAAGCACTGCATAAATAAGATTTATGGCCATCACCCAGAGAGAGAAAAAACACTCTGGTGGCTGCCCACATAATATTGTGGCTCCTGAAACTCAACTAACATTGAAATCAATTTCTCATCGCTGTGCTCGGTCTCCTCAGCTCCAGCTCCACAGCTCTTAATGTATATGTATTTTTCCCTGGCATATTTATACCAGTGTTTGTCAATGGGGAAAAAAAGAGTTCTGAGGAGGGAATGAAAGTGGTTATCACGTGAAATACAGTATGCCTCTGTGTGCCTCTTTGTTCTCTGCAAGGCAATGGAACAGATACAGAATCCCTCTGACCCCTAGAGGTCCCATAGCATTCAATATGTATCCACAAATCATTGGTTGTCCCCGCATTCATTCTCCACCTTGCATGCCCGCCCACTTGTATGCAGATATTGTACTTCTGTGTACTTCTGTAGCCATGACAGTCTGAAACAGATTTTGACAGATTTTTGGAGTTTTCCCGGTGGGCCGGCCGATGAATCTGCGTGGTGCGGGCCGGCCCATAGAGCTATTATAGCGGCCGTGAGTCGTCCCCGGCCATCGAGCTTGCACTAAGAATTTTCCGCGAAAATCTCAGAGATTCACACTTTCATGTATGGGAAGTCCAACCAATATTTGTACCACTTGCTCACTGTCTATATGTCATTCATGGTAACCCTGCACACTCATCTCTCCCATGCTGATTTTTGTGTAGGCTAGCCTTAGTTTTTTTATCTTAATTCATTTTTGTCTTATTCAAGCGTTACTGAACTTGTATCACAAATAAAAAATGACAATGTAATTTGTTTGTTTGTACTTAAATTAACATAAGCCTAAGCTAGAATGGAGCAAAGCCTCCTGGGAATGGGGAATGTGTTTCAGGTTTATCCAATGAACCGATTGCAGGTCAAGTCTATTTACAGAAAGGGGATAAATGAGCGGCCCCTCGTCTAATGGCATGACCCTACAAACGATCAAGTTCGAGGAAAGCTACAGGAGTTTTGACAGTCGACGGATTTGTGTGGTTGCTTGCTGTTTTACATATGGATGGAAGGCAGAGAGAAAGGTTTGCGGAGCTAAAGCATTGACAATATTGAAACTAGCACAAGCTAGTCTTATGTTGATATGTAGCCTAGGCCTAGCCTAATGACTAATTAGTGGGCCACTCAGGCTGATAAATGGTTTGTGGAACTCGTTGGAACTGTCTATATGTAAGCCTATATAGGCTTACTTTAATCGTTCTCGTACAAACCTATTCAAAGTGCCTGTTTTTTTTTCTTCAATTATTTAATTACCTGTGTGGCTAGGCCTTTTTTAAATTCATACAGGCAACTATTGGAGTGCTATGATACCCAGATATGTCCTTGCATGATGCTTGAAATTTCCATCCACCCACAAAGCTGTTTTTATACTGCACTGTTGCATATAAAGTTCCTTACACATTTATTGAAAGTGCCTGGTTTGTGGTTGATTGGCTTGTTGTATTGCATTAGCACTATATATTTTGTTTGTGCTATTGATGTGTGTGCATGTTGGGGGGGGGGGGGGGGGGGATTTTCCCGGTGGATTTTAGTGCCCCACTCCGATCCTGGGCCACTGCATGGCTCTGTCAAATCACAAAGGACATCAAACTTCTTCTAACTATCACTATCATTCAAGTGCCACATTGTATCTTACCCACTAATACAAAGTATGATTAACTTACACAACTTACAACTTTGCACAATAAGAGTTTGACCAGAAATCTTTCAGCAATTGACAAAACTTTTCTTGATAACCCACGAGTTGTAGAAAAAGAAAGGGGAACACTTCCCTGGGTCAATAATATATGTTCAAGTAAAAGTACAGGGTGGTCATCAAAACAGGCCAGGTTATCAATGAAAAAAGCTAAATAATTGAGGCACTCTTGTATGAAAAATAAAAAGGCTTTCATTAGATACTGGCTATACATGCCTATGTGTTTCAACTGTTAGTCTTCATCAGGGCATGCCAGACACTGTGCACAGAGCTCAATTGGTGTTTTAAGCCCCCACTGTTGACTTCAAGAGTCAAGACAGCGCTGCGACCATCGACTATAAGGCACCTAACCCTATAACCTTAAACCTTGCGTAACCCTAGTGCCTTCCATGCGCTGCCTGGAAGATGATTCATCGCTAACAATAATCCTGTAGAATTGTTTTTCACTGGGATATTCTTCACAGTGACCTGACTTTACATTCAGTGATCCCAGAGCCTCCTATAGGAGGGCGTCTGTCCACTCTAAAGGATAAGCTAGCTATCTCCTTCTAAACCTTCCTCTTGGGTTCAGAAACGTAAGATGTGGCTCATGTAATCATTGTGGTAATATTGCCCACCGAAGGTCATTTATTGATGTGTTCAGCCAAAAAAACAGCCCAAAAAATATTTTACTCTTACTAGTGAATGTGGGCGTTTCTCTGTGGGACACACTAAACGTAGGCTTTGCAATAAACTGAAAGAACACAACTACACCCAGGGATGGGCACAAATACATCAAAATGTATTTCCAAATAAAATACAAAATACCCACCTTAAAATGTATCAAAATAAGCTACAAAATACAGCAGCCAAAAAATGTATCAAAATAAAATACTGTATTTTTGTATTTTCAAAATACTACAAAATACTTTTTTCTAAAAGCCTTTTTTCGTCTATCCCTTCACTTGTACACTACCTGGAAAAACATTTGAAAGCAAGAGACTCCTTCCATAATCAGTCAACAGATTAGATATGCTGACCACTCATGTTAGACATCCCAATATAAACCTCTCCCCTGAGAAATGTTCGGTAACTCAAGGAACCCTTCCTTTAAAGGTGCCCTGCCACACGTATTTCATTACTTTGTGGTAATGTGGTAAGTTGTGGTAAGTTCTACCATGGACTCTGTAACATTTTTTGTGGAAAAAATGCCTTGGTTTAGTTACCTTGGTTTCAAGCCATTCTAGCTGGTATAAAAAGCCTGCAGGAAGACTCAGCTCGATTTGTGACAGTTTATTATTAATATTCAACAAGCTAAGCTGCATGACTCTGATTGGCTAACAGCTAGTCGGTTTCGTCCATAACATGACAGCTGTTATCAACTAATTTTAGCTTCATGGCATGAACTTAGCTTGGCTTGCAAGTGCTAGCAATGTCCAAATGGGCATAAAACCTGCTAGGCTAGTGAGTGCATTAAACCTGTATTACACAGCACTTCCTTGAGTTGACAATAACAATTTACTTACGGACTGGGCACTGGTTAGTCTGGAGGACCAGACCCAATCTGAAAGATTAAGGGTCTGGCCATGAATAACGTAATGGCCCAACTCGAGGGGCGGCACCAAGCACGCATTTGAAAATCTCACCGCACGCAATTGGATAACACTATACGATCAATGTTAACGCCTCTAGCCCGCCTATATCAGATACACAGATATGATTGGTTCCCCGCGATGCAAGGGGCAAAAGTTACGTGCATCATTACTCGTTGCCAGAGTCTCTCGCTGAGCAAATGCTTCCGCAAAAACTCTGGATTCCAATGCTAGGCACTGGTCTTAGACTGCCACGATGGTAGCCTACTGCTCCAGTCTTCAACAGCAACCTTTTTGAGAAGCCTGTGGAATTGTTCCAAAAACTAAACTGGAGCCATTTGATCCTGGGTTTTTAGGCAACATGCATTGTTGAAGTTCTATTCGCATAGCGCACAAGTCTGTTGACGTTCAGCCATCCTTGCATACGAAAACTGTCACTGAGCTAGACGCATTTTGTGGGCGCAATTGGGCGAGCTCATGAATAGGAATGAGCTCAGTCAATTCCACGTCAGACTGACCAGCTTTGTAATAGGCCTGATTTCTCCGCTTATTTCTTTGCGGTGGCTAGAGCTGACAGAGGGGGTAGCAGTTAATTTTCACATTCACAACATCACAAACACATGGACCTAACATATTTAAAAAATACAAGTAAAAACGGTTTTGTGTGGCAGGCCTTTGGCAAGACCTTTAAGTATACTTATTTACTCTATTGGTGTAATAGATTGCCCACTTTGAATCAGTGACAATAATTCAAAGACAAACAATCCAAATAGATGATTAAACTAGATAGCATTTTAACCTTTTAAGTTATTTAACACCATCACTAGCACACTTATGGTGAGTTTCATCACAGTTTAATAATTTTGTATACACCTGAAACTAGTGTGTGCACAACCTCTATCAATGTAAATACAAAAAAGCATGCGCTTTGTGTTGTGATGACTAATGCAATGTACATGCCCATAGCACGTGTGAAACAGCCTCAAAATTCCCTAGTGGCTGAGAGCGGTATCACAAGGGCTTGACCATGCGATTGTGCCACAGACAGACAGAGACATAGATTTCGTGCTTTATAGATAAATAGATGTCATCACAGTGATTCACAGAAAGCATTTTACAGTATTTTGAAAATACAAAAATACACAACACTGAAGTATTTTGATACTATTGATCTCAATCAATAGTATTTTGTATTTGAAATACATATTTTAAATACATGTATTAGAAATACTGCCCATCCCTGACTACACCATACAAACTGAGAATCCGAAAAGTCCTATGGCATTACAAGAGGCTATATTCACACTGATTTAAAACCTTTAAGAGTGATGGCCATTGAGGTAATCTCTAAGAGGTGGGGATATGCTCAGACGACTTTTCTAAAGGGACACCCAGTGTATTGTTAAATTAAAGATAGATAGATAGATAGATAGATAGATAGATACTTTATTGATCCCCAAGGGGAAATTCAAGGTCTCAGTAGCATACAGACATCACACACAACATGCACTTACAGCAGAAAAAGTAACTTACAGCAGAATAAGTATATAAATATAAAAACTCCACTGCACAATAGAGACAGTAGAAGACAAAAAATACTAAAATACTATACTAAATACTAAAGGCTACCCTTTTTCCAGGCCTCAGTGATGATGTCGACTTTTCTCCTTTTTCATAGGACGTTTCAATAGAAATGCATTCATTTATTGTGTCTCTAGTATCTTATGCATCTATTGTGCACAGGTTCGTGATCAGGAGTTAGGGTCATATCATAGTGAAGGAGACAGAAAATGGCTATTCTTCAAGCCAAGCCAATTCTTTGCTTGGAGTTGTGGAGCACAGAAGTGTCATATGTAACCAGTAGGCCTACTCTAAAATCTCTTCTATTTTTCTCCTCACTTCCCCCAGACATACGGTGTCCACTCTTAGTTATATACACATACAGGTAGGCTACTGAGCGTGATCTCAGAAGAGAGGCATTTTTATTTTTTTATATTAGTTACTATGGCGACCTCAAGTCCCTACTTTCTTTTCACATCTGCAAACAGCTTGGTGGGGTTTCAGTTTTTTTTTTATTTCAATCGTCAGCTCTTTATTTACTTTTCAGTAAAGACTAAGCTTTGGACATTTTCTCTGTTTTCATACTGTAGTTCAAAGTTTTACCTTTCTTGATTAGACAGTTTAATGTGCCTGTATTTTATGATTTAGCTAAGGCTTGGTAGTTGTTGTTCTCATTATTTGATGTAATCTATGTTCATTACTTTGGGTGTTATATATGTTGTGACTTTGATTGTGTCAGCATAACTGGTTTCACTGACGGATGTTGTTCCTATTGGCTTTTTGCCACACCAGCTGGTCACGTCACCTTATCCATGTTGTTGTGCTTTAGGGTATTAATGAACTGCTTTCCCCACCACATGGCTAGTGTCCAATAAAGAGTCCTATTTTGGTGAGATTCACAAACAAGTATTTTGAAGGATAAACAGTGTGCCAACTTTGGCCCTCTTTTCTTTTTTAAAGTATATTTTTTGGCCTTTTATGCCTTTAATTGACAGGATAGTAGAGAATGACAGGAAGTGAGTGGGAGAGAGAGTCGGGGTGGGATCCAGAAAGGACCACGGGGCGGGAATCGAACCCGGGTCGCCGGCGTACGGTGCAGGTGCCCCAGCCAGTTGCACCACAGCTGGGGCCTTGGCCCTCTTTTCTGTCTTACTTTGGTGTTGGATAGTCTGGGCTGTAATTAAACCACACCTTGACTCCTCAAACTTTTATATGTGCACATCACATTGCAGTCTTTCACAGGAATGACACATGATGATAGTGTTTTGTTATTAGGCAAGAGCCTTATGTATTCCTCATATGAATTATACATCTCCTGCACAGGCCTAACCCTTCCAGCAGTTGTTTGAACAACTTTGGGGGAAAACTTTGGGGATGTTTGGGGAATTGCAGTGCCCTCATGGATGAACCTGAATGAAATTAAACACAGCATCAAGATATGTGCTTTTGTGGGTTGAACCCAGGCATGTTAAAATGCTTATTATCATTTACAGTTCGAGGCTAGCTTTCCGTTTGGTGGCTGCGAGGGTGAAGCAGTAGGATCCGAGTAATTTAATGCAAATCTGTACATTTGTATAACAAAGACCTGGGCTGGGCTGCCCTTCTAAATTTATTTTGATACAGCTTATGCATATAGTGCATGTGTGGGTGATGAAATGCTAACCTTACTTCAACTTTTACAGAATCACCTAAAACTAGAGACAGAATTTAGAACTGCATAAAGCTAAAGGCATTCTAAAGGGATTGCTGTTTAGCATATTATATTCCTTTCCAGGTGACCACACCAGCTGCACCTGCTTCAGAGATGATCATCCAGGGTAACGACAAAGAGCACGTTCCAGATGTTTACACAAAATGATGCATTAGTGGCACAAACACCAGTACGAGGTTAGGTAGCAGTGTTGCCTTTTTACAATAAATTAGAAAACCTAAGTAAATTATTTAAACACAATATGCAGACTACAAACAGACATACTTGAAAATATACCACAATCACAATGAAATTACTGGAGGAAGTAGTCTGCATGAAACGACTGCATCAGGTACTCTACAGTAGGTGTTTTTTTCCCCCCCTTTCAACTGACCAGACTGGTAGAAATGGCCCACAGCTAACAGGGCAACATCAAACCCCTTACCACCCAGTACAGATGTCCACAGATTTCTTAAAGGTCTGGTCAGTTATTTCCAACAATAAATTAAAAGCCAAACTTTTACTTGTGCCATGTTTGGTGTGTACCAGAGACATGTCTCCAAACTTCCAGATGTTGTACAGACAAAATATCTGGGTTAGAACTATTTTGGTGTCAAAGGGATAAAGACAGAGAGCTCTGGGGAGACACACTTGCCTTGAAAGCCTCTCTCTCCTCCTCCTCATCTCTCTCTCTCTCTGCTGGGATCCTTCATTTCCACTCATTCAGAGCTCCCTTTATGGTGCCTCAGTAGGGGGTCAGACATCTGAAAATGTTAACCTCCACTCATGAAAGTTCTCAGACAAAACCATGTCGGTACATTCAGTTATCAAAACCACATATACGTTTGTGCTAAGATAACAGTGTAAGGTCAGGTTGAACCTCTGACATAACTTGCTGTTAATAGTTGAGTGACATTGGACATTACACAACAGTTGTGATGCTGTCATGTCTTTCTTTTCAGTTGTCATTCATTTGTTAGACCCAAACAGCAGTGGCGTAGGGTAGCTATGCTGGGCCCCGGTGCAAGCATTTTCAATTGGCCCCCCTGGAACACCAACCCCACCCCCCGCGACACAAACACACGCCTGCAAAATTGCATGTGTGTGATGGAGATTCACCAAAATGATCAGAAAGAGCCATGGACAGTGGCTACAGTGACTAATCATCGCTACCACCTGTTAAACTGAATTCTCCCAACTTCCGAAAACCGAAACGCAGATAATGTATAGCCATAGAACAATTAAATAGCCATCAAGGAAAACACAGCAACTCATACGCGGTGGCGCCTACACGATAACCACACAATTGCTTAATTTAGCCTAACAGTGTGGCGCAGCGGTCAGATAGCCTTCCTCAAAAGGTCACAGAAAGGTCACCTCACATATGCCTACTCCATAAAAAAGCAGCCTGTAACTCACCCATTAGAAGTTCACTCTACGGGCCTTCCATTCAGCAAAGTCATTGATGATATCGTTGAAACCCAAATGCATGGCTCTGCTGTTCAATCGTTCTTGTCCAGGGCACAGTGGGCGCGACCTGTTATCACACTCACGATATGGGTACCCTCCCTTCAGTACTCGGGCTCAATGCGCAATATTGTAACTAGAAAATGTAATGCCAGAGGAATTACAATAGTGGATGGAAAGCTACTGGCTTAATGTTGGTAGAGAGATTCCTGGAAAAAAAAACATTGAATCACTTAATCTTCGAGTTCACACAAACCCTCGTACCAAAAAACCTTGTGTGTCAAAGCGTTCTTGAGATATAACACTCAAGGTGTTTTTCACATTGACATTTGACCTCCAACATCAATTCACTTCATCTTTGAGTCCATACACTCATACCAAATTTCAGGCATGTATGTCAAGGCTTTTTTGAGATATCGCGCTCAGTGTATTCATGGACTTGACTTTTGACCTCCAACATCAACTCACTTAATCTTTGAGTCCATACAAACACTTGTACCAAATTTGAAGCATATGCGTCAAGCTGTTCTGGAGATATAATGCGCTAAGAATGAGATAAGGCTGTGACTTTTATTTTAACAGACGAGAAACACTTAAACAGGATCTGTAGTTTTAGAGAGTGCCAGATTGTATGCATTAGAAGCTGAGACAATTTGATTCACAGGTGACACCTGTGCCAGTGTTCTAATTTGCCCGGGAACTTCTTCTAATAGGCTACAATATGAGTTAGAAAAAAAAAAATACCTGCAACGTATTACATTTCTTTATTTATTATCCTTGTGTCACAGCACTGTGTCAGAGCATTTAAAATACCAAAGCAGCATTAATGTAAGGGATAGCGAACACAATGTTGTGGAAAGGGGACGTATGAGAGCTAGTACTGTCTTCAAACTGAAGTTTATTTCTAGTGGCATAGAGTTATACAGGATGTTCACAATAATCAGACACACACCTGTCAGTCAACGTGAATGGAATCCGTAAGGTTAGTGATTGGAATCAGTGAGTCACCCTTTACAAATACACACACGCACACAAACACACACACACACACACACGCACACACGCCACACACACACACACACACACACACACACACTGTAAAATCTAACACTTGTGTAAACTTGCATTAACCTTGTTTCCTTTACTTTCAGCAACAAATGTGTGCATCTTAATGATTTGAGTAAAGTAACAGTTACTTCCATGTTGAAAAAAGCATGTTACTTCATAATAAGACTGAGGTCAACTTGTCTGAGACAAGTAACCTCAACAGTGACAAATTTCTACCATTAGGAGGCGAACTTGCGCGTATTTCTGCAGGGAAGAAGAAGAAGAAGAAGAAGTGGGAGCATGCAAGGAAGACGTTAACGTTACTGTGCTGGAGTGATTTGAATTTTCGCCCTCTCAGTTTGCTCTTCCGAAGAGTCGTTGTTGAAAGCATTCAGAAGATAAAAAATAAACATCAGACCTTTTCCTTTCGGAAGACTTTGTGGTAAGCTGTAAGGATATACATGTTGGTGAACTGTTTTTATTTTGCCCAGGCATGTTTTTGGTTCGAAGGAGCTAACATTAGATCGATAACCCCCTTCCCCCCACCACACCACAGATGTTTTGCATTAACAGTTGGATAAATGAATGTGTAACTTTAACTACTAGTAAATTACTGTCCAATTCAAAGTTGGCAGCTAATTTAGAATTTTAAAGCAGGAGGTAGTGAATACAGAATCAAAGTTAAGGTTAGCAGGTTAGAAGATGGTAGTGTAAGCATGCAGTGGAAATGTAAGCATTGCATTTTTTCGGCAGACAAAAGAGGTCAGTTATTTAAGCATTATCGTCTAAGACATGGCGGGTATTCGGCAACAACCAATACCTTGTCTTCATATGGATTGTTTATGCACTTTTCAGTCATATGGGGAGCCCTGCACTGAAGCAGATTTTTTCATACATGTGCGTAGTCATTTGAAATTAACATTCCATGCCCATATGAAGGCTGTGATTTTCATACTAGTGTGTATTCAACATTTAAAGGAGAAGTTCGGTATGATATTGATCTAAAGTGTGTTGAAACATGATACCTTGAACTTTTGTCTCATAGCTCATCTCGGCTTGTCCCCTGCACTCCGAAATCTGGCGCTATTAGCCGATGCTACCAACAGGTTTCCGATGGGGGTGCCTCGGGCATCGGCCTAGCCATGCAAATAAATCACTGGTTTACACCATTTACGGTAAGTGGTAAGTTTCCATGGATGTAATACAATGCTGAAAATTGCTTGTATGTTTCTAAATCTTTTGTATCATTTCATGCTGATGACATCCTCAAGAGATCAACACAAAGCTTGGATTACTTGCAGCAGCATTACCGTTAATTTATTTTATATTTCAACAAGGTACAGTTTGGACGCTAATAACTAATTAGTCATATATTTAACTGTTGTCTTTGTGTTTCTATTTGTTTTACAGGTTACTGATGGTGAGGATGTGTGGGCACAAGTCTCCTTTGGGCTGTTGACGGTCATTGATGATGACACACTGGTTGATCCAACTCTTATCCACCTGGAGCCAGTGTCTACAGCCATCATCATTGAGGGGAGGCTGGTAATGGATGGTCTCAAAAGTTTGCCTGAGGCACTCTGCATCTTGTTTGGGTTATCATATGCCTTACACCTTGATTACCCCAAGTCAATGAAAAATACATTGAATTTCATTCAAAAGGTGATGCTTGGTTTGGGTCAGAACAAGCTACCACCAAAATGGCAAAGTCTTAAAAATCTTCTGCTGAGATGTTTTCTATTTTTTGAGCTTATATGGTTCTAAACTGAAAGGAGAATTCTGGTGTGATATTGACCTAAAGTGTGTCTCAAAGTGTGTCTCATAGCTCATTTCGGCTTGTCCCCTGCACTCCGAAATCTGGCGCTAGCTAACCGATGCTACCAACAGCTTTTTCAATGGGGGTGCCTCAGCATCGGTCTAGCCAAGCAAATAAATCACTGTTTTACACCATTTACGATGCTCAAAGTATCTCCACACTTAATTGGTAAACTTAATTCTGTGGAAATGCATGGATTCCAGTTGCTGCTACTGGAAGCAACTGGAATACATGCATTTCCACGGAATTATTTTTGGAATCTGATCCCTTATCATACCTGTTCATTCGTACTCGTCGCTCGACTTATCGTGACTAAATTCAAGATGGCTGCGAACGGTAAACTTCCTTAAGGTACTGTCTGTATAAATCGTCTTGTAAATAAACTACCAGTGCTTTTTCCAAGTTCTCAATGTCTCGTTTTAAATGTCAGGGCCCTCGGAAGTCTACCAATGAAGTGTGGAGATATTTTGAGCCTCATAAATGCTGTGAAACAGTGATTTATTTGCATGGCTAGGCCGATGCCGAGGCAACCCCATTGAAAAAGCTGTTGGTAGCATCGGCTAACTAGTGCCAGATTTCGGAGTGCAGGGGACAAGCCGAGATGAGCTATGAGACATACGTTCATATTCTGCATCATGTTTCAACACACTTTAGGTCAATATCATACCGGAATTCCCCTTTAAGTCTGTGGTGGTAAGTCATTTAGAATTTGGCCCTATAAATTGGTGGCCCGATTAAGTTTTAAGAGATGTTTAAAGGGATATTCCACCATTTTAGGAATTACACTCATTTTTTCCATTTCCCCTTGAGTTAAACGATTGATTTTTACCTTTCTCCAGTTCATCCAGCCGTTCTCCGAGTCTGGAGATACTAGTTTTAGCTCCATCCTAGCATAGATCATTGAATCTGACTAGACCATTAGCTTATCACGTTTAAAAGTGACTAAGATTTCCAGGAATTTTCCTATTTAAAACTTGTCTCCTTTCAAGTTAGAAAGTGTAATAAGACCAACGGAAAATTAAACGTGCCGATTTTCTAGGCTGATTTGACATGGAACTATACTCTCATTCCAGCGTAATAATCAAGGAACACCATGGGCACAGCAGCACAATGATATCATGCAGCACCTGAAAATAGTCACTGTAGGCTAACTTCCAGCAACAAAGTTGAGCTGCAGCAGACGAATCGGTTAGTGACTGGATTATTACGCCTGAATGAGAGTATAGTTCCATGTCAAATCAGCCTAGAAAATCTCTACATTTGATTTTCCATTGGTCTTATTACACTTTCTTACTTGAAAGGAGACAAGTTTTAAATAGGAAAATTACCGGGAATCTTAGTCACTTTTAAACGTGATGCTAGCAGGCGAGATGCTAATGGACTAATTCGATTCAATGATCTATGCTAGGCTGGAGCTAAAAGTGGTATCGCCAGTCTCAGAGAACAACTGGATGAACTGGAGAAAGGTAAAAATCAATTGTTTAACTCAAGGAGAGGTGGAAAATGAGTGTAATTCTCCAAATGGTGGAATATCCCTTTAAGAAGACAGTATTTTTCATGTATTGTGTTAATTTACGTTAGACTACTGTGTTGATTTTTATATGGTACAGGCTACTGAGATACTTAAAGATTTTTATAAAATGTTCAAGGAGAAAAAAGGAAGATGTAGGTTGTTGCTACAGCTAAATTGTGCCATTTAAGAAATTTTAAGATGTTTTTTTTTTATTAAAACAACACAATTTTGTTGTTTTTACAAGAATAATAAATAATTCAAAGCCATATTTGTACCTGATGCAGTTGTAAATGTCATTATTTTAGAATAGAGCCTATTTTTATTCAAACTTGTGTATATGAGTAATATTTACTTGCTAAATTGAAGGCAATCGGTTTCCATGGTTTCACCAAGTAAGATTAACTTGCTGTTCAAGTAACTGTTACTACATATTCCAGATATGAGGAATTGGTTGATTAGTTACCTCAACTTCAGAACATGAGTTTTATGAATGAAAACTAAAGTACACTTCACTTGCAATACCTAGGTAGGTTAAAGAGGAATTTGCTGTAGTGTTAATACACTACACTAAGGAATTGCTTGTAAGCTCAGTTTTAGAATCCCAGTCCACTTTAGTCTGATTTTTCAAGGCAATCGGTTTCCATGGTTTTTTTAAGTAAGGTTTACTTATTGGATTTTACAGTGCACACACCACCAAGACAAACAAATTGTTACATTTACATGAAGATTCTGTGGCATGTATGTGAGACAAGGTTGACAATCCATGAGTCTCACAGATAAAACATTAGCATTTACAGGTAAGCAGAAACATTTTAGTGGGATATTATTGTAGGTGCTAAGTGATAGTGTCATCACATGTACTGTAAACAACAGCCAATTATTCCTTTCAAGTTTATACAATAATGCAAGGTCTATCAACAATCTGAAATCAGTGGCATGTCAACAATTTTACATAATATTATGGAAGACATAACTTTCTTATGAAAGACAGTCTAAGACATCAAACATGCTCAAAATATATCTCTAGCCAAACACAGGGCCAGTAGTAAACAATTTTATTTTTCAGAGCTTGAGAATGTTAAAGCTGGAGAAACAGTCATGCGATCGTCATTAGGGACACCCTGAGGTGTGATGATGTAACAGAGGCAAGTCATTCAGGACGAGGCTGTGCATCTCCCTAACACTCAGAACTCAGAACACACACTTCTAAACACCAAATCTAACAGCTTCAGCTGTCGACTCTTGACTACAAACGGTCAGTAAAAAGGGTCAGCCATGTGTGCTGGTTTATCTCATTTTAATTTTCAAGATTTTCACAGAGATGGGTTGGCACCGATGCTGCAGTCTGCCGAACAGCAGTGAACTCCCATGATAAAGCCGAGGCGGGGTTGTGCCAAATGTTGTGAAAGATGCATTGGTGGAGAGATTAGTGGTCGATGCTATTTGGCCTCCCAGAGAGGTTGATTCACAACCTAGTGACCAAGGATTTAAGACCCAAGAAGGGGGAATCTATTGCACTAGACAACTCAAGAAGGTAAAAGATAATCCTGAATCACACATCCAACAATGGCGTAGGCCTATACAGGGCAACGGAAGGCTTATAATGGTTGATCATTTACACTTGATGTAATAATGGCCTTGCTGTTAAGTGTGAAGTTTATAAGACTGGACAGACACAACGTCAAACAATGTTGCCAGATCTCAGGAGAAAAATAAGCTGAGCTAAGGTCCATGAAAACAAGCCCAAATGGAGCGAGTGTGTGTGTGTGTGTGTGGGGGGGGGGGGGGGGGGGGCGTTATTGGTGCTTCATTTTATGTGTAGGACCCTGCGCAAGCTACTAACAAGGTTTGATGCTGTTTTGAACAATATAGAAATTCTGTTCCACGCTCTGAGCAAAAACAAAGAATACCCAGAATGAGACAGCCATAGAAACCTTGTTGCTACCTTTCCCTACTAAACATTGTTGACATACTATGTTTCAGTCAGGACCACTTTGTCCAGATGCCCTTCCACGTGCAAACTTTGCCCTTCCACGTGCAAACATGGAAAGCCTAAGGCAGAGGGAGCAGGATAACCCCCCCCAGATGTATGAGGACAAGATGGGGTGGAGGTGGGTTGCAAAAAGGCTTGCAGAGAAAGTGGCAAAAGGGCGCCCTGAATGATGTCCACCAATATAAGAGCGAGTGATCAGCAGATCAGTTAGCCAAGTTGCTGGGCGCTACTAACGCTATGCTCCATTTGGTAAACTGTGAGAAATTACATTGTAAGACAGAAGCATGTCTGAAAGTATGAGCCCTTGATTGTCAGCTAATTAAAGAGATAATGTATGAGAGATAAATAAATGGCCTTGAGCACTAGTTTAACTTTTGCTTTTCTGGTTTTAGGCCAAGGATTAGGTGAAACACCCATGATGTGAAATGGCAGACATCTGAGGTAGTGAAGAACAAGAAATACCCAAATCCAATTAAATATTGATTCTTATCTTATGTTTGTCTTGGTGGAAAGTTTGATGATTTAAGGGAGTTTTCTAGTTTCAAAAGCTCCCAGATAACTACATTGATTGTCAGGACCAACTAGACTTTTTGGCTGAGCATTTTATTGATACAAATAAAGTTTCTTACTCATAGAGGGAAAATGCTGTCTTGTCTCGTCCAGCTGCTAGAATTTCACGTTCTGCACAACACACTTCAATAGTCTAACAATGAACAGAATGTGCACACACACACACACACACACACACACACACACAAACACAGATACGCTGTCGAGAGAAAATACGTCTGAGAGAAAAAGATTTAAAAAACACAACCTCAAAAGCATTTCCCTCTCACTGTCTTTCTTTCAAGAGCACACACACACACAAACACACACATTCATTTAAATGGCTATGAGGAAACAATGTTATTATCACTGAATCACTAAATAATTTATACCAATCCTAAAAAGGTTTCTATACCTTTACTGCAAGCTGTAAATAACCAATTGTGATTGTGTGTCCTTTCCCAAAACAAAAAGAAGGCACTGTATAGAGCAGAGCTAGTGAGCGGAGCTGAGCGGTGCGAATATCCCGCTCCTCGCTCAGGTGGCTGTTCACTCGGCCGCTCCTCCGCTCAAATTCACGTCAGGCCACTCCGCTCAATTTCGCTCCCCGCTCCACTTCAAAGATCTCCCGCTCCAGTGAAATCGCTCCACGCTCGCTCCAATTTAAAGGAGGGAGAAATAATCTACAAACTGAATTATCACCTTAGAAAACTTAAATCCCAAAGAACTAAAAGCAACGGCAATGTCACTCATAGAACATGTAGGCTATTGTAAAAGATAGCCTAATGCAACACCGACAGTGCAACAATGAACAAGCTTGCCAACGTCAATAAGCCTAATACTAAAGGGATACGTGGGAATAATTGCCTAAATAATACTTACTTAAAGCATAGGCTATTCAAATTGCTCACGTTTTTCTTTGCTCTCCTAGC